>NC_133422.1:73232500-73543478 GCF_049350105.2 Macaca mulatta
GGGATCGAGACCATCCTGGCCAACATGGTGAAACCCCGTCTTTACTAAAAATACAAAAATTAGCTGGGTGTGTTGGTAGGTGCCTGTAATCTCAGCTACTTGAAAGGCTAAGGCAGGAGAATCGCTTGAACCCAGGAGGCAGAGGTTGCAGTGAGCCAAGATCATGCCACTGCATTCCAGCCTGGTGACAAAGTGAGACTCCATCATAAAAGAAGAAAGAAAAAGAAAGAAAGAGAGAGAGAAGGAGAGAGGGAGAGAGGGAGAGAGGGAGAGAGGAAGGGAGGAAGGGAGGAAGGGAAAGGAAAGGAGAAAGGGAGAAAGAAAGTCTGCCATCATAATCCTCCAGCACATTTCTTTGTGTAGGGCAAATCCATGTTTATTTATTTATAAACTAGCAACTAGGGATTAACATTTTAGCTACCTCCTTTTTTAACAACTGAATCACTAGGGGTACAGGATTTCATTTTACTTGGTCTCAGTTTTGTGAAATGCAGAAAGATGACTTTGGAAAAAAACTAATATGAGCATTTTTCTTAAAGTGTCTAGATTGCTACTTAAAAAGTAAAGGGTAACAGTTAAATGGGGCATGAGCTCCTGAAACTGTCTTTGATTTAAATAAAGTGAAGAGCAACAAGAAATGGGTTTTGGGTTCAATTTGTGGCCTGGAAAAAAAAAAAAAGGATTATGGCCAAACTATCAATGGGCACCAATCTGTCTCACTTTTTCAGACCATTTGAAATGGTCATAGGTCATAAAATAAATTATTGTTATTTTTAAAAGGGAATTATCGCCAGGCACAGTGGCTAGTGCCTGTAATTCCAGCAATTTGAGAGGCCGAGGCAGGCAGATCACCTGAGATCAGGAGTTCGTGACCAGTCTGGCCAACTAGGTGAAACCCTGTCTCTACTAAAAATACAAAAATTAGCCTGGCATGGTGGCACAATCCTAGCTACCAGGGAGGCTGAGGCAGGAGAATCTACTGAGGCAGATTGGATGTTTGATAGGCAGGCACACCCAGCACAATTTTAACAAGCAATTTATCCCCTACTGCGCAGGTCCCTCCCCAGGTTCCTTATAGGCTGAGGTTACAATTTTCCTGGACGTCACCTATTGATTGTTGGATAGGGTCTTTAGATGTTTTTCTTTTTTTTAAGTTTGTTTTGCTGCATTTTGTGGCAGCCTACAATACATTGCAATCCTAGTTAACTAGAGGGCTCTTCAAGTATTTGACTTATGACCTAAGTAGCTGGGCAGGCTGATAAGCTCAGACAAAGCAAGCTATTTGGCAAACTAGTAAACTTCCATTTTAGACTAAACTTTTTTGGTTTGGGTGAGGGCAACTAAGGCTGACAAGCAGGCTTTGGCTATCTAAGCAGAGGCCTAGTATATCCTGTTTTTTCTGTAGTTTGCTGACCTAAGCTGATTGAAGGCACTTTGTTTTGGTAATGGACCATTGTATATATTATTTCCTTCAATTCCCTCTTTTTCTTTTTACCCCTATTAGTCCCATTTCCACGTTTATTTTTGTGTCCTTTGGTTCTTACATTTATTAGGCACTCCTTTAGGGACATCTATTGAGTTAACATAAATGTTGGGATTAAACGAATTTGTTAGATTTCTCCAGCTTTGGTAGCCATGTGGATTTTTGGGGATCTTATGGAATGTCAGGTGAATGGAATGGCCAATTGAACTAAGGCACAAGTCCCTGTTCAGTTGGACAGTAATAGGTCATAGAGGCTCCTCTTCCCACAAAACCACCAGACATTAGCCTGGGGTATATGAAGAACCAAGTAGTTGCCTTTGTTCGACTCACCAGCAACGTTTAGGATGTGGGTACAAGTTGAGAGTTTTCCCACGGGCCTACTGAACTTTGCCCCCTGCCTTAAGAGGCAAGAGGAGTGGTTCATATTCCCTGTGGAGGACAAGGGTATGGCTTCACAAGGCGGGAAAGAGCAATAATAGACTTTTGCAGGTTTTATTTCCCCGTGCATCCCTGTCCTGTTATAGAGCCAACATGCAACGTATTCCTTTGGGATGGGTATCCCATTCTAGGGGAAATAGAACAACCTGTGTCTGAGTCTGCCCAGAAGAGCATGCCTAACAGTTGCTTCTAACAAGAGCTAGTACAGAAAATTTGACCCATTTAACCCAGGCATTTACATGCTCATATCCAGTCTTAATTTCTAAAGTTTGCTTCAAGTTAGTTACCTTAATTATTTTTACTGTCTTAGGGCCATTGTATGGTGGGTTAAAGAAGTAGTGGGACCGGGAGTTACAGTAATCTTGGTAGGCTTGGGGTGGAGTTGGTAACCAGTCTAAAAGCTACCTGTTCCACAGGATTCCTTCCTGAGATATCTATTCCTAATACATAACTCCAAGGTTCCTGGTCTAGAGTAGCTGGGTTGTTTACGATAATTAATATAGGATTGCATTCTAAATTTCTACAGTTAGGTGCCATGGGGCCCTCATATTTGATTCTTTAAGGGTTTGTTTTTGGATACTGAGTGGTCCACCAGACCTGATTCCAGCTAGCACAGGGCTTTTCTGAGAGGGTCCAACGTCTGTTTTAGGACGTAGATATTTGTTTGCTCATGACAACTGCCTTTAGTTCCCTTAAATTCCCATAAGGTAAGACTTGACAGGCATTGAATTTTATAGTTTGGAGTGGGTGGAGGTCTTGGTTATATTGACTGTTAGTTTGATTGGATATTCCCTACTTTCCACCCCTAGTATGGGGCCCTATCCAATACTTAGGTCTGCTTTCATACCTTGTGTTAGGATTCATCCTAACCATATTTACCCCCAGTGACAGAGCCTGCTCCTAGCTTCCTTAGCTTTTCCTTAGAATAAGCATTAAGGGTTCCTTAGCTGATTTATACACTCTCCATTTACCCTTTTCCCTTCCTTCTGGGGGTTCTTTTACCAGTCTCTTGACCCGAGGGTCATGTGTCCACCCCCGTTCAGCTGTTCATTCGGCTGTTTCAGTGATTAGGAGCACTTGATGGGGACCTTCCCAGTGTGGGTGGAGCTTATCGCCAGGCTGGAAATGGTAAGCTTGAACTTAAGAGGTGGGGTTTGAGTTAGAAATTATTTTAACCTAAGGGATGACAAGGTGGAGGATATGGCCAGTATATTATTTCTTCAAAATTGCTTTTTGATTTTCATAGTAGGAAGGCCGGTAGTCCTGCCTAAATACAGGAATGCTTTGAAATGGCCTTAACCCAGGAGGTCTTCCTTTGGTAGTCTGTTTTCTAACTACCTTTTTGTTTATTCTCTGGCAGGTTACTCAATCCCCACACACTTGTTTAGCAAGGGTATAAATCTCTATACATTCATAGTTCTTGACTATTGCATCACACATGGCCTGGGGACCCCAGTGACTGGCCTTATGCAGTATGGACATTAGTTCTCTTATTATGGGTTTGCTTATTATTTTTCTTCCATTAGGGAGCACCCACATCCCCTCCTCAGTTTGAGTGCCCCTATCTTGCCCAGCTTTTCCTCCTGCTCTTTAGAAAGTTGGAGTTTTAATACCACCTTAGGGATGTTTGGGATTAGGTTAAACAATTTAACTTTTTCCTGCAGGGAGGCTTGCTTAGCAGCTTTATCCACAAGCCTATTTCCTACAGTTTCTATAGTGTTTTCTTGGCTATCTCTGCTGGAAGCAAGAGGCTTTTTCAAAACTTGTTTGACCAGTTTCCCATGTACCAATTCTTTTAACCTGCTATTTATTAGGCCCTGCTTTGTCCAGATTTTTCCGAAGGTGCGAATTACTCCACAGGCATACTTGGAATTAGTATATATAGTGTCTTCTTGGCCTTCTAGGAGCTTTAGGGCCTGGTTAAGAGCATATAATTTACAGGTTTGGGCTGACCAGTTATTGGGTAATTTACCTTTTTTACATAAGGATTGTTTGTTTTGATTAATGACAGCATCATCATTGTGTTTTTTACCATCTATCACTTGGGATGACCCAGCCCCAAACTGCCTGATTCCGTTATGTAGTGGAGTTTCTTTAAGGTTTGATCTAACTTTAGTTTGAGATTCTATGATATTTTAAAAGTTATGGTTTGGTGCCTTTCTATTCTCCTCTCCTTTCCATAAGAAACTGGCTGGATTTAGGTTAGGCATCTCCCCAGGGCCCACTGACCCCAGGAGGAATTTGGGGAGGCAAGAGACTGACCAGCTGGCCTCCCAGGATGCCTTTGGCCCAGCCCTGCTGGGTCTGACTCTGAGCCAAGAACTGCTGGTTTGAAGAGCTGCCAGCCTGTAGCGCCTTCCCTGATGGGCACGCTTATCAGCAAAGGCATCCCTGGCTCCACCCTCCCTTCCTTTTTCTTTGCTTCAAAGGCACCATCCATCTCCCTGGCAGACCAAGAGCTGCACTGTTTGTATTCCATGCCATCCCTGTTGGTGACCCAGCAACTACAAAGGGTCTCCGGTTTGTCCAGTTAAGGGAGGGGACTCAGTGGCTTTTCCTCCTCTTCAGCTGCAAGGATCCTCCCCCAGCACAGCCTGGCTCTGGGATACAGAACTTCCATACATCCCACCTCAAAGCATCTTGGCAGACTTCGCCCCAGCAGATCTCTCTCTACTTCAGGGATTGCAAACCGGGAATTTCTGCTCAGTTGGCAAGACTCCTTGCCCGGAAGGATGCTGTCTCTCCCAATTGGTCACGGCTGCCCTTCTAATCACTCCCCTCTCTTCCCCAGTAAACAAAATATTCATGATCGACATTATCTTAGTCGAAGTATAAAAACTAAGCCCTAAACATTGATCTAGCTGCTTTGCTAATCTGAGGGAATTTCAAGAGTGGCCTCATTTTATTTTTAAAATTCCTAACCTCGGTACTTGCTAGAGGTATATTCACAAATCCAATTCCTCATGGGGACTTCTCTAAGAGGCCACCTGTTAGACATCTGCTGTTTAGAAGCAATAGGGAAATTCTTAATGTTCTTCTTACATTATTCTAATTCTTTCCTCAAATTTGGATAAGGATTTACGGAAGCATTCGGTTTAGCTCCTTCACGAGCCCTGTATTTCTCTTCCTTTGGCCATCCTGTTGCCCCTTGATCTTCCTGTCCCCTACTTTGTGAGATGTATGAGGGGATTCTAGGGCTTTTCATTGGATGAGGGCACTTTACTATGCTCTTTTCTTCCTTTCTAAGGGGGAACATGGGAGGTAATTCACTAATCCAACAAAGCATAACTCATCTCCTCTTGTGAGAATGGGGTTTTATTATTCACATAGAGAATTAAAGCTTGGCATACCTCATCTGAGCCAAACTTAAGCTAAAAGACTGAAGGCTGACAAATGGGCTCTTTGGGCCAGGTAAAACAGCAATACTTTATTAACTTTTGCTTTTCCTTGTCCCTGGTTTGAGGATTATCCTTTCAAACCTTCAACATTCTCCCCAGTGGACTGTCTGGGAGAATGTCACAAGGGGTCTTTTTAGTTCCCTCTTTCTTTTGTTCCCTAGGCCTAGAATTTCTGGTTCCCATTTTCAGTTAGTTGCCGTATCTGAGCTTTACCCTCTGTACCTAACTCCCTTACTGGAGATTTCTTGCACACCTCTATGTACTCAACCTCCCTGACTGGAGGTTTCTTGCATATCCTGAGTCTTCCAAAAATGTCCAACTGCCGAGGCAGTACATACGGTCCAATTTTCCTACCTTGGCTCGTGCATGAGGTTGCCTGGTTACTGTAGTGCCTGCTTTTCTCCCTGTGTCACTTCCGTTGTCTCCTGAATAATGGTTTCGGGTTTGTCTATGGCTTTTGAGGGGAGCCGGGACTTTCAGAGAGAGCAGGCCACATAAACCAAGTGGGACTCATCTCCCCTCTCAGTCAGAGCTTCACTCCACACAGGCACAAAGATCACCGTATGGGCCATCAGGTTGTGAAAAACAAACTCACCTATCCAAACCCAAAAATGGACTCTGAGACCAGAGAACAGCCAAAGTGAGACTTTAATGATGGTCTTGTGAGATTGGGTGTTTAATAGCACACCTAGCACAGTTTTAACAATCAATTTATCCCCTACTGCTCAGGTCCCTCCCCCAATTCCTTATAGGCTGAGTACTACGGGGTTACAATTTTCTCAACATCACCTATTGATGGTCGGGTAGGGGCTTCAGATGTTTTTTGGGGGGGAATGTCTTGCTGCATTCCATTGCAGCCCACAATGCATTGCAATCTTAGTTAGCTCAGGGGCTTTTCAAGTATTTGACTTATGACCTAAGTAGCTGGGCAGGCTGATGAGAACAGACAAAGGGAGCTATTTTGCAGGCTGGTAAACTTTCACTTTAGACTAAACTTCTTTGGTTCACTTGAGGGCAACTAAGGCTGACAAGCAGGCATTGGCTATCCAAGCAGGGCCAGTATATCCTGTTTTTTCTGCAGTCTGCTGACCTAAGCCAATTTAAGGCATTTTGTCTTGGAAATGGACCTCACTTAGTCACAGACAATATTTAATGTAAACCAGTGAAAGACCATGATTTTGTGTGCAGATGATCTAAAACCTTTGACAGTTTTGAATTGAGATTCCCTTGCAGAGAATTTTATTGAAGGGTTATGCCTACTGAGGTGAACATATAGGTCTGGAAGCCAGAAGTCATAACATCTGAAGGGACAACTTTTTATTTTTACCAATAAGTCATATCTATATTATTTTGGTACCTACTGCTTAAAAGAAGGGGCAGCTAAAAGCTACCAATATATAGATAAAAAGACAGGAGAGAGAGAGAGGGAGAGAGAGAAAGATTTTGGGAGGAAGGGTGTCTTTTTTTTGGTTTGTGTTTTGGCAAGCTAGTGCTAAAATCAAATGTGAAAGCAATTCAGTTAAAACTGTTGAGCATTACTCTGGTGAGTACTAAATACAATACATGTGGTTCCTGCCATGAATACAAGTGATTTATATTGATTTTTTTCAACAGCTCCAAAGAATAATGAACTCTTTCTAGTGTCGTGTGGACTTCTCTGTTTCTATTTATTTTACACAGGTCTTCACATGTTCTGCTGTGTCTGGCAATATGTGTTGATGGGTTGATTTATTCATCTTGTTTTCCAGTTTGTAATGACAGCTTTTAAATTAAGATACAGTTTTAAAAGGTGGTAAATAAATGGATAAGGAAGCCCCAGTAGACAGAAATGATGTTATTCAAGATCCCAGCATGAAAACCCCTCCCTGGGCTGTTCTGCAAAACCAATATGAATAATCTTTGAAATTTCCTCACATCCTGTTTCACCTAGGCTAAAAGGTAATTTAATGGAATGATTCCACAAATGGAATAGCCTTAATATTCCCAACTGGCATCCATGAAAAGTAAAAATCTCCATGGTTTCAACTAAAATGTCATCAGATGATTAGTGAATACTGACAGGCTAAAAATTTACTCACCGTTTGGTACAGGGAAGTGTTTTGTTTTGTTTTGTTTGTTTGTTTGAAACAGAATCTTGTGCTGTCGCCCAGACTGGAGTGCAGTGGCACAGTCTCGGCTCACTGCAACCTCCTCCTCCTGGGTTTAAGCAATTCTCCTGCATCAGCCTCCTGAGTAGCTGGGATTACAGGCACCCGCCACCATGACGGGCTAATTTTTGTATTTTTAATAGAGACGGGGCTTCACCATGTTGGCCAGCCTGGTCTCAAACTCACGACCTCAGGCTAACCACCTGATTTGGCCTGACGAAGTGCTGGGATTACAGGCATGAGCCACCGTGCCCAGTGAAGAAAGTTTCTCTCTCCCAGGTTGGAGTGCGGTGGCGCGATCTCGGCTCACCGCAAGCTCCGCCTCTCGGGTTCATGCCATTCTCCTCCCTCAGCACTACAGGCGCCCGCCACCACGCCCAGCTAATTTTGTTGTATTTTTAGTGGAGACGGGGTTTCACCGTGTTAGCCAGGATAGTCTCGTTCTCCTGACCTCGTGATCCACCGCCTCGGCTTCCCAAACTGCTGGGATTACAGGGGTGAACCACCGCGCCCGGCCATTTTTAATAATTTTTTTTCCCATTTTTCATAGTTTTGTTTTCTTGAGTGTGCCTTTCCAGAATGGCTTTAACAGTAGCTCAGGCTTCTGGGAATGAGGTTTAGAAAGTAAGATGACTCAGAAATGCAAGATATCAAATAGAGAGAGAGAAAAGTCTCTAAGAGTACTCTGGTGAAGAGTATATATTTTATCTCCTAAGAAGTCATTTCTGGGAGAGTGCAAAAATAATAATACATATTAATTAATTAATAAAACAAAAAGTATTTCTACAAACCCCAAGAGGAAACCTCTCGTTACCTTTTTATGTCATTTTGGTGATGACCTAGTTTAAAATTCAAAGGAGATAAAAGCACAGTGATGCTTTCTTTTTCCTTGTCTCTTGCTTTTTTGCACCTCCTATTCCCCTCGTGCTTTCTAAAGCCTCTTTCATGGCTGACTCCTGCAATTTTACCATTTTGTCTCAGCAGTCCTGTCCCTTTCCTTATTTTCCATAGATACCTTCTTTGTAATACAAACATGTTTTGTTGTTCATATTTGCATTAGGGGTTCTACCATTTTAACAATATCCACAGGATTCTCCTGCTTTTTTATTTTTTGTCATTTATAGTTCTTGAAGAGCTTTTTTACTTACCCCAGAGGATAATCTACCACTTGTATTACTTCTGACAGATGAGGATTTTAAATCTTTGCTTATTGTTTGCCTTAGTTTTACGTGTAGTTGGTCCCCACAGCCCTAGATGCAATCTCTTGTGTTTTCACTTATGCAGATGTCTGTAATGAAAGGAAACACTTGGGAACACCGCAGAGAAAACACAGCTATTCTAACCAGAGCCACAGTGTTAAATGATCTCCAGCAAAAAATAAAAATAAAATAAAACAGAAGGCAAATTGAAAGAAGTGAGAGGCTTGCATTGTAATTCAGAAGAACTAAACAGATGAGGCATTTTATAAGGCCATGCACACACCAGCATAAATACTGAAGTAGTCCCCATAACACTCATACTCTGGAATGACTTGTACATTTTCTTTTTGTGAATATGCTTCAGTCTATAATCTCATAATATAATAGGGATAAGAGTTCTAACAACCTTTTTATCTTGACATATTGGTGAGTGTTACATTAAACAAGAAGAATTTCAGTTTTTTTGATTAAATAGACAAAAATGATATTATGCTGAAGAGTTACACAAAATATTTTCAGCATCCCAAACCCACTTAAAAGGGATGGATTCAGCTGTGCATAGTGGCTCACGCCTGTAATCCCAGCACTCTGGGAGGCTGAGGTGGGTGGATCACCTGAGGTGAGGAGTTCAAGACCAGCCTGATCAACATGGAGAAACCCTGTCTCTACCAAAAAGACAAAATTTGCTGGATGTGGTGGCGCATGCCTGTAATTCCAGATACTTAGGAGGCTGAGGCAGGAGAATCTCTTGGACCTGGGAGGTGAAGGCTGCAGTAAGCCGAGATTGCACCATTGCACTCCAGCCTGGGCAACAAGAGCACGTCTCAAAGAAAAAAAAAAAATGTCGGGGTGGGGGATGGATTCATGCAATTGTCATCACAAATGCTGTAGAAATTCATTGACTTTTTTGTTTTGTAGGTTAGACAGAACTGACAGTGATCTACTGAATCACTTTCAAAGCCAAAATCTAGTGCTTTCACTTTGCAGTATTACCAGAATAAACCGGTCACCATCATCCCGTATATAAAATTTTCTCATCTAACGTATAATTCCCTTTTTTCAAATATTGAAACATGTATATAGTTTCATTATACATGTAAACGTGTAAAAATAAGGAACATGTAAATAGTTCCATTATTTCAGAGGCCAAACATTTGAACAATTTACGTAAAATTACTCTTCTACATGTATCCTTCTAAAATTAATCTTTAAAGTGGCCTATGGAGTTTGTTTTCTTGAAATTTCTGAGTTACAAACATATTCAATGTTTCTTTTTGGACTCTTTGTTTATTGTCATATAGCAATGTAAATTATTTAAGAATGAAATAGTGGTTAGGTAGAATCATGAATACGTGTAAATAAAACCAGGTACTGCTACTCATTAGATGTACTGTTCTGTCAAGAAACAACCACGACATCACATTTATTAAAAGTAATGATAATACTTAGACAATTAATAAGGTCTGGACTGTTTTCAGATACTTTGAAACCCACAGATAACCATCTAAAAGGAAATCTGGGAAAAACTGAAATTTAAAATACATGCTTAAAAATCTAATATGAAAAATGAAAAAACAGCATTTTGAAATATAAATTCTAACATGACAATTGAAATTATTTTAACTCTTTAATATTTATCATTTTGTGCTCAGAAATATTTGAAGGGTAATATTCTAAATGACATTTATTGCTGTTAATACATTAACATTATTGCTACATCTTAAACATGTTTATCAAAAAATTTCTAATCCAAAAATTCAACACCAATGTTGCCCTTGAGGGACATTACTTCTAATCATACTTACATAATGTAGCCTTAGGAATTACTTTTCCAGCGAACTAAAAACCAGTGTGGGCCCTAAACCATGAGGCAAGTGTATAAATCCTGCCTACAAAAAGAAAACGGTTTGCAGCTAACTGGTAGACAAATCAATGAGTCCCTTGATCCATGTAGATATGAACCATGAACAAATGATGCAATGAGAAAAAGGACTTTCTCAGTTAGTTGTTGGTGTATTTTGTGACGAAGCAAAAATAACGTTTAGACGAAAGAAGATTTAAGATGAAATGTGTGGAACTGATCTCATCCCCACAGGCCTGGCTCGACTTTAAGAGACTTTGTGTGTAAATGCATATGTTTTCTTTTGTCTGTGGTGATTCTTAAAGGGTTTGTGAATAAGTGATTTTCTCTCACCAGTAGACTTGGATTAAGTGAAACATTAAGGAAATAAATTTGTCTCCACTGAAAAGACAAGTTTCTAACTATTTTGTAAAATCTCATCTAAATGAATAGAGTTTCACTTTGGTGAAGAGGTTTATTCTTAGAAAGAACTCCCAATTATTTACACTCCAATTCTGTAAAAAAAAAAAAAAAAAAAAAAAAGGTACTTTCTATGTGTTTGACAAATAGTAAATATTTGATGAATACCGTTGAATTTGATAAAGAAATTCAAAATTCAATGTTGTTACATAGAATAGTTAGTGTTACCAATAAATGAAAGAAAACAATGGAAAACGAAGCAAACTTTCTAGATTAAGGAAATGTATAATTGCATTTAATCTGGAATAATGTACAGAAAGTCAGAAAATATATATAAAAAATTGCAGTGGTTGCATCTTAAAGAGATTACAAAATGTGAATATTTAGACTTACAAAAATCAATTACTAATATTATGAAACAAATCTGTACTTTAAACATAATATATTAAAAATATCTCATAAAAGTTCTTCCAATATTTCATTAACATGTTTTATCATGAAGTGTTAATTACACTGAAGAGGAGCAAAAATGGAGGGAGCAATAATAAAGCAATTCTACCATATTAGAATTGATTAAAAATCAATAATATAATAGATTAAACACCTCTTAAATGGTAATATGGGAACAGAAAAATGCGATGTGGTTTGCTAAACTTCTGGTTATACATATTTTTCCAGAGAGATGGCAGGATATATTGGAAAGGGCACTCTCCCACTACCTGGGTTTGGTGATGTTTCTTGTACCCACAAAAATGGTATGATTGTGGCAGTAGCTTTGCCAACCTCTCAGGCTAATATCTGAAGTCCGAGCTTTGCCAACCTCTCAGGCTAATATCTGAAGTCCGAGCTTTGCCAACCTCTCAGGCTAATATCTGAAGTCTAGTCAACTTGTAAAACAAATACTTATGTTTATCAATGTCAGGTTGTTGAACCCCAGACAAGTCAATCAACAAGCTGTCTGCACTTTGTAGGTGTAGTAGTAGAGCCATGACCTACATTAGCTCTATTTTCATAACTGAAAATGATTATTATCACCATTTCACAGATTAAAAATCTGAGCTTTACAGAGGTGCAGTAACTTGCCCAAGGCCACCATCAGTAGAGCTGTGATTCTGAACTCAGGCCTGATTCCTAACAACATATATTAATACTTTCTCTTTCTGACTTTCAATTTTCTTGATGTCTCAAAGTTTGCTGCCTTGTTTGTAAAGTGAATGACATATCATCTAATTCAAAGTCTTGTCAGGATGAAATGAGAAACAATAGATGATACATAAAGGGCATAGCTCAATCCCTGGCATATATAAAGTTCTCTTAAAAACAAACATTTGTTACTCTAAGATCAAATGGCTAGCAGGGAAACACCACAGAATCATGGTCAAGGGGGCCTGCTTTAAGCTGAGACTCACTGGGCTGGGGTCATGTCCCACCTTTGCCCCTTATTATAGATAACCTTGAGCAACACATCAGTTCCCCTGTGGCTCTGTTTTGTAAATGGGAGTTATAACTTGATCTCCCTCATTAACCTGTTTGAAGATTTAATGAAATAACACATGAAAATTATGTTACCTGCCACATAAGGAGCACCTGTGGTAATGCGGAAATATTTTGTAAAGCATTTAAATATTCTCTATTATTTGTCTTCATTTAAATTTATAATCATAGACAGAAAGCTAAAATAAGATTTCAGAAAACAATCATTTTGCCATGACATGTAATTTAATATAATAATAGCACTTTATGAAAACTAATAGTACCACAGCTAAAAATAAGAAAGCTATGCAAATGATATGACACATTTTGTAGTGGATACATACAGGGTTCATATTTTAATTTCAAAAATTTCTTTGTGTTTTTTTTTCAGATTAAAAAAAATATTCCAAAGACCATGTATGAAAAGTCAATCTTTAAATGTGTTCCAGTAATTACCTAGGCAATCTAAAATTGTTATGATTGATTGAAATAATTGATTGCAGCCTGCCAACTTTACCTTTCTTAATTATAAAATACAATTTCAGTTTCGTGCCTTCCAAATCAAGGTTTATAAAAGCTAAGAGAACTATTCCGTTCAGCCTCTGATTATATCAGCAGTGCCATTTTTCAGGTCCTATCAGATTGGGTCTGGATGATAATTACTTGGAGAGTGTTTGATCTCAATGATGAATACATGATTAGTTTTTCATGAAATCAGTCAACCACACCGCACAGCACTACTCATGTGAGACCTTGTTGATTTAGCTGTTAGAAAGCACACATTTCCCTCGGTTCAGATATGGGACATCAGTCTTTGGGGAAAAGAGGGTAGAAAAAGGCCAAGTTTATGGGTAATGATATTGCAGAGTCAGATATTTAAGATTTGCTAATTTTCTTCTCAGTTATGCTCATGTCTTACCTTGTTGTCATGCCTACTACATGACCACAGATTCTATCTCAGTTGTGGCATATCTCAGTTTGTTTTTTCAAAAGAAAGGAAAAGATTTTATGACACTATTGTTATCTCTCAACCCCTTAGAGGGTTTTGCCCTGATGAATAATATTTTATATGTGAAATGTTTATGTGATTTTTCATGGAGTGATAACCCCACTACCACTTAACTTTGATGCATTGCAATCACTGGTTTTCTTCACTAAAGTGCTTTTACACACCCCTCCCATAAATTGACTTAAGAGTTAGAAATGGAACATTCAACACAACTTGGACGCTCAACGGAAAATTGCCTAAGAAAGTATTTTATGTTAGGTTTACAAACTAATACACACACACACACACATACACACACTTTTTCTAAAAGACCTGGTTTGAGGATGTTGTGTCTCTTTGTTGATTTGTGTCTGTGTATATGTGTGTTTTTCTATGATATAAACTGTTTCTCTGAGTTAATATAACTTGCATTTTCTTAAATTTCAAGTGATCACATTCAAAGATCAGATAAAAGGATTCAGTTGTCAGTCTTTAAACAGCATGCATTTGTTTAAAAAGATAGAAGCATTGAACTTTGAAAGAAAAATAAATTCTGTTTATTTTCTGTATTTGTCTGATGTTATTGAATTAAGAAAAGTCCTACAATAAAAATTATTTAGATTATTTTAATGAAAAGATACTTTATAAATGTAAGGTTTTAAATTCTTAGTTCATTTTCATAATTAAAAAGTCACTTTGAAGAAAGATTATGTACACCAATTTTTTCTATTTAATTTGAATTATTTTCTCTCTCAAAAAAGTCTTTATCACAGTGTCAAATAATACTTTTGCCAAGACATGTCCAGTTTTTTTTAGGGTAAAGGAGGTAACTATTTCGGAAACCTATCTGAATGTTTTGAAATCTAAACTCTAGTTTTAATTCCATAACTGAGACATTAGGACATTTTATAGTGGGGTTTCTGAACCTGAAAACTATTGACATTTTAGACCAGATTATGACACTTCTTTGTTGTGAAGGACTGTCCTGTGCATTTTTAGCAGGTTCCTCTCTACCCACTAGATACCAGTGGCACCCCCATGCCAATCTTATCACATCTCTAGATATTGACGAATGTCCTTTGGGGTCAATGTTGCCCCAGCTGAGAACTATTTTAGACAAAAAGCACCAGAGAGATGGGCTTAAATTATCCAAATAATAAGAACCTAATTTTTCTTGTTGGGACGGGTGGGGGTGGTAAAGAATGATACAGACTTATATTATATCTTTCACAGAAATCAGTCACTAGTGCAATGTTAATAAATGATGTTTGTCCAGTAGATTAAGAATAGACCCTGAATAATATGCAAATGCCAATGGCTAGTTACTGCCCACAGCCTCTCTTCCATTATATAAGGCAGTTCTACATCTAAAACATAGCATCTTGAATTTTTTAAAAAAGTAGAAAAATAAGTTAAAAAAACATAAGAATTAAAAGAGCAGACAGTTTATTTTGATGATAGTCTTTAATAAAACTGATAAATTACTATGTCATTTATTAATGTAAATTATTTAAGCATATTCTTATTGCACTGGGAAAAGATATTATGCCTTTACAATACTGTGAATATAGCCAAATTTATAAAATGAGCAGAAACCCGGATGTAGTTGAGGAAAGATTATCCCAATGCTATAAAATCTTCATTGACTCTGATTTAGCTATTATCTCATTATTCCTTTCCAAAGGAAGAACACGGTTAGACTGACAATACAAACAAACCTATAGTGGAGTCCAATTTCTGTCATTAGGAAGTAGGAAACGCATGTCTGTATTGAATAGCAACCACCTTAGCAAAGACATAAATGCCACTGATTTGGAATAATAAATTTTAGGACATGGCAGACTCAGATCGGTGTAATAAACTCAAACATTGATTTTACATTTAGAAAACATGTATCCAACACGAGACCATAAGAGACACCTGGGCTTGGTTTCTCTTCCAGCAGAGCCACAGGACTTTGAAAGAGAATCTACAGTACTTATCTTATTTTAGTCTAAAATGAAACTGAAATGCAATTGTGACAAATAGGTTCTTGTTACTATTGCCAAAGATATGGGTTGACTATCAAGGCAATTACTTGTTGTATTAAAAATGATGTTGATAATATTGGTTTGAAAAAGGTTTTCCAAAACTAAAAAAATAAAATAAAATAAAAGTTTTTCCAATGTTCTACTCTAATATTTCTTCAAGATCTTTAAACCAGACTGTCAGCTAGTTTAAAGAATGGCTTAATAATAGCTAAAATAGGTAACACAAAATAAGCTTTTTCAATGTACCAAGCAGGGCTATAATCTCTTGACATATATCATCTCATTTAATCTTTAAAACAACCCTATGAAGTAGGTCCCTCATAACTACCCCTATTTGTAAATGAGAAACCTGCAGGGAAGAGATAGTAAGCAATGTTTCCCTTGGCCAACTCGTTAGAAATGCAGATGGGATTTGAACAAGACAGACTATCCTCAGAATTTGTTCTCTTAACCAATAACCCTAGCTGTATCATCTATATTGATATGTCTGTAAATAAATGGTGTAAAATGACAATTTAAGTCATGACTTTGGTGAACTGAGGCCCAGAAAGATTAAGTAATCTGCTTAGATCAAATAACTAAAACAAAGGCCATCAATTTTGAACAGAGTTTTTAATCCTTAATTCGTAACTAGAATAGCACTAGTCTACCATGGACATTCATAATCATTCTTTCAAATAGTGGTAATGGTTTTGCTTTGATCCACATCCAGACACACTTTCTTGGAGGGGTACTATTTGTGACTGAGAGCACATATTTGTGAACTGGCTGTCGTTGAGGAGGTAGCCTATGGCCTGGAAACACAGCAATGCTGAAAAACAGACACAGAACGAACTGTGCCTTGACCTCGTTAGCCATACCAACTGAACTAACTGGCTGCAGGAGAAAGTATGCTAAAACAGGGAACTTAAAAAAGAAAAAAAGTGGAGAAACTCAGTACATTGTCTTCTTTTGCTGGGTGATGTTTCTTTCTTGGTTATTAATCACAAATTATAATGTAATTCTAATTTCTAACTAGATTCCTAGAGATCAACTCTGGGTCTTAATGAATTGTCACCATTCCACTGATATCAAGAAAAATGGATGAAAGCACACGAAGTCTTATAATATCAGAACTGTCCCAGCAATTAATACTAGCAAAGCTAGCAGCATGATAGCCCGCTCCCATGTCACCAGGAGTTACTGCTAAGCTAAATGCTCTTTCACCTCACACTTACTGAAAAACTTTGTGGACAAAACTATACTTCTTTAGTCTAACTCACATTTAAATCAAGTGCTTCAGAATGATGGATAGATTCATTGCTTAGAGTAAGGAGGCAGCTGCTTGGAGCACCATAACTGGAGGGCTGGGGCTCCAACTACTTTTGCCATGAGATGCTTCCCCTCAGGCATTGTGGATCATTGCACAAGGAGTTGCCTTGGGTGGTAGGCTAATAGGAGTAACACCAGGGTTCCCATGACAGTGTTCATATAAGTAAGTGACTGGAGATAGATTTATTAATAGAAACAATAAGGAGGGAAACAATAAGGAGGTCAGGAAACAGAAGAAAAATTATTCTGGTAATAATTTGGGGTCTCCAATCAAGCCCAGGTTAAGGGAGGCTTGTCTTTAAATAGCAATGAAAAATCAGGCTTTCCCTATTTATGAGACCACTCAGAGTAAAGCCACCTTTCTATACAGGAATTTAAAATGTTTATAGCCCTGGGGAATAAACACAGACCTCTGAATCAAGGACAGGTGTGCGATGTAAGACTTGCGTTAAGTATCACCAAAAAAAAAAAAAAAAAAAAAAAATTTACATTAAGCATCCTTCTGAGCAAGGGGTGATCCAGCTAAGATGCTGCTTCTGACTGCTGAGAAAATAGAGGCTAAAATTACAGACCAATAAATAATATTCACATAATGAAAGGATGGAGAGGACTCTGCTCCAGCTGAATGAGGATGGCAGTGGTAGAATTTGCAGATCAAACGGAAATCAGAACCAGAGAGAGAATCAGCTTTTCTAAAACTATGAAAAATAACATGGTGACTAAACTAGGGACAATGCCGGGTCTTGATAGCAAAGACTCCTTAATTTTTTTAAAATTATGTTTGTAACATTTTTTTACATTTACTGCTTTTTTATTATTATTATACTTGAAGTTCTAGGATACATGTACACAACGTGCAGGTTTGTTACATATGTATACACGTGCCATGTTGGTGTGCCGAACCCATTAACTAGTCATGTACATTAGGTATATCTCCTAATGCTATTCTTCCCCCCTCCCCCCCACCCCACAACAGGTGTGTGATGTTCCCCACCCTGTGTCCAAGTGTTCTCGTTGCTCAATTCCCACCTATGAGTGAGAACATGTGGTGTTTGGTTTTTTGTCCCTGTGATAGTTTGCTGAGAATGATGGTTTCCAGCTTCATCCATGTCCCTACAAGTGACATGAACTCATCCTTTTTCATGGCTGAATAATATTTCATGCTGTATATGTGCCACATTTTCTTAATCCAGTCTATGATTGATGGACATTTGGGTTGGTTCCAAGTCTTTGCTATTGTGAATAGTGCCGCAATAAACTTACGTGTACCTGTGTCTTCATAGCAGCATGATTTATAAGCCTTTGGGTATATACCCTGTAATGGGATGGCTGGGTCATATGGTATTTCTAGTTCTAGATCCTTGAGGAATTACCACACTGTCTTCCACAATAGTTGAACCAGTTTACAGTCCCATCAACAGTGTAAAAGTATTCCTATTTCTCCACATCCTCTCCAGCACCTGTTGTTTCCTGACTTTTTAATAATCGCCATTCTAACTGGTGTGAGATGGTATCTCATTGTGGTTTTGATTTGCATTTTTCTGATGGCCAGTGATGATGAGCATTTTTTCATGTGTCTGTTGGCTGCTTTAACACCCCACTGTCAACATTAGAAAGATCAACGAGACAGAAAGTTAACAAGGATATCCAGGAATTCAACTCAGCTCTGCACCAAGCGGACCTAATAGACATCTACAGAACTCTCCACCCTGAATCAACAGAACATACTTTCTTCTCAGCCTTCCATTGCACTTATTCCAAAATTGACCACATAGTTGGAAGTAAAGCACTCCTCAGCAAATGTAAAAAAACAGAAATTATAACAAACTGTCTCTCAGACCACAGTGCAATCAAACTAGAACTCAGGATTAATAAACTCACTCAAAACCGCTCAACTGCATGGAAACTGAACAACCTGCTCCTGAATGACTACTGGGTACATAACAAAATGAAGGCAGAAATAAAGATGTTCTTTGAAACCAATGAGAACAAAGACACAACATACCAGAATCTCTGGGACACAAAGCAGTGTGTAGAGGGAAATCTCCTTAATTTGAAATTCAGGGAGCCAAAACAATAGAGTTTGAATTAACCAAGTTTCAAATGATCCTTTAAAAAAAAAAAAAGTTGAAGAATAGCATAAAAGTCACCTTGAATTGCACTTTGTTTTAAATAAAATGATATTGAAGTAACTGGGTCTTAACACATTATTTTGCAAAGTCATCAAAGTTCCTCCAAAATAATTTCTCCATTCATGAGTTGCCTACGATGTCACTTCACGGGGTTAGTGGTCTTCACAGTCGGCTTCACCTTCTGAGGCAAAGGCCTCCTTTGTCCCAGGAGGATAGCAACTCAAAGTAGGATCTGATGAAGTTGAGGAATATATTTTTTCTTGTCCTGACCTGACCAGACATTGACCATGTCCATAAAAAAATAATTTACTCACAGGAATTAGGAACTAATTGCTGCCAAAAATTCTATGCTTCAGAAAGAAACAGTATTCACATCACAGAACTGGTTATTTTTACTTCCTCTTCAGAGATTGTGTGGCCCAGCGACTGATAGAGGAGCCTCATCCCAGGTCTGGTTCTTGGGGACAGATCTGAAGAGTCGTTTTGGCAAATGAATGACTCTGAGAAAACTGTAGGGTTCCCTAAAAGAACTGTCACTTGCCAATGCTAGTCTAGACTGGATACATTGGAAGAAAAGGTATCGTAATATTGCCTACAGAATGTGATATGCAACTGAAGTGTGCACTTTAATTATCATTCTTGCTTAAGAATAAAATGACAGCAAAGTTTTAAGTGAATTAGTTGGAAAATAGACAATCAAAATCTAGGTATCTCCAAGACCTGAATAGCCTAATACAATAGCTACTAATACCAACCACTTGAAATGTGACTACTCCAAAATGATAAATTACACACCAAATTTCAAAGAATTAATATAGAAAAGAATGCACAATATCTTATTAATAATTTTATATGGTTTACATTTTGAAGTGATAACATGAACCTACTGTATTGGATTAAATAAAAACATTTTTAAATTAACTTCATCTTTTTTTTTTTTTTTTTTACTTTTTGGTGTGGCTATTAGAAAATTTGAAATTACACATGTGGCCCATACTGGCATACATCATCTTTCTACTGGATAGCGTTATCCTGGATAAATCCATGAAATATAGTACACTGGTTTTCTATTTGAAAGAATTCCTTATCTTCTTAAATCCACACTATAGCCCAATGGCTTTGCTATCACCATTCCTCATTTTATAGGTGAGAAAACAGAGAGAGGTTTTGAAGCATGCCCTAAATCACACAACTAGTAACTCATGGAACCAACCAACTCTGCCTCATACTAAAATCCATGTTTTCTTGTCATCCTTGTTTAGGCACCTGTCTAATATTCTGTTGAGGTGGTCTTTTAACTTGGAAATGTGTAAGGTATGTTGAGAACAACCTAATATTCTCTGTGGAATTAAATATGTACAATTTGTTAAACATACTTAAAACAACTACAAACAGCAGCACATAGTTATAATTAAGAGTGGCGTATCAGTGTTTCCTGAGAACTGCCCTTCGTGTGTTTTTAGGAGGGACTAGAGTGTGTGGAAAGGTAGGAGTCCCATTATGTGTCTAGGCATCTTCCTTGGGTTATTTCATTGACTCCAGAAAATAACTCTTAGAAGTGAAAAAAATGAGGGCTCAGAATGATTAAGTAATTTGTCTGGGATCTCAGGGTTTAGCTGGTAAGTAGTGAGAGAAGAGTAAACTCAAGTCTCGCTTCTTTTCCTATATCACACTTTCCTTTCTTTGGTCCTTCTTTTGATCTAGGCCAACTTTTTAGTATCTTTCCTAGATCGTGTGTCATTGGCTGCTCTGTTTGCATCATCTATTCTCTAGCCCATGGCCTAGACTGTTTGGGTCATTCTCTTCAGTCAGTTATATCCCAGGAAAGGGAAGACACTGTCATAGCTTTCCTGGAGGTGAGCAAGATACAGGAATCAGACCTCACTTGCCTATAGTTGTGGTATTTAGAGGTGGAAGAAAATAATGAATATGGTGTCTTGATGGAACACAAAGGTCAGAGACAAGATAAACAGGAATTTTATCTGAGGAATTCCGAAGGCAGCAAGCAGAAACTGGGGATGGCCTTACATGAGATTTTCCCAGGTTGACTTGAATGGACCTTTCAGGTACATTTAACAAGTCCAAAATGAAACAGACCCTGGTTTCGACTCTGATCCATGCTATTTACAGTGGACCAATCAGTTTCTGTGGCAGAAGTAAAACACCAGTAAGAAAGAATTTTCCATCTGTGTATGGAAACTATTGCAGTTCCCTTTTGATTATTCAGTCTTTGTTATTTCATGTGGTTCCTTAACTCTTGTCTATTTCAGTCCCCATTAGCACTTCACATATTTCAGAAAGTACCGGGAAATCAATCATGCCCTCATTGCTGTCTAATACTAGTGACAATGCTCCATAGCTGCTCTTTCCAGATTCAGTGGGAGTATGAAAAATGCCACTCCACTCACAGCCCCTAAGCCTTTGGCAACTTAATATTTTGATGTTTAAGCTCTGCTCCCTGAAAGGCTCAATTCCATTATCAGCGGATTCTTTACTATATGGCATAACATACATTCCTTACAATACTCCTTACTGTATAGCGTAACATACTATACTAACATACAGCGTGTTATGTTACTCTGGCTAAAGTCTCTTCAGTCTACAGGAGCTATGGTTGGAACAAATCCAATGCTCTCAATTGCACTATTTGCATATTGCCCCCTTATACATAGGCTTCAGGATTATATTTAAGGCTCTGAGCTAGACTGGGAGGAAAACAAGGAAATCTAATAAATGGTTTTTGCCCTCAAGGTCTCTGATCATCTAGTTGAATAAACAGGCAAACTTTAAACCAAAGGAGCAGGAGTTCTGATAATGTTTTTCTAATGCCAATCCCAGGTACAAAACCTTGACTGTTTTCTCTAAGTCTTGGTCCCCCATTAAATGTTAGAGGGCGACATTGGATAAATGACTGTAAAAATTTTATATAGTAACGCAATTATTTTGTTGGTGAATTCTTACTGGAATCCCAGTATTTAATTTTACAAGATGGGTTTTGATAATAACAGTAATGATGAAGAAATAGTTGAAAGATTGCTGTTTTAATTAGTGTTGGGGATGAGACTCAAAACCTTATTTACTTGACATCCTCCAAAAACCACTGCACTCCACCTTATCCTACCATGATGTCTCCCAAGGAAGCTCCAAGGGATACAGTGTAGGATCTACTTCGTCTGATCATCTATTTATTTCCTTCTAGCTCCTACCCACAGCTTCTTAAGCAGCTAACCCTGACCATAAAATAACTACATGAAAAGATAAACTATGAGAGAAGACCATCAGAGATAATATAAGACAATACATTTTTACAAGAATAATACAGAAAATAAGGACTTTGAGTTCAGAGAACAAGCAATTATTGTACTCCTGCAGAGCAGGCTTTCAGGGCTTCACACAGAAGGAGAATCTTTAAATGATGAGTAGACAGAAAAATGGACTTTTCAGGGAGTTCCAAGGAAGGGCACAAAGACGCTGAGGCTGAACTTAAAAGGACATGCTTTGGCAGGATGCGGTGGCTAACTCTTGTGATCCCAGCACTTTGTGAGGCCATGACTGGAGGATCTCTTGAGCTCAGGAGTTCAAGACCAGCCTGGCCAACATGGTGAAACTCTGTCTCTACAAAAAATACAAAAATTAGCTGGTCATGGTGGTACATGCCTGTAGGTCCAGCTACTCAGGAAGCTGAGGTGGGAAGATCACGAATCCAGGAAGCAGAGGTTGCTGTGAGCTGAGATCACACCATTGTACTCCAGCCTGGGTGATACAGCAAGACCCTAACTAAAAAAAAAAAAAAGAGAGAGAGAGAGATATTCTTAAGGATACCTTAAATTATTGGAAACTTCTGATTGCCAGGGACCATGTGGAGCTTTGACATAACCACAAGCCTCACAGCCGTCCAGTGAGATAGGTATGATTAACCCAAGATAGGAGAACTGAGGCTCAGGAGCTGAATAGAAACCTCTCCAAAGTCACACAACTGTAGGAATTAATGGTTTCTCAATCGGCTCTGCCTGACTTCAGAGTTCACACTGCAAATCACTCTGCTGTCACACTGTGTGTGCATATGGGATTAGACAAAAATAAAGCTACGAAGACCAGATGGGGTCAGAGTACAGAAGAACATGATTTCCTGGATATGGCGTTTGTTTGCTGTTTATCCTCTAGGTGAGAAAGAGACATCAACGTTTTGTGGACAGTGAAACAGCATGCTCAAATTGTATTTTGAGATGATTTTGTTCTAGTTTTATTGGATTTGTTTTGATAGGATGCATGCACTAAAATCAGGAGTGCTGTTAATTGTACTGTGTTGTTTTACTAAAATCTAGTTTACGATGACATTATCTGTCATAGATTACCAAGCACACAGTGATTGCATTGGAAGGACAAAATCAAAAATTTCTACATTGTTAGTTTTTATTTCTCTTTTAGAGAAAGTTCTTTTCTGTATATAACACATTAATTTTATTTTATTTATTTTTTATAACTTCAACTTTCATTTTAGATTCAAGAGGTACACATTTATGTTTGTGTATTAGTTCTATGCTGCTAATAAAGACATACCTGAGACTGGGTAATTTATGAAGAAAAAAAGGTTTAATGGACTCACAGTTCCACATGGCTGGGGAGGCCTCACGATCATGGTGGGAGGCAAAGGAGAAGCAAAGGCATGTCTTACATGATGACAGGCAAGAGAGAATGGGAACCAAGAGAAAGGGGAAATATAGAACCATCAGATCTCGTGAGACTTACTCGCTACCATGAGAAGAGTATGGGGAAAACTGCCCCATGATTCAATTATCTCCCACCAGGTCCCTCCCACAACACGTGGGAATTATGGGAGCTATAATTCACGATGAGATTTGGGTGCATATTGTGTGCTGTTGAGGTTTGGGGTACAATTGATCCTGTCATCCAGATACTGAGCATAATATCCAATAATTATTCAACCTTTCCCCCTGCACCCCCCTAATACTCCCCAGCATCTACTGTTGCCATCCTTATGCCCATGAGTACCCAATGTTTAGCTCCCACTTATAAATGAGAACATGTGGTATTTGGTTTTCTGTTCCTGCATTAATTTGCTTAGGATAATGACCTTTGGCTCTATCCAATGCTTGAAAGCTTTAAAGTTAAGTTACCATTGGAAGACATTGAGCTAGAATTGTTCATGTGTCCTATATATTCTGTTAATCAATTACCGCATTTGCTATTTGTTTCCTAAGTCCAAAAGATCATTGAAATGAGCCAATTCTGCTCTTTAAAACTTTAACATATTCTAGCTAGATGAAAAACTTTATAAAAGTTTGTGCTTATTGTTTTTATATCCTATAATTGTAGAGAAATAGCTAGAAACTATAGTTTATTTAAACCCTACCATGTTTAAACAATAATAGGGAGGTAAGTAAAGTAGAAAGTCCTAAGACTCTACAGTGGACATTTTGCAATATAATTTTAAATAAGTGTCAAACACATAAAACCAGATAAACACTGAAATGTGTACATACCAGTTTCCCTGACTTCAATGACATATATAATGTTTTTAGATAGCCTTTGTGTATGGTTGTTTGGAATCATTTTGTCATTTTAAACAAATATCATGTTCAAAAATTGTCAGTTTCATAATAGCTGATTTTGACTAAGCTTATACTATGACCCAGATATCATTCATTAATTCATTCATTCATTCATTTGACAAATACTTGTTGAAAATTTAATAGATGCTAGAACACTGTTAGAGTACTCTAAGTGCTGGGTAAATAGTACTGAATAAGACGCATAAATACCTTAGCATCATGGGGCTTTCATCTAACAAGGGAGGTAGTTATGTGTCTCATCTAGAGCATTTTCAAGATACGAAGTTAGTATTACATGTTTTATGCTGATGGGAATCATAGAAGAAACTATGATGGCGAGGCAGCAATTGTAGGTATTGATGTCTTGATTAGATAAGAAAGAAGGAAATTAGAGCATACATGCATTTATCTGGCTCTAAAAGTTTCATTCTTTACATGCCATTATAGTAATATTTTTTAAAAGATTCAAGCATTTGGGGCTTTAGGAAATACATATATATTATATTTTTTAAAATATTATATTTTTTTCTATATATATACCTATGTAAAGTTCCAAGGAAAATGAATACAGAATGGTTTAGCATCCAGCTCAAGAGGGATGCCATCAGCATGCATGAAAAAGAGAACAAGCGTATGTTAAAATTTGAGATACATCATGACGAGGGTCAAAGTGGCACTATGTGAATGGAAAGATAGAGTTGAAAGAAAGCAGAGAGACACAGACATGAAAGGAGAGAGAAGCAGATGGCTAAATATCCATGAAGTGGAGAAGTTATTTACCAAAGTGAGTCATTTACTAAAGGTCCATTCATTTACAAAGGACCACAATGATGTGTCTTTAATTTAAAAAAAAAAAAAATTGTCCCTTCAAAGCATTTTGAGCTTTCACCACCTCAAAAAGGCACATGTTAGTAAATTAAGCATAAATGTTTTAGATGCAAGTATAGTCATTTTAAACACAAAGTTGTAGAATGGATGATTCTATGATTTATGCATTCGATGTTTCTATATAACATTCATTGATAGAACATACTCATTTGAGTTGATACATAATGACATGATTATATTTGCTTGTTAGAAATAATCAAAATTCTATTATTATGTTTATACTACCCAGAGGTGAAGATTTACAAAAATTCTTCATTTTCCAGGTAATAAAGGCAGTACCGATCTGGATCCCTTGATACCAGAAAAGCTTTTTGCAAGATTAAATGGGATTACCATCAATAGGCCCTCAGGGTGTTTGGATTTGAATTAAAATATGGAAACCTTATTAACAAAATTTACATTCCTCCCTTAACCTTAATCTAATTTTACTGGTATCTTGGCCTTTAATATACAGCAATTCTGCAGAAAGGCGCATGGCTTATAACCCATTTTTGTCATCCTAATCAGAAGTCACTGATCATTCCAGAGGAAAATAGATGCATGAATTTTAAACTGGTCATCACATTCACGTTTTTTTTAAATGTATTACAAACCAATATTTTATTCATGAAAACATTAAATATTATATTACTAGCAAAACATTTTCTGGTGCCTTGAAATTTATTCTAAAAGGAAGAGTTTTCTTTTGCTTCTCACCTAAGTGCTGTTCTTCAGCTGACTATGCTCCGTATTCCCCAAGACCACTGACAGGGGCTTCATTCTCTAACAGGAACAATTTACCTGGACCCTCGCAGACAAGGCCTTCACCTCCAAGGAATTGCATTAATAATGATAATTTCATGCACTGACATTGGCAATGGGATTTGTGGAGAAGACAAAGGGGCCTTGGAATTTCACCTTCTCTTATAGGGAATTGCTTCTACTGTCATTTGTAGGAGCCAGGACAGAAAGGGTGGGGCCCCAAGGTGAAATATGGAAATAAATTGCTTTGAGACATTCTCAATGATCCATGCTTCAACAGTCACCGAAATAGCCACTCATAAATAGTCACTCATATTTAAATGGCCAAGCAAATGAAATAATTGAAGCTGGAGAGGGAGGCCACATTATTGAGTCCAATATGCTTATCCTCATAATTTAAGTACTGCAGAACAATATACTAACAGTTATGGCTCAAAATTAATGAAAATATATTCATTTTACAATAAAATAAAATTGCCATAGTCTAATTCAGAATTCCAATTCAGAAAACATTTATGCAGAATATCTTCTAAGTTTCAAAAATGTATCCATCCGGAATTTTCTACGTTACTATCCTAGCCAAGCTTTTATAAAGCTAAGAAAAATTAGAAGACAATATCATCAGCTTGTTTGTTCTCTAGAAAAGAGGATAGTTTTGTGTATTCTACTCTTAATTTATGGTAGAGACAGACAATTCACCAAAGTTTTTTTTAAGTATATGAAACTGGAGGTGAAAATGTGCACTAAGATATCTTAGATATTCTCCCAAAGCATAAGTGCCATGTCACCATCTCCTTTGGAGGTGACATCTTATAATGCATCTGGTTCTCAACAGAGCATTTGGAAGATCAGTTTTTGTGATTATATTAAGAGTTACATTTATCAAAATGAAAAAGTCTAAGAATTGGGAGGGTGGGAATGGGGAATCCTGCCAACTTCGGTTTTGCTACAAATAAGCTTTGTCTACAGCTAACTCAGAGAGAGAATATGAGGTCAAAGGAAAATTTGTTCTGAAAAATTGATAAGGCAACTCCAGCTTTTTGTGATGTTATAGAATAGTGCTAAAAGACATATAATACAAGTCATAAATTGAGTCACGTATACTTTTACATATTCTAATAGTCACTTTTTTAAAAGTAAAAAAAGATGAAACTACTTTCATAAAATCTATTTAACCCAGTGTATTCAAAATATTTTAACATATAATTAATATAAAACTTAATGAGATATTTACATTATTTTCCCATACTAAGTCTTCAAAATACATTGTATTTACACATACGCCACAGCCCCATTTGGGCTAACCGTCTTTCAAGTGTTCAATACCCCACATGTGGCCAGTGGCTACCAACATAGATTGCACAGTTTTATAGTATAAACACACACAAAGAATTTCTCTTTCTTTTGTTCTTAGTTACTGCCTTCTTCCCTCTCTCTCTCCCTTTCTCTCTTTCATCCCTTTCTTCTTTCCTTCCTGTCTTCTTCTCTTCATCTTCCTTCCTCCTAGTCATTCTCTCTCTCTCTCTCTGTCTCCTTCTGTCTATGAGTGCTCTATATGCTAAGTTTACAATAGTAAGAACTACTATATCATGAAAATGATTTTTTTAATAAAAAAGACTAAAGATACCATTTAAAGATACATGAAATCATATTCACCAGTTAAAAATCCAGCCACAAATACGGCTATAAGAGAAAGTGAGCAGCATGACCAATTACACAATTCACAGTATATATGGTCCAGCGTTGCTAAGATAACTCAAACCAATTGCTCTAGAGAACTATCGTCTTCTAATTTTACAAATCTGAACTCTTATACCAAGTTAAAATATGAATACGAAATGGTGAACTACTCTATAAAGGGTGTCTGTGGTGCTTTTTTCAGATTTACTTGAAGAATTAAGACTTGACTCTACAGCATACTAGAAACCAGAGTCTATCAGTACTGTCTGAAACCCTCACGCAATGCCTGTGATAAAAACTGATCTTTATGAAAAGACTTGGATCCTAATAAATTTAAGAAAAATTAAACTGGTAGTATTGTTTTACTATTCCATGCATTTTCTGTCATTCAAATTATCTAATAGGTGGTCAACCTCCTTATATGTCTAAAACAGTGAGCCTCTTACTGTCTAATTCTGAAAGATTACATTGATATTGTGGAGCCAGAACTAAACTTTGTGAACATAAAATGATGAAAATCCATTAAAAATTTAATGCAAAAAATAAATTATAAAACAAAAATGTTATAAATCCATTCAAAAACGAAATGCACTATATTTTTAAAAATCAGTAAATAAATATATTAGAGCAAATTTTATTTACCAAACAAAATGCGAAGAACTCAACAATAAAATAAGAAATGATAAATTATTGTGGTGACAGATGCCCCATTTACCCTAAAGTGACTATTAAACATTGTATGCCTGTATCAAAATATCTCATATATCCCATAAATGTATGCATCTATTATGTACCCATACCAAATAAAAATTTTAAAAAAATTAAAACAAAACATTTATCAAGATTTTCAAAAATAATAATAGCAACTTTAAGTGCCTTGGATGTCTTTGAACCAATATTCAGGTTCTATAAAAACTAAAGCTTGACTGGGTGCTGTTGTTCACACTTGTAATTCAAGCACTTTGGGAGGCTGAGGTGCTTAAGGCCAGGAGTTCAAGGCAAGAATGAGCAACATGGCAATATTTCTACAATTTTTTTTTAGTTAGTTACTAGGGAGTGCTGGCACATGCCTGTGGTCATAGCTATGCCAGAGACTGAGGCAGGAGGATATTTGAGCCCAGGAGTTCCAGGCTACAGTGAGCTATGATCATGCCACTTTACTCCAGCCTAGGTGAGAGAGTAAGACCCTGTCTCCTAAAAAAAAAAAAAAAGAAAGAAAAAGAAAAAAGAAACCATCTCTTATGTGACATAAAGGGAAAGATTCATTTAACTATAAAAAGTACTCGAAATATTTACTTATGCTACAGAATATCATTTTTAAATAGAAAGTTAACATTTCTAAACAAACTACATTAACATGTACTTCTCTAATCAGCTAACAAAGGCTGAATATGCAACTTCTCAAAATGGGGAGCTACCTCAGGATCAGGACTAGACACTCCTTTAGTAAGAAGAGGTCTCAGATAGATAATCTCTATCACTCCTTAAAACAATTTTAGGATTTTAATAGATCCTAAGGCTCACAAAGTGTGGCCATCCTCCCCCATCCCAAGCACACACAATAGGTCATGAATTACTCTACTTTGACTTTAGTCTCATCCTAAGGTGAAAGGGACAAAAGAAAAGAATTGCAGGCATTATATTTAAAAATATATATATTGATATCATGTACCATTATGTTCACTAGAAGACAACTAAAATATCAATACTTCCCAAAGGCAAAATGAAATGGCTAAAGATGTATTTATTGATCTCTAAAGAAATATTACTAAGACACTGGAATAATAACTCACCACCATTGTCATTGAAAGGGTCTTGGCTCTTTCTAAAGCAGAGGACAGATATTCAGAATATATGATGGTGTTCAAATGTTGTGTTGTGGAACATACTTGAATTGAGGACAGAGAGATTTAACCTCAACCCAATCTATTCTTTATATTTTTCTCTTATTGTTGTTCTCTATTTCTTTTAAAACACTGAAAATTGTAATTAATTTGAAATCCAGTGTAAAGCTGCAATCACTATCCATCAACTTGCATTGACATAATGCATTTATGCATTGAAAGCTTTCTAAAAATACATGCAGGATGGGTATAGAGAAACTTGTATACGTAGGAAAATTGCCACGCACTCTATGGGGAATTGGAATTTTTTTCTCAAATAAAAGGAATACATGTAATGACATATTTTTTTCTTTTTGGTTGACAATTGTCTCCCTTTTCTGTAGATCCTAATGGTCAAATAATGGATCTTGCCAACCATTATGAGCTTCACCCCAGCTGGGGACCCATAACTTTTATTATGGTCCATTATCTGGCCATTAGAGGCCACAAGTGTCTTCAACACAATTGTGTAACATTTTGCTGAGGAAAAGGTGTGGAAACTGTGGAGGCAGCAGGTTTTCTAGTACCTAAACCCATAGAAACTCCAAAACCTCCTATATTGAGACCATTCATTTTCCTTATGCTGAAATTTTTACAGTGTACGCCTCTTAAATAAAGTTTGCTTATCCAGCCTTATCGGGAAACCAAATATTCAACTCAGAACTGGTACGAAACCATTCCCCTTTTCCTTTTTTGGAGCAATTCTGATGCTAAGTGGATTTCTTATATCTGTTTAGCTTTTAAGCTCTAATTAGCTTAGAAACAATATTCTTTTGTTTTGTTTGTTCCCTATTGTTGTTGTTGTTGTTCTTTGAGACAAGGATTCACTCTGTCACCCAGGCTGGAGTGCAGTGGCACGATCTCAGCTCACTGCAAACTCTGCCTTCTGGGTTCAAGTGATTCTCCCACCTCAGCCTCCCAAGTAGCTGGGACTACAGGCATGTGCCACCAGCTAATTTTTTTGTATTTTTTGGTAGAAATGGGGATTCACCACATTGGCCAGGCTGGTCTCGAACTCCTGACCTCAAGTGATCCGCCCGCCTCGGCCTCCCAAAGTACTGGGATTGCAGGCATGAGTCACCATGCCCGGCCTTGCTTGTTTCTTGTTTTTTGAGCTTTATTGAGGTACAACTGATACAAAAAAAAATTGCACACATTTAATGTATTCATTTTGATGAGTTTGGACATATGCATACACCCATGGTATCATCAACAAAGATGGTACTAAGCATATCCATCACCTCCAAAATTTTTCCTGTGTTCTTTTGTGAGTTTGTTTGATTTTTATTTGTTTTTGCAAAATCACATGACATCTATCCTCTTAGCATATTTTAAAGTGCACAGTGCCATATTGTTAACTGTAGGTATTACGTTGTACAGCAGATCGCTAGGACTTACTAGAGAACAGAAATTTTATTATCATTGAGGAACAATTCCCCATTTCCCTTGCCCTCATCCCCTGGTGACTATCATTCTATTCTCTGTATCTATAAGTTTGACTGGTTTAGGTATCCCATATAAGTAGAATGCTTCTGTTTTTGTCCTTCTGTGACTGTCTTTTTACACTTACCATTAATGTCCTCTAGGCATAACCATATTATTACAAATAGCAAGACTTTTTTTCTTTTCAAAGACTAAATAATATTCCATTGTATGTACATACCACATTTTTATTCATCTGTTGATGGACAGTTGTGTTGTTCCCATGTCTTGGCTACTGTGAATAATGCTGCAAAGAACAAGGGGTAGAAATACCTTTCTGAGATCCTGATTTTAATTATTTTGTATCGATACCCAGAAGTGGGATTGCTGAATCATATGGTATTTTTAATTTGGAGGGAAACATCAAACTTTTCTGTAGAGGCTACATTCCCACCAACGGTGTTTAAGGGTGCCAGTTTCTCCACATCCTTGCTAACATTTATCTTTGGTTTGATGTGTTTCTTTGCTAGTTTGTTTTTGATAATAGCCCTCCTAACCAATGTAGTTTTAACTTGCATTTCTGTGAAGTGATGTTGAGCACCTTTTCATATTACCTCTTAGCCATTTGTATATCTTTTTTGGAGAAATGCCTGAATAGACAATATGTTCTGACCTTAGGAAGACTATGAGTGAAACAGTTAGAATGAGAATGACTTGCAGTTCTCAAGACCAGCACTAAATACACATGGCCTGCCCTAAGATTTTATGACTGCTGCAAAAATAGGAGAAACTCAAATAACATTAAGTAAAGCCTCTTGTCTGTGTGTGTTTCCTTCTTCAAGAAAACAAGCACAACATTTTAGCTACTGTTCCCTTTGTTAACTATTGGCAAACTCTTTGTTACACCTTCCAATCACCAATGTCATGATTGCTTTCTATTTGTATTATCCCTTTGATCATTTCCACACACTTTGATTAACTTAAAAAGAAGCATAGTTCAAGATGCTGCACGTTTTAGATGCCAATTTTGGACCATCTTTCATCTATAAAGGGTGGGAAGAGCAGATTGCTGTATTTTTTTTTATCATAATGGAGAGTATATGGAGTATATATGGAGCTCAGTAATAGCTCAAGTGCTTCGTAAGTAATAAAATAAATGTTTCTCACTTCTCTTGTCATCCATCTCCCAATTCTCTAATAATTTTGAGAAGCCTTATGGCTGGCAAAAATTGGTGATTATCCCTAGCTTAATTTTTACATCAAACATTACATTTCCATTAGCAGGAGCATAGGTGGGAGATCTTGAGGTTAAGCCCATTCTCTGTAACATCCTGACCCAAGGGCAAAGAGACCATTACTGACACTGCTCTAATGGTTTTCTCCTGCTTTCTGTGAGGCTAAAAGTCTGGGAGCTTAATTAGGAAAAGGCCAACAGATCACTTCATGGGTATTCCCCAAAGAGGGTCGTTTGTGTTTTCACTGGGAAATACCATTCACTGTGAATGGCCAATGGCCATTTGAAAATATGTAATCAATTACATTTAGTAAGCAACTACTGTGTGCCAGACCCTGTTTGGGATGTAGGCCATTGTGTTAAACAAGATGGATAAAAATTCTTACTCTCCTGGTGTTTTTTTCCAGTGAAGAAAAGCAGAAAAAAAAAAACAGAAATAATTAGACAAGAAATATCAGACAATTGTTATAAGGAGAATGGAAGTATTTTATTGAGGGATGTTCATTTTATATTAGGTAGATAGGAAAGACCTGTGTTTGAGATGGTGACATTTATTATAAGAAGCAAGCTGCCATAAAGTATCTGATAATAAATATTTCATGCAGAAGGAAGTTGGGGCAAAGGCTCCAGGACTTCATAAGTTTAACATCCTCTGGGAATAGATAGTGTGGCAGGAGCAGAGAGACCAGACATGAAGATGGAGGAGGAACAATCATAAAGTGAGAAGAAAGCTAGGTGGGATGGTGCCAGACCAGGTTAGCCAGTAGGGCAGGAGCCAAACAATGGTTTGGATTTTATTGTAGTTAAGTGTAACTGGAAGTCTTACAAGTTTTCAAGCAGGGTTGTAGTTTTGTACAATTTTTTTCTTTTCTAAAAAAGGGCATTCTGTTCACCTTGTGGAGGATTAATTTTTTGAAAGGGGATATGGTTAAGACTGGGTATGAAAGGTCGGTTAGGAAACCACTGCAATAATCCAGGAACTACTAAACTCATCCTGGTTTAAACTGGGGTAGAAGTGATGATGATGGAAAAAAGGGTAAGAGTTCAGGATATACTCTAGCTATAAAGTTGAAAGAGTTGCTAGAGTTTTAGAAGTGAATATGACAAAAGAAACAAGAAACCAATTATAATTTGTCTTTTACAACTTGGTAAATAGTTTATTGAGATGAGGGGAAGAGTAGCATGGAGGTGTGAATTCTGTGCTTACACATTCCATTTAATGTGGAAACACACCCACAGCCACCTAGTCACATGTGCACATGTGTGGAGACACACACGCTCTCTGTTATATATGCCATATACAATATGGTATGTACATGTGTATGTATATATTTGAGAGACAGATGTAGGTCTGCACTTTCATAGAGCCAAAGGTTTCAAGGCATTTCTTTCCTTTAAAATGCATTCACCAAATTTAGTGGTTATATTGGTGTTGACGGTTTATTAATCCATATATATATATATATATACACACATATATATACACACACAATTCTATATTGTGGCAATTAACATTATTATCCAGAGAATGAGAAGTTATTCAAAGAGAATTTTCCAATAATTGCATTCAGAGCCTGTGGCATAACACTAAATATATGCTTCCTAATCACTTTTCCTTATTATGAGAATGCCTGATTAAATTATACACACACAAACCTGCATATGTATAAAAATACACTCCTGTGTGTGTGTATATATATATATTATATATGCTTATATGTACAAAAACATGAAGTATTTTTTATTAAAATACATTTATACACTTTACTATTGGACAAAAAAAATTTACTCGCACAGTTTTTAGCCCTTTCTATGGTTTTATGCAATTCTTGTTTATGTTCTTTATGCATAATTACTAGAGTTTGTATAAAGGATATTTTCTGTCCATGCCTATGTCCTGAATGGTATTGCCTAGGTTTTCTTCTAGGATTTTTATGGTTTGGGGTTTTACATTTAAGTCTTTAATCCATCTTGAGTTAATTTTTGTATAAGGTGTAAGGAAGAGGTCCAATTTCAGTTTTCTGCATATGGCTAGCCAGACTTCATGAAAAAACAAAACAAAACAAAACAAAAAAACAGAAAAAGCAATTGTAACAAAAGCCAAAATTTACAAACAGCATCTAATTAAACTAAAAAGTTTCTGCACAGCAAAAGAAACTATCATCAGAATGAACAGGAAACCTACAGAATGGGAGAAAATTTTTGCATTATACCCATCTGACAAAGGTCTAATATCCAGAATTTACAAGGAATTTAAACAAATTTACAACAAAAAAAACAACTTCATCAAAAAGTGGGCAAAAGATACTTATCAAAAGAAGACGTTTACATGCCAACAAACATGTGAAAAAAAGTTCAACATCACCGATCATCAGAGAAATGCAAATCAAAACCACAATGAGATACCATCTCATTGTGATTATTAAATGGTGATTATTAAAAAGTCAGGAAACAATAGATGCTGGCAAGGCTGTGGAGAAATAGGAATGCTTTTACATTGTTTGTGGGGATGTATATTAGTTCGACCATTGTGGAAAGCAGTATGGCGATTCCTCAAGGATCTAGAACCAGAAATACCATTTGATCCAGCAATCCCATTACTGGGTATATACCCACAGGAATATAAATCATTCCACTAGAAAGACACATGCACATGCATGTTTGTTGCAGCAGTATTTACAATAGCAAAGACATGAAACCAACCCAAATGCCCATCAGTGATAGACTGGAAAAGAAAATGTGGCGCATATACACCATGGAATACTATGCAGCCAACAAAATGCAGAACATTTCTTTTGCAGGGCATGGATGAAGCTGGAAGCCATCATCCTCAGCAAACTAACACAGTAACAGAAAAACCAAACACCACATGTTCTCACTCATAATTGGGAGTTGAACAATAAGAACACATGGACACAGAGAGGGGAACGACACACACCAGGGCCTGTTGCTGGGTGGGGGGTGAGGAGAGGGAACCTAGAGGATGGATCAATAGGTGCAGCAAACCACCATAGCATATGTATATCTATGTAACAAACCTGCACATTCTGCACATGTATCCCCCCCTTTTTTTTTTTAAGAAAAAAAAAAAAGATGTTTTCTGGAGAATGTTTCTGCATTTTTTGAAAACGTACATCTAGAATATCTGGCTCTCTCGTATTTTATTGTCATAACTAGTAAACCGGAGTATTCATACCTACCAGAGTAACTTTTCTAAAACACATACCCAATCCCATTCTCACCATCAAAGCTCTTCCCTGTCTTCTTACTGCTGTGAGACCAAGTTCTAACAGTACTGTAGGTTATATAAAGCCTTTTCTGACTCAGACTCTGGCTGCTTTTACAGCCTTTTCTATCATCAGACAAGCTAACATACTGCATTTTAGTTGTGAGAATCCTATGTGCCATTTGTGCCTACAGATGCAGATGCCTGATTCTGTTTTATACCATTAACCCTTTACTCAACAGCACTCTTTCTTCTTTCTATGCATTTCCCTGTCCCTCAGCATTCCCTGCTCTTAGACCATTCCCAGTTGTATTTTATTTTATTAGTTATTTTTTATTATTTTTTTAGAGACACGGTATTGCTTTGTGGCCCATGCTGGAGTGTAGTGATGCAATTGTAGCTCACTGGAGCCTCAAACTCCTGAGCTCATGAGATCCTCCTGCCTCAACCTCCTGAGTAGTTACAACTACAGGCATGCAACACCATTTCCAGCTAATTTTATTTTTTATTTTCATACAGACAGGGTCTTGCTATGTTGCCCAGCTGGACTAGAACCACTGGTCTCAAGTGACCCTCCCTCCTTCGACTCCCAACGTGCTAGGATTACAGGCATGAGACACCACTCCTGGCTCTATCTACAATTTTATACTTTTTACTCTGTAATCTGCTACTCATAGCTTGTTTATCCATCTCTGTCTTCTCAGAGCTTTGGACAGTCCTTGACCCATAATATGCATTTCAGTATATGTACAGATTAGCCCTCCATATCCCTGGGTTCTGCATCTAGAGATCCAACCCACCACATCTAGAAAATGCTCAGGAAAAAAATAATTTCACATGAGAAATAGAACTACCATTCCACCCAGCAATCCCATTACTGGCTCTATACTCAAAGGAAAATAAATTGTTCCACCAAAAAGACACATAAACTCATATGTTCATCATAGCACTATTCACAATAGCAAAGATATGGAAACAACTTAGGTCCCCATCAATGGTGCATTGGAGAAAGAAAATGTGGTACATATACACCATAGAATACTAGACAACCATAAAAAAGAATGAAATCTTGTTCTTTGCAGCAACATAGATGCAGCTGGAGGCCATTATCCCAAGCAAATTAATGAAGAAACAGAAAACCAAATATTGCATGTTCTTACTTATAAGTGGGAGCTAAACCATGGGTACACATGCACATAAAGATGGAAACAACAGACACTAGGGACTACCAAATGAGAGAGTGAGGAAGTGGGGGAAAGGGGAAAAACTTCCTATTAGGTGCCATTTTCACTAGCAGGGTGATGGAATCAATAGAAACACACACATCAGCATCACACAATATATTCTTGTAATAACACTGCACGTGTAACACTTGAATATAAAATAAAAATTTAAATGAAAAAAGAAGTTTCACAAAGTTTCATAAAGCAAAGCAAACTTGTCATGAAGTGTCACATTGAATCCATATGACTGAAGTGATATGTGCCATTATGTCAGGTACTATAAGTAATCTAGAGGCAGGACTATATAACATTGAAATGAACTGAAACACAGTGTCACATCTTCCATGAAGACTTTTTAAACCTCTTTACTGTGTACTCTCCATCTTTTGTTTCCACTCTATCTCGTGCATAAGCTGACAAAGCATCTCAGTCACACTACTGTCTTCTTTGTTACTCTATGTGTTCCTTAAAGAATCCTGTTTTATGCTTTCATCTTCTGTGCCTAGAACAGTACCTAGCATAACGTATCATGGAAGACACAAAATAAGAAAATGATTACATAATGATATAATTTGACAAGGTCATCAGAATGAGAAATGAGGCAATGTGAAGTTTTCAACTGTCTTTAACAAAATAAAAGACTTAAAAATACCTCATCAATGACCACCTTTATGATACTAACTTTTCTATTTGGCACAATAGTAAAGAAAATAAAAGAAACAAAAAAGGGCTGTACAATACTAAATTCATTCAACCAAATTTTATTGATCACTTTTTCTGTATGAGATGGAATTTCTGAATTCAAAGTGATTACAGCCCAAAGAGTTGGATGCATACATAAATTACCCCCACACAGAGGTCATATGATAATTATCACTGAAAGGCTAGAAAAGCTCACAAGGAATAAACCAGAAGAGTTTCAATCTGAACAGATCATTGGAAGGCTCACAACAAAGATGGCCTCTGAGCTTGACCTGGAAAGGACAACAGGAGTTTTAAAGATAACAGCAAAATGTGGAATGCATTTCAGTAGGAGGATAAAACAGCATTTGTAATCACATAGGAGAAGGAAACAGGAACTTGAAAAAAAAAATTGTCACCAAGCAGTTCTAAACCAGAGGTGTCCTTCTCTTACCCAGGCTGAAGGGCAGTGGTGAGATCTTGGGTCAATGAAGCCTCAACCTTCCCAGCTCAAGCAATCCTCCCACCTCAGCCTCCCAAGTAGTTAGGACTAGATTTGTGGGTCCTCATACTCAGCTATTTTTTTTTTTATTATTTTTTTTACAGAGACAGAGTTTCATTATGTTGCCCAGGCTGGTGTCAAACTCCTGGGCTCAAGTGATCTTCCTTCCTCGCCCTCCCAAGATGCTGGGATTACAGGCATAAGCCACTGCTCCTGGCCCACACATGGATATTTTAGATCAGTAGGACTAGATAGAGCCAATGGTGCATTTTTTGAAAAGGTTCCACTGGTGATCTGAGGCCAGTCATTGGCAGAGGATGTAAAAGGCAGATAGAGGCGACCATGTTAGAGGTGCAATTAACAATCTATAGAGGTAAGAGTCAACTTTTGTTTTTACTGAAAAATAAAAATGACTATATTTATGGTGTACAACATGATGTTTTGAAATATGTATACATTGTGAAATTGCTGAATCAAGCTAATTAACATATGCATTACCTCACATACTATTTTTTGCAGTGAGAAAATATCAAATCTACTCTCCTAGTAATGTTCAAGTATATACTACATTGTTATAAACTAGAGTCACCATGTTACACGATAGATATTCTGAACTTATTTGTTCTATCTAACTGAAATTTTTTATCCTTTGACCAAAATTTCCCCAATTCCCCACCCTCAGTTCCTGACAAACACCATTTTATTCTCTGCCTCTGTGACTTCCACTTTTCTAGATTCCACATGTAAATGAGATCATGCAGTATATGTCTTTCTGTGCCTAGCTTATTTCATTTAATATAGTGTCTTCCAGGTTAATCATGTTGTCACAAATAAATTTCCTTCTTTTTTAGGGCTGACTAGTAACCCATTTTATATGTATGCTACATTTTATTTATCCAGTCATGATAGGCATCGATTCTTAAGCTAAGCATTTGGGATTTTTTTTTTTTTTTTTTTTTTTTTTTTTTTTTTTTTTGAGACGGAGTCTCGCTCTGTCTCCCAGGCTGGAGTGCAGTGGCGCGATCTCGGCTCACTGCAAGCTCCGCCTCCCGGGTTCCCGCCACTCTCCTGCCTCAGCCTCCCGAGTAGCTGAGACTACAGGCGCCCACAACCACGCCCGGCTAATTTTTTGTATTTTTAGTAGAGACGGGGTTTCACCGTGGTCTCGATCTCCTGACCTTGTGATCCGCCCGCCTCGGCCTCCCAAAGTGCTGGGATTACAGGCGTGAGCCACCGCGCCCGGCGCATTTGGGATTTTAAATTGGGAGCCATCATTCCTCCAGAAACTTAAAATCTAGTTAGAGAAATTGGACACTACTTCAAGACAAGCATTATCACACTTTGGATTAAGTGCCAAATGAGAGATATAGACTATGTTTGCTATGGAAACTCAGAAAAGAGCTAATTTAGTTAGGGAAGACTTCACTAAATGGTACTAACCGAGCCTGGAAACATTAAGTATGGGATGGCAGATGCTTGGCCATGATTGAGCCCACAACTCCTTCCCAGACCATACAAGACATAGGTAAGCATGGCAGGGTCTTTCCAATTTAACCCAGACAGAGCATCAGAATCCTTCTCAACATAGTCTATTCCAATTGGGTAGAGTTGGCCTTCAAGGTAAAATTCTTTGGCATCCCTGATATAAAAAAGCAGAGAGGAAAGTTAAATGCATTTCAAACTGGAGTAAGAAATGTAAGCCAAAGTAGAGTCAGCCAAATTCATAGCATGTTTTCAACTTGGAAAGCAGAAATCATATAGGATAGAAATAAGAGAAAACTTTAGATTGCTAAGGGCTATAACAATTGCCTCATTTTTATACTGCTTTCAGGTTACTAGGGTCTCTTATCCAACTGCCTATTGATATAATGTTATCGTATGCATACTTGTTTCATTCTTTATTTCCTAGGCTATCATTGAAGCTGTATGTAAAGAAAAAAATATGCATGGCTCTCTTTAGCCTTCAGCCTATCATTTCTGCATTCTATCTTTTTCTACATGATGTCATTTCTCAATGCGATGTCTCCAGAAATCTCCTCCCTCCCTTGAAGCCCCACCCCCACCCCATCAAAAACTCTGGCCAAAAGTAAGGGTAAATTCACACTAAAATGTAAATGACTGATAAGATTCAAAATCATTAGTATTCCCTGTTTCAAGGGTACTGAGTTTTTAAAATTTTATTTGTGCAAATTTATGGAGTACATGTACAATTTTGTTACATGCATAAACTATATCGTAGTCAAGGCAGGGATTTTAGGGTATCCACCACCAAAGTAACATACATAATACCCATTAGCTAATTTCTTGTCATCCTCGCCAACACTGCCCCCACTCCCGCAACTTCCTCACCTTTCCCAGTCTCCATTATCTATTATTCTACTCTTACGTCCATGTAAACACATTTTTTTTAGCAGCCACTTATGAGTGAGAACATGTGATATTTGTCTTTCTGTGCCTGGCTTGTTTCACTTAAGATAATGACCTCAAGTTCCATCTATATTGCTACAAAAGACATGATTTTATTCCTTTTTATGGCTGAGTAGTATTCCATTGTGTATCTATACATGCCATATTTTATTAATCCATTCATCTGTTGATGGACTTTTAGGTTAATTCCATACCTAGGCTATTGTGAATAGTGCTGAGATAAACATATGAGTGCAGGTATCTTTTGATATATTGATTTATTTTCCTTTGAGTAGATACTCAGCAGTGAGATTGCTGGATCAAATGATAGTTCTATTTTTAGATCTTTGAGAAATCTCCCTACTATTCTCCATAGAGGCTGTACTAATTTACATTCCCACCAACAACGTGAAAGCATTCCCTTTTTTCCACATCCTCATGAACATGTTACATCTTGTCTTTTTAGTAATAGCCATCCTAACTAGGGTAAGATGATACCTCATTGTGGATTTGATTTACATTTCTCTGATGATTAGTGATATTGGGCACTGTTTCATATATCTGTTGGCCATTTGCATGTCTTCTTTTGAAAAATGTCTATTCATATCCTTTGAAGGGCACTGGCCTTTTAATAGAAAGATGGAGGCCTTAAACTAAGCAGACTATCTCACCCATGGCACTATTACATTTTGAACCAGATACGTCTTGATTGTGCGGGCTGTCCTATACATTGTAGGATGTTTAGCAGCATCCCTGACCCTCTTACCCATTAGATACCAGTAGCATCCCCCAGTCCTGACAACCAAAAAAGTCTCCAGACATTACTACATGTTCCCTTGGCAACACAATCACTCCTAATTGAGAGCCACCAAGTTAATGTGATACATCTCATAATATACAATTTATTATATTTGGATACTCCTGAAATCTCTTTATCAGGCAACTAACAAAGCTGACCCAGACTCTATAGATCAACCCTTGCTGGTTGTCAAACTAGCAACATCCAAGGAAGCTTTAAAAACTCAATGATTTTTTTTGGAAAGGGTTTTTTGGCATCAATTCAAATAGAAACCAACGTAAATTGACATTTGCACTGACATTCCATGCATTATTGTTGGCTTAACGTTTGGGAAGACAAGTTTTGCAAAACATTGTGGTAAAAGATGCTTTGTATAAATAAAGACAAATAGAGGGTTTCAGGCAAAACACAAGGACTTTGTCAGTATTTCCCATGAGCCATAAATAGTCTGACATTCTAGTCTGACAGTGGAGAGCCTGATATCAAATATATTTCAACACGTGTTTGGGAAATATTTCCTATGCTTTTAAACATCAGGCAATATATTTGCTACTTTTCAAGAAGTGCAAATATAAATACTAAAACACTATTTTTCTACTTCCTAGCATTCCCTTTTTATATTTTTAAGGGCTTGACACACATTTCCAATGGTTAATTAACAGAATAAGACATATGTCAGAAGGAAATAACAATTTCATTTGTAACACTAGAATTTCATGTTGATGAATACCAAATTTTCATTTGATCAGAAATATCTAAGAAGTAACAGCCCTCATATGTCTAAAATAGTTTTAGATTCTTAACTATATTTAACAATATCTCAGTTTTTACCTTCAATATTCTTGGTATTAAAATAGAAATATTCATCCACCCTAAATGAACATACGCAAGTCATTTTTAATAAGTTAGTTTATTCTGTGAGGATACCATAACATCTCTGGACAATTGCTTCCACTCTTAAGCTAAGGATTTGGAATTTAAAATTGGCAGCAGTCTTTCCTCTAAAGGTTAAAATTCTAGTTAGAGAAATTGAACGCTGCACAAAAAACATTAATACATTTTGGGGTAAGTACCAAATGAGAGGTATAGACTATGTATGCTAAGGGAATTCTGAGTATTATGGGGTAAATATTATGGATTATATTACTAGAAAACTTGACTACCTTATCGAGAGAGTATTATTATTCCAAAGTGGTTGAAAGCATTGACTTTAGGGTCAGAGAGCCTGGGTTTCTACCCTAGTTTCACCCTTATTGGCTGTGTGGTTTGATACATCTTGCTTATACTCTCTAGGCATCCACTGTCTTATCAGCAAAGTAAGTAAAATACTAGAACTTCCATGAGAAGGTTGATTAAAGAAGATATGAGGATTAAATTGATTCATCTATGCAATGCGCTTAGAACAATAGCTGGCAAACAGTAAGGGCTACATAAGTGTTTGCTACTGTTGTTCATTAAAAATCAAACAGTGCAATGTGTCTATGTGAGAGGCAGACTAGTAGAATAGTTAGGAACCTGACCTGGGTCAGAACATCAGGTGCTCCACCTCTTACCAACTTTTGGCAAGTCATATGACTTTTCTGAGCTTCAGCTTCCTCACCTCTACAATGGAGATAACAACGGTATCTACTTCTTGGGGTTATTTGAGAAATAAAAGTAATAATGCACATCAAGTGCATGGCAACATACCTGTTGCAGTACTCAATAAATGTTTCTTTTTAATGTTTACATGTACATTAGAAACAGAAGGGAAAAAGAAGGAGAAAGAATTTGTCTTCTATAGTCATTTCAACAAATTCTTACTTAGTGCCTCCTCTGTGCCAGGCAGCTGGCGATACGAAGGTGAACAAAGCTGAGTATGGTGGCTCACACCTGTAATCCGAGCACTTTGGGAGGCCAAGGAGGGAAGATCACTTGAGCCCAGAAGTTCAAGACCAGCCTGGGCAACATAGTGAGACCTGACTGTATAAAAAATTTAAACTTTAACCTGGCATAGTGGTGTACACCTGTAGTATGAGCTGCTTGGGGGACGGAAATGGGAGAATCACTTGAGTGCAGAAGGTTGAGGCTGAAGTGAACCATGGTCACGCCACTGCACTCCAACCTGGACAACAAAGCAAGACCCTGCCTCAAAAAACAAACAAACAACAACAAAGGTGAACAAGACATGATTTATGTTATAAGAGAGGTGGGCTCTGAAGAGAGTTCCCAAATTTTCTAAAATTGACAAAGGTAGTAGTTGTCACAGTGTTTTCTGTTAATTTATAGAGAGTGTTATCAATAGCATCTAATCTGCTTATGATTCTCCTTTTGATTTCTATTCACTTCTATTCACTCATCTGTTTATTCCTGTGACTGGCATTTATAGAACATCTCTTCTGGGTCAGGGGTGGTGCTAGACGAGGGTACACATACAAGAGTGAGTAAGAGAAACATATTTCTGAAACAAAGGAAAGTTAAAATCCAAAACAATATGTGATGAAATATATCCATGTAAGCATATTAAGGGACTACTGGAAGAAAAGGAGGATATTTTCAGTAGGAATAAGTTTAGTTAGTCACCAATTAATAGTAATGTGTTAAGTGAAGAGAAGATGCAGCAAACCCTGTTTCTATCCTTGCTAACTTTAAAAATGGAACAGTAATTGCTGAGATAGTTTATGAAAATATGGCAATTCTAGAATGACGTTACCTAAGACAGCATTCAGTCACAACTCTGCAAGTGTATAGTTTCGGTGTCAGAATGGTTTATTTCTGGTTCTGGGATAAGAAAATCGGACTAAAAGATAGGGTGTCTGAGTTCTAATTCTGATTCTAACATTAATTGTCTTTACAACCTTAGACAATCTCAGAACCTCTGTGTGTATCTTTGTTTTTGCATTCTTTATATGGGAACCATGACACTTGGACTTTCTATTTCACGGGACTATTTTAAAGCTTCAAGGTAGATTATATATACAACTATCTTAAAAACATCATACAAATGAAAGTGACTGAGACATTTTAAGGTCATAATAGAGGGTTTGCAAAAGGAATGCAAAGGTACCACTTGAAAAAAATTATTTTTAAAAATTCAACTCAAATCCATGTGTTGGTTGTTCATGATCTAAATTATACTGTAATTAGTGCGTGTTCTATGTGCTGTGTTGCAGTGAGGCAGCATTGTAGAAAAAGACACCTTCCACGCTAGGCAGAGTTTGCATTCTCTTTAATGTAGAGGAAGGTAGCTGTAGCTTCCTACTGCAAGTGCAAGGCTAACTTGTGGTGCCCGGCAATATTAGCAATCTTCTTTTCTTCTCTTCTCTGAATGTTGAGTGATCTGGGATGAAAAACTAACAAGCGCCTGTCAAATCTGAAGCCTCGGATTTTCTGACAGAAGGTCCACTGGACTTTCTTATCAAGAGAGCCTTTATAAGGAAGTTGGAACTCTCTCTCTCCCAGAAAGGAAACAGAGCTCATCAGAATCTCTGGACCCTTGACTTAGAGGGCATGCTGTCTCCAATGAAGGTCTTTTTTTATTCAGATTTGACTTCACATTATGGCTAATCAATACCTCACAACTGTCCATGACCCAGTCAGATGCACATCTCTCCGTCAGGCAGGGAGGCCTCCTAATTGAGAAAAAGTCAGAGACCCAGGTACCAAGCCCTCGGGCCATAGTCCGGCACCCACTCTCTTTTTTCATAGCATTCTAGAGATGGTGGAAATAAAATTTAGAGACATGACAGGCACAGCCAAGGAGGATCAATTCCTGTCACTTGCCACCAGTGTTTACTGCTTCCCCAGGTCTTCAGAGGGTGTTTTTCTTTCATAGCTTGGGGGAATTTAACCTTTTAAAAATGGGAAGATGGTGTCTTCATGAATTTTAAATTATTTTTATCTCCTGTGACTAGGACTGTTGATTAGATTAAAATGATTATTTGTTTTCTCCCCCTACCCCAATACCAAATTTTGTTCAGTCACACATGGCTGGGGGAAAATGTAAATGATAGTACTCATATTTGTGGCTACAGATTGAAGGAGACCTATTAGTAAGTACTTGTGTAATAATGTGCCTAAAGAAAATAGCACATTCTTGTAACTCCAGTATTAAAGAGGAAGTAGACAAATTTTATTCTTAAATTTGTCACTGATGTTGTCCAGTCTATTTACTTATCTAGAAATGATTAAATGAGGTCCAATATCTTGGTGAAAGCTTAAAGCACCTGGCCATTATTTCTAGTTATTTTATAATATGCAAATGTTGTATAATAAGAGATCTGCAGAAGTAAGATCATTTTTAACTTTTCATTTAGTTATTTGACTATTTTTCAAGCATGGCTTAATTTCTCTTTATTTAGATCAGAAGAGAAAATATAATTTTGAAAGCATTTTGAGACAGTTACATAAAAATTTCTGCATCACCAATAAGTCTATGACTTTATTGCATTTTTATGACTAGCAGACAAAACTTGTTCAAAATACTAATATTCTTTGTGGTTTATGATAGCCTTACAAATAGATAAAAATCTTGTCTCATCAACCCCAGAAATACTACAACCAAAGAGTAAAAACATTAGTCATTTAGCTATTCAATGTGTGTTGTAGTTTTGATTAGACTGATTTAGTTGTTTCCCATCCCCTTTGCTGTATATTTACATGTATATGAAGTTGTCTACATTGTTGTATATTGAGTAAATAATAGTGACAAGATTTTCTAGCTGACAAAAAGAAGATAATATGTAAGAAGAAATTTAGATGAAGTATCTATTCTTTGCTATTACACTAAAAAGAAATTTTTATCCACACAAAGAAACTCGCATTTAAAAGAGAGAATTTGGGGCTTAATTCAATTAACCAGCATGTTTAAGGAATTAAATATCTAGATTTTGGGGTTAAGTTTTTAAGCAGAGTTATTATTCCCCCCAAGATTTTTAGCTATGAAATCTTTCTAAGCCGTACTACACATTCCTGCTTTAGTTAGACCAGTGTGCTGAATGGAATCTATTTTTCTTTGATGAATCATGAAAGAATTCAAAGTCCTTTGGGCCTGGGGATCATTATTTTTAACATCAGTTCTCCCTGAACAGAAATGTGGGGATAAAGATCTAAAAAATTTAGTAGCATGGATATCAGTCCTCAGGACATATCCCATAAGCTGCTCTTTAAAAAAATAAAAATAAAAATAAAAAATAAACCCCTATTGTCCATTTAATTTATTTTCCTTTGCCTCTTTCTTCTAGGTTGATTGCAAAAAAAAAAAAAAAAAAAAAAAAAAAAAAAAGCCAATTGAGTGACGTTTCTGGTTAACTACCCACTCATCAATCTAGACTATTCCTATGCTATGTGTCTACATTTTAACCAGCATTTGTATGAGCTGAGCAATTTTTATAAGTTGAAAAATACATACAGCCAAACTAACTTCAAAGAAACCTGACTGTATGTTGAGCAAAACACCTTCTGGGGAATCTCACTGGCATGAGATAACTGACCTTGTGTGCCCTGTTCCAATGATTCATAGAAGATACCCATACTTAATAGAAGCTCTTCTTCTTGAAGTCCTGGAATAGGTCATCTACCTCCTCTGGGTTTAGAAAAGATCTATGTATTCTGACTCAAGTACCTATCATTATTCTCTTACAGAAACTTATATGTGTTCTTTAATTTTTTTGAATTGTTGCCTTGCTGAAAAGAGTAACACAAAGAGGCCTTTTGTAATGAGGTGTTATCTCAATATGGTAACCTTCCCTCCCCCCAGTGTGATTTTGATGTTCGGTCTCCTACTCAGCTCTAGAATTCGGAAGATTGCATTGTATTTTGAGGCTTTTGTTATACCTGCCTATCTTCTCAATAAGATTCCACTAATTATATTCCATTCTTTCCACTTTGATATCTCATTAAAATCTTATAAATGATCATGCAGTGACCTTGAAGGCTATGCATAATACATGAAAGTAAACCTGCAGTAAAATGTATTCTTTCACTCCTGACTGGCTACATCCCACGCTTCTTTTCCTCTCCCAAGTGACTCCAATTGGGAGAGCTTTGCTAACTGAGCCAAGGTATGCAGGGATGTGCACATCTCCCAGCTCCAGTATCTTTCTTAGTCATGACAGCTGCAATATGTTAATGGCTTCTGTTTGGATGTGATGGCCTGGTTACTACTTAGGGCACTATGCTAATTAACATAGGATGGCGACAACAGGTGCAAATGTCATTTTACATCAGCATCATGCACATGCAAAGATAGCTAGCAGCCCAGAAGCGAGCCAAGAAAATGTTAACTTGAGTCAGCAGCCTTGCAGTCTCTGAACAGATCATCTTGAATGCCTATGATTAAAGGATTCACGGGGCTGCTGATGCTTTTTTCCCCTGCAAGAATGATATTTCTGAATATATGGGATGTCTTCATAAGCTTTTTAAAGTTATGTTTCAACAAAATACACTTCTATGTCAGATCAAGTAAAATGCACAAGTGTGTATTTATGAAGGTTTCCTTATTGAATAAAAGTTCTGCTGAGCCACGTTTATTGCACTGAACATCATCTGAAATGGACATAGTTTTGCACAAAGTGAAATCTTATCAGTTGGCACTGGGTGATTTTCCCAGCAGATTTATTGCATTTTACTTTATGTATCTGTATGTTTATTTGGAGATTTGGGTTTTTTAGTCATATTCTTCTTACATTTTAACGAAATTGAATAAAAGTGGAAACACAGAAATTCCTCTTAAGACGTTACTGCATATATTCAACTTAACAATGAAGTGGGTTCTTTACCCAAGTAAAGGGAAAATTCACATACTAACATCTTAAATAAGTAACAAATAATCTTACTCTCTAAAACATAATTTATTGTAATTTATTCCAAATGATTTAGCTTATGTTTAATAAAGGTCACTGATATACTTTACAAATTGTCCCAAAGAGATTTGTTCATTTACTTCTCTTTAACAATTCAAATTCTGAGATTTATATTTATTATACAATCCAAGAACATTGGAGATTAACAAAGACAGGTCAGGGGGAATTGAACAGTGAGATCACTTGGACTCAGGAAGGGGAACATCACACACCGGGGCCTATTATGGGGAGGGGGGAGTGGGGAGGGATGGCATTGGGAGTTATACCTGATGTAAATGACAAGTTGATGGGTGCTGACAAGTTGATGGGTGCAGCACACCAACATGGCACAAGTATACATATGTAACAAACCTGCATGTTGTGCACATGTACCCTAGAACTTAAAGTATAATACTAAAGAAAAAAATAAAAAATAAAAAAAATAAAAAGTAGTTTCAATTAAACACACACACACACACACACACACACACACACACACACACACACACACAAAACAAAGACAGGTAAGGAAATCATGGTAATAACACAAATACATCCTGTGGATTGAATTGGCTACCCTCGTTCCCCACTCACTAGCTGTGAAACCTTGCCCACATCACTTTCTCTCTGAGCTTCAGGTTCCTTATCTGTAAAACAGGAATGTTGGAATTACCTCAGGTATTACAGAATTGCAATTGGGATGTTGAATTAAATTCAACTTAGAAGATTTGCATTTTGTTTGTGTCTCTGCGATAACAGTACTAAGTATACCATGATTATGTTTACATGTCATTAACAGGTAAACTTTGGAGCTACTCCAAGCCTAAGACTATGTCAGATTTACCTTGTTATTTCCACCTGGCACAATGCTTGAGCATAACGGGTGTTCAAAAGTACAGTAAATGGATTTGTAAATAACTACATCAGTGGTTCTCAAGCCTTTATGTCTGGGAACCAAAAGAGCTTTTATTTACATTGACATTTATAGTACTGGAAATTAAAACTGAGAATTTTTTAAATACTAATTTACTAACTAAAATGATTTAATAAACTTATTATATAGTAACATAATAACATATTTTTATTAACAATTATATTTTCCAAAGCAAAAAAAATTTGTAAGAGAAGAAGCAGTTTTAAATTTTGTAAATTTCTTTAGCATCTATCTTAATAGAAGACAGCAAGATTTTAATGTCTGCATCTGCAGACATGTAGTTTGGGGACTTCGAAGACCTCCTAAAATCATCACAGGGATCTCCAGAGTTCCCCAACCACACTTTGAGAACCACAATGAATCTCTAAAAAGGCAGAATCCAGAAAATCCAGTATATTGGCAACTTGTGTAACTGCAATTCAAGTGCATTTTGAAGAGTACAAAAGGATAAGCAAAAACCATGTGGTATGAATCATTAGCCATATCATAGAACAGAGAGCATCAATTCCTAGTACTTTCATGGTTCCAGAACTGTACTATTAAACATTGTTAATTAATATCTTCAGGAGTATTACATAGAACTTAAGAATCTGAATTTTTGCATTAGGTGCAGCTATGGTCAAATCCTGTGTTTGTCACTGTGTGACTTGGGTAAGCAACTTTACCTCTCTCAGCTTTGTTTTTCTCTTTAGAATAATATAAATAATTATTTCTGCCTCTAAGTGTTACTGTGAAAACTAAATAAGATTCTGCCTCTAAGTGTTACTGTGAAAACTAAATAATATCATGCAAATATTTAACACAGTGTCTGGGACAGAGTAAACGTCAATGAATGTTAGTGACTACCAGAGGAAGGAAAAGAAGATGGGACCTTCCTATAAAGGAAGCTCATTCTCTTATAGTCCTTTATAACACATTACAACTCTGTTAAGCCATGACTATTGTTTTAAAGAAATTTAGTCAAAACACACAAAGAAAGTATAAATAAAAAGCAAGGAACGCCATTTTTCACTTGTGTGGTTTAAAATCTTAGAGAATTCTGTTCATAATCACCAGCCAAACTTCTCATAACTATTCTTTCTAGTTCATTTTTTGCACCTCATATGTTTGCAAACCTGGATTATTCCAGCCACCACTCCCCACCAATTCTACTGTCCACCCAGCCTCCCCCACCACTTCTGGTCCACCAGCTTTTTCCTTCATCTGAGACTTCTCCCTCAACCTCCAGCCTCTTAGATCTATTATTTTCCTGCCTGTGCTCGGTTTTGGCATTCCAAACTCCGGGAACCACTCTGGCCAAGACAGATATCCACAGAAAGGAAAAATGAGGAAGAGGAGGAGGAAGGCAGACAAGCAGGAATGAAGTTGGATTGAATGAGAAAGAAAAAAAAACCTGTAGTTCTCTGAACATTCTTGTGTTCAATAATTTTATGATTTCCCAATATCCAGATATTTATTGCACACCTCCGATATGTCCATTGCCATGTTAGATGCTGGAACAAAACAGGCACTGTCTCATTACTCAAGAAACTGAGTGTAGGAGAAGGTAAACTGAAAACCTAAGACCACAATAAGCCCTCACCAAAATTCATGTAAACACTTTTTTGAGTTTTATTTTTGGTATTAAATGTGAGAATAGCAGAGGAAACAGACAGAAGGTGAAGAAAACAGACAAGCAAATGCCTGTGAATGACACTCAGTAGAAAGTTTATATGTATTTAGCACAGAGTAACAAAACACAGAGTAAACTATTCCCACACACTCCTTTAAATGAGGCAGGATAGTTTCTAATGTATTTTTTACATTCTGTGAATCCTGTCTCCCTGTGAGCTCCCATTCACTTAATCAATGGCATTTCTCACTTTCGAGATGAGTCACAGTCTAAAATAAAGCAGTTCTTGCCCAGTTGTGAGTCTCCAATTAGACTTTTTTCTAAGATTATAGCCTTAAAAGTCAGATTTGTTGAAAAAGAAATGAATTTTCTAAGTTCTAATAGCTTGAGAGCAATACAAATCCAAAACAAACCTGGGAGATTAGAGCATAGGGTAGTGTAGAGAGTTAGAGAGATACAACTTTCCCGCAGCAGTAAAAGGAAATAGAAGTTTGGCCAAATAGAAAAGTAAAGATGACTGGAAGGGGTAAAACAGCCTTAGATTCTGCCAGGATCCTCAAGAAGAGACTCTCCTACTGCCACACAGCACCCCTCCCTCTTTCCTCTGCTCACATCTGCCCTCACTTCCCAGAGACGTCTGATCCTCTAGGCCTTCGCTTCCTCATCATGAAGTTCAGAAGAAAAGAGTGACCTAATTAAGGGTTGTCGTTGTGAGGACTGCATTCGATAAGTGCTTAAAACAATGCCTGATATGGGAATTACTTAACAAAAATTAGCTGTCATTACAAACAGTATTATGATTATTGTTGTTGTTTTTATCCATATTTAGTTGTGTGTAATCAGCTCCAGTGACCACACTGAGAAGAGAATCAGAGACACTGTGGGAGGAAAATCATAAGGTGTTGGAAAAGGAAATTAGCAGGTTAGAGGACACCTTTTTTAAATTTTATGCAACTGAATATTAATTGAACACCTATTAGTGCAGGTCCCTGGCCAGGATGCAAACATAATAACCACAAAGAGCCAGCTGGATCCTAATCAAACCCATCTGCCCCGAAGGAAACAAACGCTCCTGCAGACTACAGATAGCAGATGCTGCTCTCTTCCTTCCTGCAGCAGCATTTACCACTGGTCTGATGGTCACTAAGAACCAACAGAGCTTGTCAGGCAGCCTCATCCTTTTCTTCCCTCCACACTGGGGCTCACTCACTCCACCCTCCATTGGTCCCCTGTCACCAAGAAAGCAAGGCAGCAGTAGAAAGAAGGGTCTGTTTTATGAAAGTTGTGTTGCTATGGAGGTAGATTTATAGACAATAATGAGTCATGCGAGGCATTGGAGGATTTTGAAGAAAGAAGTAAGTTTTAAGGCTTTTTGTAAAATATGGAGTTTCCTTTATAGGTAAGGAGAATTTAACACAGAAGTTACCCCCCAAATTTTTTCTAAATAACTATTTTGAAATGCATGCCTAAAAACACAAAACTGAATGAGGACCTCACATGTCTTTACTGACTCCTCACCTGCACAATTCTTAAGCCTGTGTGCTCTAGAGTTGTAGTAACTCGTATTATCATTCCAATCTTAACTGGCTCCCATAATTCTACCCAATCCATTTCTCACTTGACTATCATACACATAATTTACAGAGGACTGCAGGAGCCTCATGTCTACCTATGGACATATGGGAATCACTTGGCATACAGGAGCAATTGCTGAGAACTGTTTTCTCACTGCAGTTTCTTTCTGTATCTTATGCTTCTGTTTTCCACTCCTAACTATTTATTCCTCTTAGTTTTCTTTGTTTTTGTCCATTAAATATGTATATTATATACTGGAAAGTTATTACTGTGTTTTTCTGTTGCACTTCTCTAGCCATGGATCTGTCTTTTCAACCTTAGCATTAGGCACTCTCAGGTTCAAAATATTTGGTGAAAAGAATTTATTGGCTTTTTCTTATCATGACTTAGGTGATGAAATTAAAAGTTCATGTTTATTTCACATATAAGTAACTTTTCCCATGATCCGATACATGTAGTATTGCAGGATGAGAGGCCAGGCATAAGTCACTTTCATTTTGCATTTTATTTTTTCTTTCAAGATGGAGTTTTGCTCTTGTTGCCCAGGCTGGAGTGCAATGGCGTAATCTCGGCTCACCACAACCTCCGCCTCCTGGGTTCAAGCGACTCTCCTGCCTCAGCCTCCCGAGGAGCTGGGACTACAGACATATGCCACCATGCCTGGCTAATTTATTTTGTATTTTTAGTAGAGGCAGGGTTTCTCCATGTTGGTCAGGCTGGTCTTGAACTCACCACCTCAGGTGATCCGCCCACCTCGGCCTCCCAAAGTGCTGGGATTACAGGCGTGAGCCACTGCATCCAGCTCATTTTGCATCTTATCACACATGACTGAACACCACATACATGCAACAGCCACTTTGTAAGTGGGCACTGACTAGAAGGAGGGAAAAGAAAGCAGATGAGAAAGGAAAGGAACAGTGAAAATGGAATGGGAGCAGCCACCCCTGCATCCGCATATACTGGCAACCTGCCTGTTGGCCAAGCTCAAATTACGTGTGTTCCAAGGGCACTCTGTGCAATGAATCCTCTAGTCTGATCAATTAATGAAATCTTTTAAAAAATAAACTTGTATATACTTTTTGTAAGCTACAACACTTTAAAATAGAGAATGTTGACTTAAAAATAATTAACCAGTAGCATTTCTCCCTGGAAAATTATGAAATGCCACTGGATTTTGGAAATGAATAGCCCAACATCTTATCCCAGATTGACTCTGAAATATGAGATGATACTGTCTGACTGCTTAGATTTGAACATTTTGTCTCAAGTAATTTGTTGACATTTCTGGTTACCAGTGCTACATAACAAATAATAGTCACTCTGTATCCATGGGTAATTGGTTCCAGGAGCCCCTGCAGACACCAAAAATCTGCAGACCTTCAAGTCCCCTATATAAAATGGTACAGTTTTTGCCTATAACCTACACGCACCCTCCTGTATACTTGGTATTATCTCTATCTCTAATAGCTAATACAATGTAATTGTTTTATAAATAGTTGTTATACTGTAACTTTGTAATTTTTTTTTCAAATGTTTGATCTGCAGCTTATTGAAACCAGGGATGTGGCCCATAGATGCAGAGGGAGGGGCAACTGTAACCCAAACTTAGCAGCAAACATACACATTATATTGAGCTATTAGGTTCTGTGAGTCAATAATTCAGGCATGGCTTTGTGGGAATGGCTTGTCTCTGCTCTGTGATGTCAGGGTTCTCAGCTAGAAGACTCAAAGGCTGGGGGTGAATCAATAACTGGGGGCTGAAGTCATCTGGAGGTATCTTCACCATATGCCTGGTGGTGGATGCTGGCTGCCACCTGGCACCTCAGCCTGTTGGCAGGAGCACCTACAAGTGGCCTCTACCTGTGCCCTGGGCTTCCTCATAGGATGGAAGCTTAGGTTGATCAGACTTCTACATGGTGGGTCAGGGTTTCAGGAATTGAGTGTCCTGGCCAACAAAGCAGAGTTGCACTGTCTCTTCTAATTCAGCCTCAGAAATCACACAGCGTTACTTCCACTGTATTCTCCCATTGATAGGCAACTCATAAGCGGCCCAGGTTCACAGAGGAGAGAATTTGACATTCTTTCCTGAGAGGACTGTGGCAAGGTTCTAGAATAGTATGTAGGATAGGAAGTTGTGTTGCAGCCCTCTTTGGAAAATTCAGTCTGCCACCTCCATTCAAGAAAACCACTGATGAGAAATAATGGGGAAAAAATCATTTGACTCATTCATTACTCATTATGGTATATACCAATTCCAGTTGATTAATTCAGTTTTTCACTTGTTAATCAGTTGTTTTGCATTTGGGAGGATCAATAAAACCTCCCTTTCCCCCTTGTAAAGTATTCTTTTTCATTTAAAAAAATAGTGTTGAGAAAAGATAAACAATGTATAAGAAAGCAGAAATTCCTAAATGATACTTCAAAATAGCTTAACTAAGAAAATTATTTTGTGAAAATGCAAACTGAAAAAGACATTTTAGGATTTTGTGCTGGTGTCATGAAAGGCAAGATTCAGACTTAAGAGTCTGTGAGCTGGGAGGCTTTAAAAGATTCTAGAACAATTAGAGAGACCGGAAGTCACTTCTTAAGCCATGGCTAGAAGATTTCTGGCAAGAAGAAATGAATAGATTCCTCAAAATATGGATATGTGTGTGAGCGTAGCTATAAGACATATGCACTAGAATACTGCACTGGTAAAATAGTAAATTGATTTCCTAAAGTATTGAAATATTATATGTCCTCTGAGAGGAAGCTTGGCTCTGTGTAATGACGAATCTTTGCTAATTTTTGTAAGCCTTTGCATTTCAGATATTATTTGGCAATATAACCCTGAATGTTTAAGCTCTCACTTTTCTTTTTCATAACTATATAACCTTTCCAGTGACACTTTAAGAGGAAATGGAAAGTTGCACCGTACATCTCAAACCCATAACATATTAGTAAATGCTTCAGAGCCAAAAGTTAGCTTGCACCATATCCTAGTAAAATGTTGCCTTTTAAATCATTCTAGAAATCCAAGTCCTTTAAAAAAATCTATTTTCTTCACAAAGGGATATTTAGCTAATGGAATTATAACTCCTTGGCTTGGCTCATGAATTGTGCTTGCTAAATGAAGCTTCCATAGAAATCCATGAGACATTTACAGGGCTTTTAACTCCAAAAAGCCAAACCCTGGCTGGGCCCACTAATACCAAGCACATATTATTTTCATGCACTTCCATTTGCGTGTGCAAATACCCATATTTGCTCATGGAAATTGCCCAGGCAAGCAGATGATAATTTGGAAAAAGGACAGCCCTATTCAGCATGCACCAATGCATGAAGAAACACATGCTTTCAGTGCACAAAGATTGCCCGATCTGGGGGTAGTTCAAGGAGAAAAAAAAAATAATGTTCTTGTATGCTTGGCAGGCGAATTGACAAATAAGGAGGATGCACTTAAAGGAGGCTGCTAAAAAGTTAGCATTATTTCATGGTAATTTTTATTCCAGCTTTGCTTATACAATTCACAGTCATTTTTCAGCTTGGGGAAAAAAGCTAGGCTGAAGACAAGAATTAACTACTCTATTTCCTCCTCTTTAATTTCCAGTGTCAGTTTTCATGGTTATTTTTGTTCTCTGTTTCTGCCTTCTGTGAATACATGTATGTGAATAACTCTCCTTTTTGCTCAGTTGAAATATATTTGGCAATGTGAAAACCAGCTACTCTTGCTTCTGCTACCTTAATTACCTTTGTTAATTCTGCTGGCTCTTTCCCGCCCCCACACTTCACCATCTATCCTCTTCCTTATCAAACTGGTGACCTATTTTTCTTCCCGTAGCAGTCATTATTCTATCTTCTTAAAAAGTGGACTGAACGGAAATGGGATGGGGAACTAAAATATTGATGTGTGGCAGCGTTATTGTGTGCTGCTTCTGGGTGGCCGAGTTTCCTCGAGTCCATTTGTAGTAATAACATAAATATCACTGCTTTTCCCCTCCAACAGTTAAGACCTCTGTAAAGCCCCTCACCTCCATGTATTTCAGGTGTCTCCAATTGGCTCATACATGGGTGTGGTTCCCCAGCATGCTATACCTGTTGACTTCAGCACCACACATTTCATCTTTACAGCATGCCATTGCCCCTCCAGCACATACGTCTTTAGCTGCCAGACACTGGGTCTGCTGGACACGGCATTATCTTTGGGCACTACTGGCCTTACACACACCATAGCTTACTACTACTGTTTATATATCTGAGCCCATGAAGAACCAACGTCATTGGCTGTTGGCCTGTAAAATGGATAAGAATGTCTTTCTCTCTCCTCATATATTACATTATGTTAAATGGCTGCAACCAAAACATTGTGCTGCGTCTCCAGTCTTCACTTTGACAAACATGTCTTTTTATTTTAACTCACAGATCCTGCTCAAGAGTCACTGTAAAACTCAGGCATGAGTCCAGTTGGTACAAGGGGAAGAATTCTCCTGGGTAATAGACACTGCCACCTGAGAAAGGCCCAGAGACTTTCTTCCCTTCAGGAGTCCTAGGTGTTGTATTGGATCAAGCTTCTTATGCATGGCAACTCCTTTGCATAGGATGAGTTATCTATTAGTAAGATCCCCAGTCCCTCCCAAAAAGAGATTTTCGGCAGACCACCCCTTCCAGTCCAGCTGACAGGCTCACACATCTTTGAACCTTGGCAATCAACACAACTTGGGCTATAATTAGGATTCCTATCACACTTTGCATTCATTTCTATTGGTTCTTCTGTCTAAAGTGATTATTTAGCTCGTTTCTCAGAGGAACAATATTAGCATTAAAGTTTTCATGGGAGTTTTGTCATTTTATATGTCATTAAGAATTTTTTTTTTTTTTTTTGGCTAGAAAGAAAAGAAAAGGGAAAAGGAATGAAAGAGAGGCAGAGGGAGATAGATAACCTGCAGAGTCAGCCTTAGGAGTAATCTCCCAGCCACCCGCTGTGAGGGGACTTATTGTACCTTCAGATTCATAAGTCACTTCAGAGAGAGAGGCAAGAAGATAACTCCTAGAAATGTCAGTCTCTTAGATTGCCCTGTTGTTAAAAGGGTTATTTTACATGCTGAATAATTTTTTAATCTGATTAAGATAAAATTAAGATTGAGATTAAGACTAAGTGGGTATCCACTTATTTAAAAGAAAATGGTAATAAGAGAAGAAAAGATTTAAAAAGTTAGAAGAGGGGAGAAGGCTGGAAGAGAGAGAGATTTTTCTTTAATTTTTATTGTTTTATTATATTTATTTATTTATTTATTTATTTATGTATTTATTTATTTTTTGAGACAGAGTCTCCCTCTGTCGCCCAGGCTGGAGTGCAGGGGTGCAATCTTGGCTCATTGCAACCTCTGCCTCCAGGTTTACAGGCCTGTGCCACCACACTCTGCTAATTTTTGCATTTTTAGTAGAGACAGAGTTTCACCATGTTGCCCTGGCTTGTTTTGGAGTTTTTGGGTTTTGTTTCATTTTGTTGCTGTGACAGAGTCTCGCTCTGTCACCCAGGCTGTAGTGCAGTGGTGCGTTGTTGGCTCACTACAATCTCTGCCTCTCAGGTTCAAGAGATTCTCATGCCTCAGCCTCCCAAGTAGCTGGTACAATAGGCATGTGCCACCATGCCCGGCTAACTTATGTATTTTTAGTAGAGACGGGGTTTCACCAGGTTGACCAGGCTGGTCTGGCTCTCAAGTTACCACAAGTGATCCGCCTGTCTCGGACTCCCAAAGTGCTGGGATTATGGGTGTGAGCCACCATGCCCGACCTGAGGCTGGTCTTGATCTCTTGGACTCAAGTGATCCCCCCATCTTGGGCTCCAAAGTGTTGGGATTACAGGCATGAGCCACCACGCTGCAGCCTGGAGGTATTTCTTTAATAAGGTATTTATCCAAAAAAGTTTGAATAGGTACATCAAACATATTAGTTTAAAAAGGTCATAGTTTTGGTCAAGGTACAAAAGTTGTACCATAAATAGGGCAACCATTAGGCTGGCCAAATTATCTCAGCTTATAAGGGAAAATGAAAACAAAAGATAAAGAAATAATGACTTATCTCTGAAACCAATGTAAGCTATCATCATGCAAATTTTTAGCTTCTTCATGAAGATGGCCCAGTTGTATAAAAAAATGCCCAATTTTATTATAAAAATAACTATAAATCTGATGCACAAGTGTTAATAAACCATGTCTTATTGGTAACAAGTAGAGTTCCCTTCATCCAACTTTTCAAAATTAAGATTTATTAAAAATAAGGAGGATATTAAAAGTTACCTATTTAAATCACGTTTTATTTGCTGTTCTTAAAGAATACTTTCATTTAGCAATAATAGTCTATTTTAAAACTATTACATGGATATAAGTCTGGATATCAATCATTCCAAATTTCTGTTAATGGAAACTGTAGTTATTTTGACTGAGCATAATTTGTTCTAACTTTGTTGAAGAGTGTGTGTGTATGTGTGTTTTAATAAAGTCTGTATCATAACTCTAGTATTAAAACTAGGACTAAAACAAGAAACACATGATTAATAAATATCCTTGGGCAACTGGAAAGCTTATTTCATATATAAGAATGTGTACTAAGTAGACATTCTTCTAAAAGTTGCTCATAGAAGGACTCTATCATTCCCAATTGTCGAACCGTTAAATCCATTACACGATGATATAGCATTTTAGATATTTATTATAAATTTTCCACCTTAACATACAGCATAACTTTGGGCAATCATGTAAATGTGGGTGTTTCACTTCTGGTAAGAAAATGTAAAATATGAAACGTGTTTAACCATGCTGGATCATTTTCATGTATTGAAAAGAATAAACAGTGAACTTCTGTGTCCAAATTGTTCACTATTTAAAACTCAGTGTAACGCTTCATCTTTCAGATTTATCTTGCTCATTCTTTGTTAATTAAGAAATGCTTAAAAAAATCAATCTCTGGTCAAATTCATTTTGCAGTTAATAGGCTCCCATATAGCAGCTTACTATCTAATTACTCCATGTATGTGTTACCCGGCCTATGTTCCATTAGTAAACATTTAAAATTTAAACAGGGTAATTTGTTCATATTACAATAAAATCTTTACTTCTTTTCACCTGAAGCATATTCAGCATTGGTCAGAGGTTAATGAAAGTCTAGATGAACATCAATAGTGAGGTTAACTTCAGCTAAACTGTAGAATCTGAGGTCCAGGATCATGTACCCTTTGGTAGCTTATTTTTCTTACCTGTGTAGTGGGGTTATAGAAAAATTATAATTTTAATTTTTTATAAAATTGACCATGGTAAGGATCTGTCTCATTTTCAGCTTCCCCTCTAAAAACCTAAAACACTCTAAATTTGCTATACTTTAACCAGGTAACCTTCCTGGCATTCACCAAAGTTGCCAAAGGTCTGTCTTCCTAAATACCTAGCACTAAGATATAGTAGATGCTATATTAATATCGAACGAATAAATGAATGGAAATGTCCTGTTTAAAAGATCAAACAATTCATTCCTAAAATCCATTCCAAATTAATTTAATCCAATCCTCTTTGTTTCTCCTGAATGAATTTTGGTACCTGAGTGACGTGTTAATACTGATTCTGGAAATAAGATGTTATTGTTATCTTTATTACTTTCTGACAGCTTTCTCAAACATTTGCTCCAAAGTTTTCTTCTCCTCATTATGTTTTTCCAGCAGCCCACTTTCTTGGGTCTCGAACTGTCCATCTTCTCAGTATGATATTTAACCCGAAGACAAATCACTATCCATTTCTCTCTCACATGTTTAAAAAAAAAAATCCCTGCTCAAAAAGAACACACTCTGAGTTTTCATTTATCCCCATAGTTTCACACATGTAGCAATTTTAGGTCCAAAATATAAGTTATTAGAAATTCTCTTTGAAGAGAGAAACATTAAAAATGCGATTAAATCATTTTATTAATCCACTTTACACTCAGATTCTTCTTTTCTAAAATCAGAAAGATCACATGAAAATTTTTAAATTATAAAATATCATATTTCATCCACTTTATTCATCTATAAGTGACACTGATCAAAATAATTAATATACTTTATTTTTAATGTTTTATAATGTAGGCTTGATTATCTCTCTTTCAAAGTGAATATGCAAATGTCACCCTTTTATTTTTTTTCAAAAAAATTGCAGCCATCATTATCAACCCAAAAGAAAGATTATGGTTCTTACTAGTAAGGGTTTCTTTGCTGCCCATAACTTTGCTTGCCCTATAGTTACCCAAAACTCTGATTAATCTGAGTTTTATCTAGTTTTAAATCTAGGTAATATTTATCTAGAGCCAAGTGGTCACACCTAGTTTGCCAGTCTCTGAAAAGAATCATTCCCAATACATCTGTTTCAGCATCATTTATGCCAAATTATTGTTGAGAGAAAGATTAAAAAGAATTAACCATTTAGTTTCCACAAGCACTAGGAACCTTCTCCTCCTCCCACCCCAGCAAATGCACATTCAGACATGTACCCCACACCTGGCCTGAAAGCCCTGGGGTTTCACACACCCTCTGAAGTTCATCCTCCAAACATAGATGTTTTAAATCCCAGCTTTAGTCAGAGGGTAACAAAACCCAAGACAATGGTGCAAAACTTGTGATGGGGAAGTATGTAAAGCTGTGTGGAGATTTTTAGAAACTTCTGTGGTTTGACTGAGTGGACTCATTCTTTCAACAAAACCTTTTTAAGTCATTACTATGGACTAGATAGATTCAGGGATATAGCAGTGAACAAAATCATCAACTGCTCTCACAGAATTTACATTGTAGATAAAAAAGATTAAGATATCTAAAAGAAAGATCCAAGAAAAAAAATTAAGAATACCATGGTAAGAAGCGCAGATGCTATGGTGGGCAAAGAAATAGATGAAGCGATTTGATCAGGCAGAATTATGGTGCCTTTCCATTGAGAAGGAGCTAAGGTTAAAACGTCTCTGAGGAGCACAGCCACAAACAGCAGCACTAAAATGTTCATGTAGGCTTAGCAGTTGGCTTCTTCAGCAGAGAAATGGAGGGATATTAAAGGAATGCAGTCTTTACCCAAGTTTCTTCTCCAGGGACTGAAAAATGCCAACTTTACCCTCAGTCCTCAGGCTTTAAATACCATCTCTAAAATCTTCATGTGAAAGGAGGTGGTAGGCTGGGCGGGAGGAGCATTTTTTCCATGGCAATGTAAATTCTCTTTTAAATAAAAGTTTGTCAGTATTTATCAAAAGTCTTAAAATTCTTAGAATTCATTAACTCTCATATTTGTGCAAAAAGCCATATGTGCAAGAGTATTTGTTGTTGTTGTGTTTATCTCAACAAAAGAAAGGAAAGAGTCAAACTTCATCAACAGCCTACTAATTATATCAAATTTCATATATTTATACTTTGTTTACTATGTGTCCATAAAAACAACATGAGTTAGATCTATGTGTCCTAAACTGAAAGAAGCTCCAAAATACATTTTAAAAAATTTCCAAAATAAAGGTACAGAATTACATATATATATACACACACACACAAAAATACATATCCATTTGTATAAAAAGAAAAGGATATACTCCACGTATGTGTTTGCATGGAATATTTCCAGAGAGAAATAAAAGAGATATACAACACTGGTTGCCTATGGGGAGAAGTAGGAGGCTCAGGTGGAAGGGGAACTTATTTTTCCTTATATGCTATTTGGAATTTTACAATGGACATACATTCCTTTTTGTAATAAAAAATAAGCTAGATCCAAAAGTGCTAGGGTTTTTTTTTTTTTTTAATATACTTTCAGGTCTAGGGTACATATGCACAACATGCAGGTTTGTTACATATGTACACATGTGACATGTTGGTGTACTACACCCATCAACTCATCAGCACCCATCAACTCGTCATTTACATCAGTTATAACTCCCAATGCCATCCCTCCCCCCAACCCCCTCCCCATATTAGGCCCCGGTGTGTGATGTTCCCGTTCCCATGTCCAAGTGATCTCATTGTTCAATTCCCACCTGTGAGTGAGAACATGCGGTGTTTGGTTTTCTGTTCTTGTGAAAGTCTGCTGAGAAGGATGGCTTCCAGCTGCACCCATATCCCTACAAAGGACACAAACTCATCCTTTTTTATGGCTGCATAGTATTCCATGGTGTATATGTGCAACATTTTCTTAATACAGTCTGTCACTGATGGACATTTGGGTTGATTCCAAGTCTTTGCTATTGTGAATAGTGCCGCAATAAACATACATGTGCATGTGTCTTTATAGCAGCATGATTTACAATCCTTTGGGTATATACCCAGTAATCCCAGTAATGCAATGGCTGGGTCATATGGTACATCTAGTTCTAGATCCTTGAGGAATTGCCATACTGTTTTCCATAATGGTTGAACTAGTTTACAATCGCACCAACAGTGTAAAAGTGTTCCTATTTCTCCGCATCCTCTCTAGCACCTGTTGTTTCCTGACTTATAATGATTGCCATTCTAACTGGTGTGAGATGGTATCTCATTGTGGTTTTGATTTGCATTTCTCTGATGACCAGTGATGATGAGCATTTTTTCATGTGTCTGTTGGCTGTATGAATGTCTTCTTTTGAGAAATGTCTGTTCATATCCTTTGCCCACTTTTTGATGGGGTTGTTTGTTTTTTTCTTGTAAATTTGTTTGAGTTCTTTGTAGGTTCTGGATATTAGCCCTTTGTCAGATGAGTAGATTGCAAAAATTTTCTCCTATTCTGTAGGTTGCCTGTTTACTTTGATGGTAGTTTCTTTTGCTGTGCAGAAGCTCTTTAGTTTAATTAGATCCCATTTGTCAATTTTGGCTTTTGTTGCCATTGCTTTTGGTGTTTTAGACATGAAGTCCTTGCCCATGCCTATGTCCTGAATGGTATTACCTAGGTTTTCTTCTAGGGTTTTTATGATATTAGGTCTAACATTTAAGTCTCTAATCCATCTTGAATTAATTTTCGTATAAGGAGTAAGGAAAGGATCCAGTTTCAGCTTCCTACTTATGGCTAGCCAATTTTCCCAGCACCATTTATTAAATAGGGAATCCTTTCCCCATTTCTTGTTTTTGTCAGGTTTGTCAAAGATCAGATGGCTGTAGATGTGTGGTATTATTTCTGAGGGCTCTGTTCTGTTCCATTGGTCTGTATCTCTGTTTTGGTACTGGTACCATGCTGTTTTGGTTACTGTAGCCTTGTAGTACAGTTTGAAGTCAAGTAGCGTGATGCCTCCAGCTTTGTTCTTTTGACTTAGGATTGTCTTGGAGATGCGGGCTCTTTTTTGGTTCCATATAAACTTTAAAGCAATTTTTTCCAATTCTGTGAAGAAACTCATTGGTAGCTTGATGGGGATGCCATTGAATTTATAAATTACCTTGGGCAGTATGGCCATTTTCACGATATTGATTCTTCCTATCCATGAGCATGGTATGTTCTTCCATTTGTTTCTGTCCTCTTTTATTTCACTGAGCAGTGGTTTGTAGTTCTCCTTGAAGAGGTCCTTCACATCCCTTCTAAGTTGGATTCCTAGGTATTTTATTCTCTTTGAAGCAATTGTGAATGGAAGTTCATTCATGATTTGGCTCTCTGTTTGTCTGTTACTGGTGTATAAGAATGCTTGCGATTTTTGCACATTAATTTTGTATCCTGAGACTTTGCTGAAGTTGCTTATCAGCTTAAGGAGATTTTGGGCTGAGATGATGGGGTTTTCTAAATATACAATCATGTCATCTGCAAACAGGGACAATTTGACTTCTTCTTTTCCTAACTGAATACCCTTTCTTTCTCTTGCCTAATTGCCCTAGCCAGAACTTCCAACACTACGTTGAATAGGAGTGGTGAGAGAGGGCATCCCTGTTATGTGCCAGTTTTCAAAGGGAATTTTTCCAGTTTTTGCCCATTCAGTATGATATTGGCTGTGGGTTTGTCATAAATAGCTCTTATTATTTTGAGATACGTTCCATCAATACCGAATTTATTGGGAGTTTTTAGCATGAAGGACTGTTGAATTTTGTCAAAGGCCTTTTCTGCATCCATTGAGATTATCATGTGGTTTTTGTCTTTGGTCCTGTTTATGTGCTGGATTACATTTATTGATTTGTGTATGTTGAACCAGCCTTGCATCCCAGGGATGAAGCCCACTTGATCATGGTGGATAAGCTTTTTGATGTGCTGCTGGATTCGGTTTGCCAGTATTTTATTGAGGATTTTTGCATCGATGTTCATCAGGGATATTGGTCTAAAATTCTATTTTTTTTTTTTTGTTGTGTCTCTGCCAGGTTTTGGTATTAGGATGATGTTAGCCTCATAAAATGAGTTAGGGAGGATTCCCTCTTTTTCTATTGATTGGAATAGTTTCAGAAGGAATGGTACCAGCTCCTCCTTGTACCTCTGGTAGAATTTGACTGTGAATCCGTCTGGTCCTGGAATTTTTTTGATTGGTAAGCTATTAATTATTGCCTCAATTTCAGACCCTGCTATTGGTCTATTCAGGGATTCAACTTCTTCCTGGTTTAGTCTTGGGACAGTGTAAGTGTCCAGGAAATTATCCATTTCTTCTAGGCTTTCTAGTTTACTTCCATAGAGGGGTTTATAGTATTCTCTGATGATAGTTTGCATTTCTGTAGGGTCGGTGGTGATATCCCCTTTATCATTTTTTATTGCATCTATTTGATTCTTCTCTCTTTTCTTTTTTATTAGTCTTGCTAGCAGTCTATCAATTTTGTTGATCTTTTCAAAAAACCAGCTCCTGGATTCATTGATTTTTTGGAGGGTTTTTTGTGTCTCTATCTCCTTCAGTTCTGATCTGATCTTAGTTATTTCTTGCCTTCTGCTAGCTTTTGAATGTGTTTGCTCTTGTTTCTCTAGTTCTTTTAATTGTGATGTTAGGGTGTCAATTTTAGATCTTTCCAGCTTTCTCTTGTGGGCATTTAGTGCTATAAATTTCCCTCTACACACTGCTTTAAATGTGTCCCAGAGATTCTGGTATGTTGTATCTTTGTTCTCATTGGTTTCAAAGAACATCTTTATTTCTGCCTTCATTTCGTTATGTACCCAGTAGTCATTCAGGAGCAGGTTGTTCAGTTTCCAGGTAGTTGAGCGGTTTTGATTGAGTTTCTTAGTCCTGAGTTCTAGTTTGATTGCACTGTGGTCTGAGAGACAGTTTGTTATAGTTTCTGTTCTTTTACATTTGCTGAGGAGTGCTTACTTCCAACTATGTGGTCAATTTTGGATTAAGTGTGATGTGGTGCTGAGGAGAATATATATTCTGTTGATTTGGGGTGGAGAGTTCTGTAGATGTCTATTAGGTCCACTTGGTGCAGAGATGAGTTCACATCTTGGATATCCTTGTTAACTTTCTGTCTCGTTGATCTGTCTAATGTTGACAGTGGGGTGTTGAAGTCTTCCATTATTGTTGTATGGGAGTCTAAGTCTCTTTGTAAGTCTCTAAGGACTTGCTATATGAATCTGCGTGCTCCTGTATTGGGTGCATATATATTTAGGATAGTTAGCTCTTCCTGTTGAATTAATCCCTTTACCATTATGTAATGGCCTTCTTTGTCTCTTTTGATCTTTGTTGGTTTAAAGGGTGTGTTATCAGAGACTAGGTTTGCAATCCCTGCTTTTTTTTTGTTCTCCATTTGCTTGGTAGATCTTCCTCCATCCCTTTATTTTGAGCCTATGTGTGTCTCTGCACGTGAGATGGGTCTCCTGAATACAGCAAACTGATGAGTCTTGACTCTTTCTCCAATTTGCCAGTCTCTGTCTTTTAATTGGATCATTTAGTCCATTTACATTTAAGGTTAATATTGTTATGTGTGAACTTGATCCTGTCATTGTGATATTAGCTGGTTATTTTGCTCGTTAGTTGATGCAGTTTTTTCCTACCATTGATGGTCTTTACATTTTTGCATGTTTTTGCAATGGCTGGGACCGGTTGTTCCTTTCCATGTTTAGTACTTCCTTCAGGGTCTCTTGTAGGGCAGGCCTGGTGGCGACAAAATCTCTAAACATTTGCTTGTCTGTAAAGGATTTTATTTCTCCTTCACTTATGAAACTTAGTTTGGTTGGATATGAAATTCTGGGTTGAAAATTCTTTTCTTTAAGAATGTTGAATATTGGCCCCCACTCTCTTCTGGTTTGGAGAGTTTCTGCTGAGAGATCTGCTGTTAGTCTGATGAGCTTCCCTTTGTGGGTAACCCGACCTTTCTCTCTGGCTGCCCTTAACATTTTTTCCTTCATTTCAACTTTGGTGAATCTGACAATTATATGTCTTGGAGTTGCTCTTCTTGAGAAGTATCTTTGTGGCATTCTCTGTATTTCCTGAATTTTAATGTTGGTCTGCCTTACTAGGTTGGGGAAGTTCTCCTGGATGATATCCTGAACAGTATTTTCCAACTTGGTTCCATTTTCCCCCTCACTTTCAGGCACCCCAATCAGACGTAGATTTGGTCTTTTCACATAATCCCATATTTCTTGGAGGCTTTGTTCATTTCTTTTTGCTCTTTTTTCTCTAGACTTCTCTTCTTGCTTCGTTTCATTCATTTGATCTTCAACTATTGATACTCTTTCTTCCAGTTGATCGAGTCAGTTACTGAAGCTTGTGCATTTGTCACGTATTTCTCATGTCATGGTTTTTATCTCTGTCAGTTTGTTTATGGCCTTCTCTGCATTGATTATTCAAGTTATCCATTCTTTCATTCTTTTCTCAAGATTTTTAGTTTCTTTGTGCTGGTTATGTAGTTCCTCATTTAGCTCTGAGAAGTTTGATTGACTGAACCCTTCTTCTCTCAACTTGTCAAAGTCATTCTCCATCCAGCTTTGATCTGTTGCTGGCGATCAGCTGCATTGCTTTGGAGGAGAAGATGCGCTCTCATTTTTTGAATTTCCCGCTTTTCTGCCCTGCTTTTTTACCATCTTTGTGGTTTTATCTGTCTTTGGTCTTTGATGACAGTGATGAACTGATGGGGTTTTGGTGTGGGTGTCCTTTCTGTTTGTTAGTTTTCCTTCTAACAGTCAGGACCCTCAGCTGTAGGTCTATTGGAGATTGCTTGAAGTCCACTCCAGACCCTGTTTGCCTGTGTATCAGCAGCAGAGGCTGCAGAAGATAGAATATTGCTGAACAGTGAAGGTTGCTGTCTGATTCTTGCTCTGGAAGCTTCATCTCAGGAGTGTACCCCACCATGTGAAGTGTGAGGTGTCCGTCTGCACCTAGTGGGGGATGTCTCCCAGTTAGGCTACTCAGGGGTCAGGGACCTACTTGAGCACACAGTCTGTCTGTTCTCAGATCTCAACCTCTGTACTGGGAGATCCACTGCTCTCTTCAAAGCTGTCAGACAGGGTCATTTACCTCTGCCGAGGTTTCTGCTGCTTTTTGTTTAGCTACCCCCTGTCCCCAGAGATGGAGTCTACAGAGACGTGCAGGCCCCCTTGAGCTGCGGTGGGCTCCAACCAGTTCAAGCTTCCCTGCGGGTGTGTTTACCCACTTAAGCCTCAGCAATGGCGGGCACCCCTCCCCCAGCCTCGCTGCTGCCTTGCAGTTAGATCTCAGACTGCTCCGCTAGCAAGGAGGGAGGCTCCGTGGGCGTGGGACCCTCTGGGCCACGTGTGGGATATAATCTCCTGGTGTGCCATTTGTTAAGACCCTTGGTAAAGTGCAGTATTAGGGTGGGAGTTACGCGATTTTCCAGGTGTTGTGTTTACAGTTTCCCTTGACTAGGAAAAGGGATTCCCTTCCCCCTTGCACTTCCCGGGTGAGGCGATGGCTCGCCCTGCTTCAGCTCTCACTAGTCGGGCTGCACCAGCTGACCAGCACCGATTGTCCAGCACTCCCCAGTGAGATGAACCCTGTACCTCAGTTGAAAATGCAGAAATCACCTGTTCTCTGTGTCGTTTGCACTGGGAGCTAGAGGCTGGAGCTACTCCTATTCGGCCATCTTGCTCCGGGATCAGTGCTAGGGTTTTTTTAAACACATGTCTTTGACTTGGATATTCTAAGAAGCTTTAAAAAAATTGTTGATGAGAAACATATGTATTGTAAGGATTCCCTATTAATTTAATATAGCAAAAATGTGTAACAGTAAGAGACTGTAAATAAATGATAGTTTATTCATAAAGTGATAAAATGATAGTTTATTCATAAAGTGGAATGCTTTCCAAACACAAAGAAAAATGTCATGGAAATATATTTACTGACATGAAACATTTTAATTAAATATTGTTTAAATTAAAAAAGCAAATAATACGTGTAATGTATATATATGTGTGTGTACATGTGTGAGTGTATGTGCATATGTGTGGGATTAATGGTGGAGAGATTTTGAAAACATTTTATTCTCTTACGAATGATTATCTATGTTTTTTCTGTGTTTTGCAGCTAGGCATTTTCTTTGTTTCTTTCTTTCTTTTTTTTTTTTTTTTTTTTTTTTTGAGACGGAGTCTCACTCTGTAGCCAGGCTGGAGTGCAGTGGCACAATCTCTGCTCACTGCAACCTCTGACTCCCAGGTTCAAGTGATTCTCCTGCCTCAGCCTCCTGAGTAGCTGGGATGACAGGTGCACACCACCACACCCAGCTGATTTTGTATTTTTAGTAGAGACAGGGTTTCACCACCTTGGCCAGGATGGTCTCAATCTCTTGACCTTGTGATCCACTCACACTGGCCTCCCAAAGTGCCAGGATTACAGGCGTGAGCCACCACACCCGGCCCAGCAAAGCATTTTCACTTTCACATACATTTGATTTATGAAAAAGGACAAGGGGTGGGGAACATCACACACGGGTCTGTCGTGGGGTGTGGGGATGGGGGAGGGATAGCATTCAGAGAAATACCTAATGTAAATGACAAGTTAATGGGTGCAGCACACCAACACAGCACATCTACACATATAAAACAAATCTTCACATTGTGCACATGTACCCTAGAACTTAAAGTGTAATAATAAAAAAAAAGAAAGTAAAAAAGGAGAAGCATAGTATAATACATCTTATGTTAGAAAAATTGCATACATAAACATATTTGCATAGCTTGGTTCTGGAATCAGCAAATAATCTTTGGATGGCAAAGTTCAGGATACCAAGGAAAAGAATTAAATATAGACAAGGCATGACCAAGCATTATTTAATGACATGCAGCATAGCCCAAGGTGGGGACCTACAGCAAAGGGTCTTAGGCCACAGGACCAGTGTGTGGTCACTGGCAACTCTGGTAGGAGTAAGAGAGAATTAGATACAGGGGTCAGCAAGAAAAAGAGAGCTCTAGAAGGGTTCTGAAAGTGCTCAATAAGTTCTGCCTTGGCTGGCCTCAAATATCACCAAGTAAGAGCAAAATGAAAAAAAATCAGGCTTATGGTACAGTTTGCCTGTGTCCCCACTCAAATCTCATCTTGAATTGTAGCTCCTATAATTCCCAGGTGTCATGAGAGGGACCCGGTGGGAGGTAATTGAATCATGGGACACATCTTTCCCATACTGTTCTTGTGATAGTGAATAAGTCTCATGAGATCCGATGGTTTTATAAAGGGAAGTTCCCCTGAACACAATCTCTTGCCTGCTGCCATGTAAAATGTGACTTTGCTCCTCATTCGCCTTCTGCTATGATTGTGAGGCCTCCCCAGCCACTTGGAACTGTGAGTCAATTAAACCTCTTTCCTTTATAAATTACCCAGTTTCAATTATGTCTTTATTAGCAGCATGGGAATAGACTAATGCAGTTTTCTTTATGCTTACATGGAGGTTCAGGGGACCTGTGAGTTGCTTTACCTGAAATGAGATCTCTTCATTGGGTTTGTTGTACAATTACAACATAGATGGCATATTTTTCCTGATAATTTCTAAAAGCAAAAGCTTAGCTAAAAACTCAATTTCTGACCTGAAAAAAATGCAAAGCAACTATTTTCTTTAAAAGTTACCTTGTTTGGCAGACACGTATATCTAAACTCCAGCAAATCTATATAAACTTGCTATTTGGAGATTCATAAAACATGAGTAAGTCTAATTTGTTCTGTGGACCCTCAATCAACCTTCAAGAGTATTTTCTTTCTTTTCCTCTTTTAAACTGTTTAAGGGGTTTGGGGAGAAATAAGATCACCTAAGTATACTATTTAGGTCTTTCGCCCCTCCTTTCTAAGAGGCTGATAAATCAAAATGGAAAAACAATTCACACTTGTTCCCTCTCAGCAATATTTATTGAGGACTCAGACTGTGTACACAACTCAATCTCCCAGATACTACAAAGAGAAATGGTAGAATTATCCCCTGCCACAGGGCACTTACAGAGAGAAACAAAAACATGTGATCCACAGGCTGTATGCAAAGGAAGCTTCTAAAATATAAAGCCAACTGCACCCCGTGTGTAAGTTTATATATTTCCAACTTAAAGCCATAGAGATTCCACAGAAGAGGACAAATGAGCTTAAAACAAAATTGAGATCTTAAATGGCATTTAAAATCTGATTTCTGAAAACATTCTCATATAAGAAATGAACAAAGAATAAACAAAACAACACAACACAAAACAAAAATACATTCTATGCCAAGTGCTAAACAGCTCCGTATAGAAATTAGTGTCATAGGACTGACATTAATATCATTGGGTTAGGAGGCTTTTTTTTTCCTCGTTTCATTGAGGTCTAGTATGCACGTAGTAAAATGCTGGAAATACATTAATAAGCATATGGCTGAATAGAGTTTGGCACGTGTAACCAACACACATATCATGATCTAAAACATTCCAGCACCCCAGCAGGCTTCCTCTTGCTTCTTCCCAGACATTGCACACCCCATACCTAAAGTTATTCACTGGCCTGTCCTCTGTCAGACACAGGAGACTGGCAAAGAAAAAATTTTCTAGTGTGCCCATTAAGAAGAAAGAGAACATAATTTTATGAAAGCCAGCAGATGAGAATAGGAGACGGTAACAACATGGTGGCACTAGGAGAGTATCAGGAGAGTTATTTGCACATTTCCCTCTCCCGACCTGAACACTGCTCCCTCCACCACCAACACTGGCCAGTTCCCACTCCCCCCAGAGCCAGCTCAGAGGTCCTTTGTAAAAAGCCTTTCCTATTCCTTCCAGCACAGGTTACTGCATCTACTATGTGCTCCAGAGTTCCCAGCATTTAGCTCTGTCAAAGTCGTGTTTGTACCATTTTGTTTGTAATCACACATATGTCTCCCTTTGAAACTGTGTGCCTCTTGAAGAATGAAATCCGATTGTATTTATTTTTGTGTACCCCCATAAACTCCTCGCAGTCACATGCAAACAAATACGTATGTTCTATATACATTATGTTTCATAGTTGAATTAGTTGAAGGAAGAGCCAGAAAACTAGTGATTAAAAGACTATGTCCTAGTTATTTTTCTTCTACCACTACTAGAACACTTTAGGAAGTACACACAGTTTTTCTGTTTCTTCCTTTTATTTCCATTTACTACAAACCAAATTTGACAATTTTGCACATTGATGTACTTCCAGGGCCTAGACTACATCCTGGCACTCGGTAAGCCCTTAATAGATGAGTAGGTGAATGAATAAAAAACTCCCCGTACACAGTTATTATAAGGTCGTGTCTTCTTGATCTCTCAATTATAAGGGGATATACATGTTCAGCTGCTGCATACTGTATTAAACATGAAATCAAATGTGATGGAAGAAGAGTTCTATGTGTTACTGATTTTGAAAAGAAGACATGAGTGTCTTTTTACATGACTGTCATCACTGCCATTATTGTACTCCTCCATAGACCTGCAAATCTTGTGGGTGAGCAACATGCTGGATAATTTTCATGGGGCAACTCATGCATCCACAAATCCTTTCAGCTTTGGGAAAAATGTGGACTCACAGAAATATTCACATTTTTTCACTCTCTGATTTAGTATGTTTTCTCTCTTGTGCAAACATACCTTTTCACACTTCTTCTCTTCATCTCTTCACTTCCTTCTAAGGGTTGATTGCCATTCCCCAATGCATTTCCATAAATCTTGTAAGTACACAATATCAGTCCTCTTCTCATGATAACTGCCAGCTCAATGTATGTCTTAGTGGGACCCTGTGTCCCCCTCCCATCCTGACACGCCCATCTTGACACACAATACCTAGATTCTAATCCAGGCGTCTCAGAATCTCACCTCTGTTGGAAAAAAAATGTCCTAATCCTTTCCAGAAAGTTCTATGAACATCTTAAGTTAAATTAAGACCTGCCCTTTTCTAACACATCCTTAGTCCCCAAAATTCTCAGTTAGGGTGAAGATTCAGAGGACTCTAGCTAGCCTGCTGATTTAGAAGATTATTCTTCCCTTCTCCAGTTCTATGGTGCGAGTTCAGTCCCAAAGATTTACACGACTGCTTTGTGTCCATGCCTACATGCCTCCAGTTTTCCTTCACCTTTTGCTACAGTGACCCCAAATTTGACTTCTGGTCAAAATGACACAATAGTCACACATTGATGCATTAATTCCATTCAAAATGCAGAGCAATAACATGGTCTTGAAATATATTTTTAATGTATTTTTAAATATATTTATATATATATTTAAATCTATGTTATTACTCTGCATTTGAATATATATATATTTTATTGAATATTCAGTAAATATAAATAGAATATATATGTGTATTCAATAAATATAAATAGAATCTATATCCAATAAATATAAATAGAATATGTGTGTGTGTGTGTGTGTGTGTGTGTGTGTATATATATATATCAGGAAATATATACATCAGGAAAAGGAGAGGAGCTGGCTCTGGAGTAGGGGCTGTGGCCAAGCACAGGAACCCAGCTGCAGTGACTGACAAGAAACTATTGAAGTTCCTAAGGCAATGAAATAGGATTTCACATGAACATACTATATGGAGAGAAACAATCCTATGGAGGTTGTGGAGGCAGAGATGCCACATACATCAAGTTAAAATCTTCTGACAGTCATAATTTTATTGTAAAAAGAGAATATGCCCTAACATCAGGAACAATAACACCCATGTTGAGCGACCCAGTTCAGTAGTGGAAAATGAAGCCCTCGAAGTCAATTTTAGAACGATCCTTTCACATGTGCTATTAAATGTACTTATTCCATCTATAAGGTTTTCTATGCTAACAGCTCTACTGAGAATGCCAAATTCCCAATTGCACCTAAAATTACATTGAAATTGCTGATGAACTCCCTAGAATGTTAAATAAAATAAAATCAAATAAAATGCGAAAGTTTTTAAACATGTAATTCCCATAGTTAGAAATTCTTTCATATTTTCTGTTGCCCGTATGCAGTTGCAAACTATGAGGTTCACTAAAAAGCTGATTACTGTCAGAGTTGAAATTTGGTCCCTGTATAAATGAGTTCAAGATATTTTCACAAACTAAAAAATTAACAAATATGCCAGCTTGTAGGTAGTTATACCTTATCCCTTGGGACTTTTTAAGTTACAGCAGTAACCATAAAGTAAACGCTGAGAATTAAGTTTAAATGTGTAAGTACCACATATAAACACAGACTACCTATTGACATGTTTGCAGTGCTTTAAAAAAAAAAAAAAAAAAAAAACCTTGTTCTGAATTTATTCTATTTATGGCTAGCATTGCTCAAATTATACAAATATTTCAGCATAAACATGTTTTAACTTAGCTAAGACGTTGATTTTTATGACAAATACATAAGAATTGATCTTCTGTAAGTGTCATTTGATGAAAACAAAAAGGAATGGTCAGGCTCACAACCATGGTAAGAAAGTTATTATAATGTTTTTCAACATTGTTCTGAATATTCTCAGCAGCATGAATAGGAAATAAATGAATAAATAACCTCAGAAGAAGGAAGTAAGACTACCATTACTTACAAATAGTATGCTTGTGTATATAGAAAATACAAAAGAATATATAAAAAGTATTAGAATTAAATACGAGTTAAGGAAATTGAAAAACTTACTGTAATGGTTAAAGCTGGATAATGGGCACACAAAAGTTTGTTACACAAGTCTATTTTCTATATGTTTGAAAATTTCCAGAGTAAAATTTTGGAGAAAAAAATGAATTTAGCAAAGTTCATGAATAAAGTTTTGTTCCACCATAGTCAATTAAATTTGCTTAGAGACACCAAAAATGAAATTTTAAAAGATAGCATTTACAATAGGAGCAAAATATATCAAACACCTGGAAATAAACGTAAGTGAATACAAAATATCTAAGCATAAGACTATAAAATAACATTAACAGAAAAAAAAAAAAATCTAAATGCTTACAGGATAATCCATGCTGATAGAGTAAAGAGTCGATACTATAAAGATGCCAGTTCTTCCAAATTTATAATGTGTATTTGGATATGCAAAAGGTCAGGAATGATCAAGATAACCCTAAAGAGGAAAAAGGTAAGACAGCTTGCTCTATTTATATTAGTGATTATTATAAAGCTCTGTCTACTTATATTAGTGATTATAAAGCTCTAACATTAAAATGGTCTGTTGATGGTACACAACAGACAAATAGACCAATGGAAGAAAATAGAGAACACAGAAACAGATCTATATTTGTGTAGACACTGATTTATAATAAAGGTGGAAAAAGGATAGCTTTTTCAATAGATGGTGTTAGGCTAACTGAATATTCACAAAGGGAAACATGCTCTCTACATTATACCGTGGGAAAAAATCTATTCTGAGTAGTTTGTAGATACTCACATGAATGGCAAATAATAATAATGGAAAATAACGCAGAATGGTATCTCTATGACCTTGGAAAAGGAAAATATGTCTTAAGCAGATCATTAAAGAAAACAATGATGAATTGTGCTACATGAAATTAAGAATTTCTGTTGATCAGAAATAAAAGGAACTATCAGCAGTATGAAAAGGCAAGCTATGACATGTGTTAAAAGAAAATCTTTGGCCTAATTAAATTTAAAGGTGTATAACTGAGCAATTAACAATTCATGAACCGGGCAGCCCCCAGAATCACAGCAGATTCAGAGAGACTCTAGTGCAGCCATGTGGTGGAAGAAGATTTATAGACCAAAAAAAGGGAAGTGGGTACAGACATCAGAAGTGAGGTACAGAAACAACTGAATTGGTTACAGCTCAGCATTTGCCTTATTTGAACACAGTTTGAAGAGTCAGCAGTGTATGAGTGGTTGAAGTACAGCTGCTGGGATTGGCCAAACTCAGCTATTGTTACAGGTACATACTCTTAAATTAGGTTTTCAGTCTTCTCTACCTGTTAAGTTAGGTGGCAGTTTGTCCACAAAGATTCTCATATAGAAGTATGCAGTCCTTCTCAGGCCATATTTAGTTCGCTTTAGCACATGGCGGAAGATATTTTCAGCAATTTAGTCAACAAAGAGCTCACATCCAAAATGCATAAAGAAGTAATAAAAACCAAGTAGAGAAACAGACAATCTAATGAAAAAGGAGTAGGATACTTAAGCAGGCATTCATAACAGATGCTATCCAAAGAAAGGATAAATATATGTAAAGGTGTCAACCTCACAATGAGGTATCACAGCACAGCTAGCAGAATGGTTAAAACTAAAAATCAGCTAATAATATCAAGTGCTAATAAGCATGTGAAGCAATAAGAATTCTCATATACTGCTCATAGGAATATAAATTAGTAAATTAACTTTGGTAAACAGTTGGCATTATCTACAGCATATTATCTACATTATCTACATGCATATTATCTGAGCTAGCACTTCTACATACCTACCTAACATAAATGCATGCCATGTGCACCAAGAGACATGTACAAGAACGATTATAGTAGTATTATTCATAATAAATCCTGACTAGGAAAACTCAATGTCTATTAATATTATTATTATTATTATTATTATTTTTTTTTTTTTTTGAGACGGAGTCTCGCTCTGCCGCCCAGGCTGGAGTGCAGTGGCCGGATCTCAGCTCACTGCAAGCTCCGCCTCCCGGGTTCACGCCATTCTCCTGCCTCAGCCTCCCGAGTAGCTGGGACTACAGGCCCCCGCCACCTCGCCCGGCTAGTTTTTTTTTTTTTTTTTTTGTATTTTTTAGTAGAGACGGGGTTTCACCGTGTTAGCCAGGATGGTCTCGATCTCCTGACCTCGTGATCCGCCCGTCTCGGCCTCCCAAAGTGCTGGGATTACAGGCTTGAGCCACCGCGCCCGGCCTCAATGTCTATTAATATTATAATGGATAAATAAATTGCAGTATATCAATACAATTGAATACTTTAAAAAAATGAAAAGTAATGAACTATAGCCTTCAACAACAAGATAGAAGAATATCACAAGCATAAATTTCAGTGAAAGAAACCAGATACCAAAAATATATACTCTATGATTTCACTTATACAAACTTCAGAAACAGGTACATCTACATGATGATGTCATAATTTATGATAGTGCTTTATTCTGTGGAAAAGATAGGGTAATAATTAGAAAGAGGCCTAAAAAAAAAGAATCTGGGATGCTGGCAATGTTTTATCTCTTGACTTACATGAGAGTTACAGAGGTGTTTGCATTGGGATAACTAAGTTATATATTTGTGAATTATAAACCTTTAAAAATATTAGAAATGGAAAAGAAAATATAAAATAAAATCAGGCAGAAATGAGAAACAAGAAATTGATATAAAAATAACTTGCTAGATATCTTAGAATTTTGTAAAATGTTATTGAAGTTTGTTTTAAGCACAAAAGATAAGACCTAAACACTGAAAGATAATACTGTGAAAATTATTTTTAATTCATCATCAATAGACAAAAGACTTCAAAAAGTCATATAAGATAGAATAAGGATATGCAACATTTGTGAAACAGGCATTCCATTTTTTAAATTATAGAAAAATAATATTTAAAGAAATATAGTCAAGAATTTTCCAAAGTTGAAGAAATACCTGAGTCCCACAATAAATGAAAATATTATACATTGAAGCATATGATTTGAAACCTGCAGAATATCAAGGATAAGAATAAGACCTTAAAAGCTGCAAGAGAGAAAATACCAACAAAAGAGCAACAATTAGACGTAGATTTCCCTTCCGCAACAGTATATATCAGAATACACAAATTTCTGGAAGAAAATAAGTCAACCTGAAGTTTTATACCCAGCTAAATCATCATATCAAGCACAATAAAGACATCTCCAGACATCAAAGACTACTGTGCATTTCCTTTACCACAATGACTAGTCTCTTTAGACTTCATTTCTTGCTTCCTTTTCCACTGTTTTTGAAACACATTGTCTACCAAGCAAATAATTCTATTTCTAAATTCATTAATATGTTTGCCCTCGTGTCATGTTCCTGAATCCCCTTCCAAATAGTCACCAGTGCCATATGAATACATACAATTTGTCTTTCTGCTCCTCTGTCCAGACTGCTAAGAACTGTGAAAAAAATGAAGAAGGAAGGAAGGAAAGAAGGAAGGAAGGAAGGGAGGGAGGGAGGGAGGGAGGGAGGGAGGGAGAGAGGGAGGGAGGGGAAAAGAAAGAGAGAGAAAGGGAGAAATCAGCTAATTGAGCTATCAAAATTATACACCACCAGGGGCTTCAGGCTGCTTAGCATTGCTTTTACTTATACTCAATTATCTCCACTTTACATTACTCATGTTACTTATTCTTTATTTCTTGGTCTATCCACAAGCCATTAATTTTTACTCTTACTGCCTCTTACTTCTCAGGGAAAAAAAAGATGAACAGCCTTAACTTATTTATTTCTGGGAGGTCAAAATCAAAATGTATGTAACTGACAGTGTATGTCTCCTCTGTTGTTGAAGAAATTGAAACTAATTCCTTGGTAGATGAGTGCTTATAATTTCATATCTGTTCTATACCATCACCATCATCACATAAAAATCACTATAGCAACAATACTGTACTTTTATCTAGAAACAAAGATCTTCCACAGATATTCTCACTATTGATAGAATGAGTTTATTATCTCCAATCAACAGAGAGTGATTTGCCCAAAATCACAGTTGTTTGTGTGCCAAACTGAGACTAGAACTTATGGTCCTTCATTCCCAAAACCAGTTCTTTGTTCATTGCTCTATCCTGCCACTGTACTTTGAGATGATACCGTTTTACTCAACTGTGTCAGGACAGAATAATCCTCCAGGTAGTGTGAATAAAGTTCACTATAAAAAAATCTTGTTAGAGAAAGTATTTCTTTACTATGTTAATCATTTCCCTTAAAAAATATCAGTCAGAAGAAAAGATACAGGTAAAAAGCTACTTAACAACTGTAATGCATATTTGGTTCCCCTTCTCACCCCAGTGAAATCCTTTCTCCTACTCAATATTGCTTGTTATCTTTGATACCTACAGCTATGTTTGCTCATTTATAAGAACGCATCTTCAGGTCTACTCATGCAATGAAGAAACCCTTTGCTCTCAACTTCAGTCATAATACTGTACTTGACCCAGCTAGCTAGAATACTTAATGTTGACACACTCTAAGCAAACATACCTTTTTTGTTATCTCCTGTTGTAAACAAACAGAAAATTAAAACTCTTCAGGCTAGATTCTATCCTTGGATTCTTGACTCCCACTGAAATCAATGGGAGCTGTACGTGCATTTATAAAAAGAAGTTTAACTTTTTTAATTTAGAGGAAATCACAAGAACTTTAAAAATGACTTTTTGAGCAAAATTGAAAGGAAAAATTTATTCAATTAACTATACTTTTTAGTATAAATGTTTATATGGCTCATAAAATTGTTGGTCTGCTTCTGTTATGATAAACAACTGGCAAACTAGAGTTAGGAATAAAAAAAATGAAACACTGAATAATGAGAGACAGGATTGTATTGGGAGAAAAGGATGTGGTTTTGAGGTCATAAAGGCCTGATTATAACTTCCAAGTAAAAAATTACTTAGCCGTAACATAATGGGTAGGTAGGCATTTAATGAGTATGTTTTATGTGGCAGGCACAGGTTAAACATTTTACCAAATCTCAGTAAATTCATACTATTATTAGTCTCATTGTTTAGTTGATGAAACTGAAGCTTAGAGAGGTTACGTTGCTCAAGGTAACACAGAATGTGGTAAAGTTAGTATTCAGGCCTAAAGGCATGTGGTCATCACCAAGTTTAAAGACTGGCAGCCTGGGTGCCAAACCTAATCCACAATATGTTTCATTATTCTGAAACAGTGTTTTTAAAATTAAAGTATTTCACTGAATGTCTGGATTTCTGGTTTCTGATAAGTTGGGAACTCAAGCAATAGCAAGCTGAGACTTGAGGATGGCAGTGGTTGGCCGCCTGGGTAGCAGCTGCCCCTTCAGACAAATGTGTGCACTCATAGGTCCCCATGGCTCCAGATTGTATTACACCCACCTGCTTCATTCGTGGACATCACTTGACTCCTGCAGGCACCACTGGCTGTAATACTGCACACTCCCTCCAAGGAAGGTATGTCATCTCTCTGAGTCTTATTGTTACTATCTTATTAAGTGGAAATATTAAGACCCACCATGCCTGCTACAAGGAAAGAATTCAACAATGTACATAAGCACCCAGAAAATACTAGGCACTTATTAAATAGTAACAATTATTATTTTATTAATAAAAGCATGAAAACTAAGTAATTTATTTTAACCAAGGAGTCAAATTCAGGTACCTTGAAGACACTATTATTTATACTGCAACTGACAATTAATTTAAGTTGAAAATATCCTGGTCTCTGAAATAAATACTTTCTTTTTTTTTTTAATTAATTTATTATTATTATACTTTAAGTTGTAGGGTACATGTGCATAACGTGCAGGTTTGTTACATATGTATACTTGTGCCATGTTGCTGTGCTGCACCCATCAACTCATCATTTACATCAGGTATAACTCCCAATGCAATCCCTCCCCACTCCCCCCTCCCCATGATAGGCCCCGGTGTGTGATGTTCCCCTTCCTGAGTCCAAGTGATCTCATTGTTCAGTTCCCACCTATGAGTGAGAACATGCGGTGTTTGGTTTTCTGTTCTTGTGATAGTTTGCTAAGAATGATGGTTTCCAGCTGCATCCATGTCCCTACAAAGGACACAAACTCATCCTTTTTGATGGCTGCATAGTATTCCATGGTGTATATATGCCACATTTTCTTAATCCAATCTGTCACTGATGGACATTTGGGTTGATTCCAAGTCTTTGCTATTGTGAATAGTGCTGCAATAAACATACATGTGCATGTGTCTTTATAGCAGCATAATTTATAATCCTTTGGGTATATACCCAGTAATGGGATGGCTGGGTCATATGGTACATCTAGTTCTAGATCCTTGAGGAATCGCCATACTATTTTCCATAATGGTTGAACTAGTTTACAATCCCACCAACAGAGTAAAAGCGTTCCTATTTCTCCACATCCTCTCCAGCACCTGTTGTTTCCTGACTTTTTAATGATCGCCATTCTAACTGGTGTGAGATGGTATCTCATTGTTGTTTTGATTTGCATTGCTCTGATGGCCAGTGATGATGAGCATTTTTTCATGTGTCTGTTGGCTGTATGAATGTCTTCTTTTGAGAAATGTCTGTTCATATCCTTTGCCCACTTTTTGATGGGGTTGTTTGTTTTTTTCTTGTAAATTTGTTTGAGTTCTTTGTAGGTTCTGGATATTAGCCCTTTGTCAGATGAGTAGATTGCAAAAATTTTCTCCCATTCTGTAGGTTGCCTGTTCACTCTAATGGTAGTTTCTTTTGCTGTGCAGAAGCTCTTTAGTTTAATTAGATCCCATTTGTCAATTTTGGCTTTTGCTGCTGTTGCTTTTGGTGTTTTAGACATGAAGTCTTTGCCCATGCCTATGTCCTGAATGGTACTATCTAGGTTTTCCTCTAGGATTTTTATGGTATTAGGTCTAACATTTAAGTCTCTAATCCATCTTGAATTAATTTTCGTATAAGGAGTAAGGAAAGGATCCAGTTTCAGCTTTCTACTTATGGCTAGCCAATTTTCCCAGCACCATTTATTAAATAGGGAATCCTTTCCCCATTTCTTGTTTCTCTCAGGTTTGTCAAAGATCAGATGGCTGTAGATGTGTGGTATTATTTCTGAGGGCTCTGTTCTGTTCCATTGGTCCATATCTCTGTTTTGGTACCAGTACCATGCTGTTTTGGTTACTGTAGCCTTGTAGTATAGTTTGAAGTCAGGTAGCGTGATGCCTCCAGCTTTGTTCTTTTGACTTAGGATTGTCTTGGAGATGCGGGCTCTTTTTTGGTTCCATATGAACTTTAAAGCAGTTTTTTCCAATTCTGTGAAGAAACTCATTGGTAGCTTGATGGGGATGGCATTGAATTTATAAATTACCTTGGGCAGTATGGCCATTTTCACGGTATTGATTCTTCCTATCCATGAGCATGGTATGTTCTTCCATTTGTTTGTGTCCTCTTTTATTTCACTGAGCAGTGGTTTGTAGTTCTCCTTGAAGAGGTCCTTTACATCCCTTGTAAGTTGGATTCCTAGGTATTTTATTCTCTTTGAAGCAATTGTGAATGGAAGTTCATTCACGATTTGGCTCTCTGTTTGTCTGTTACTGGTGTATAAGAATGCTTGTGATTTTTGCACATTAATTTTGTATCCTGAGACTTTGCTGAAGTTGCTTATCAGCTTAAGGGGATTTTGGGCTGAGACAATGGAGTTTTCTAAATATACAATCATGTCATCTGCAAACAGGAACAATTTGACTTCTTCTTTTCCTAACTGAATACCCTTGATTTCTTTCTCTTGCCTAATTGCCCTAGCCAGAACTTCCAACACTACATTGAATAGGAGTGGTGAGAGAGGGCATCCCTGTCTTGTGCCAGTTTTCAAAGGGAATTTTTCCAGTTTTTGCCCATTCAGTATGATATTGGTTGTGGGTTTGTCATAAATAGCTCTTATTATTTTGAGGTATGTTCCATCAATACCGAATTTATTGAGCGTTTTTAGCATGAAGGGCTGTTGAATTTTGTCAAAAGCCTTTTCTGCATCTATTGAGATAATCATGTGGTTCTTGTCTTTGGTTCTGTTTATATGCTGGATTATGTTTATTGATTTGCGAATGTTGAACCAGCCTTGCATCCCAGGGATGAAGCCCACTTGATCATGGTGGATAAGCTTTTTGATGTGTTGCTGAATCCGGTTTGCCAGTATTTTATTGAGGATTTTTGCATCAATGTTCATCAGGGATATTGGTCTAAAATTCTCTTTTTTTGTTGTGTCTCTGCCAGGCTTTGGTATCAGGATGATGTTGGCCTCATAAAATGAGTTAGGGAGGATTCCCTCTTTTTCTATTGATTGGAATACTTTCAGAAGGAAGGGTACCAACTCCTCCTTGTACCTCTGGTAGAATTCAGCTGTGAATCCATCTGGTCCTGGACTTTTTTTGGTTGGTAGGCTATTAATTATTGCCTCAATTTCAGAGCCTGCTATTGGTCTATTCAGGGATTCAACTTCTTCCTGGTTTAGTCTTGGGAGAGTGTAAGTGTCCAGGAAATTATCCATTTCTTCTAGATTTTCCAGTTTATTTGCGTAGAGGTGTTTATAGTATTCTCTGATGGTAGTTTGTATTTCTGTGGGGTCGGTGGTGATATCCCCTTTATCATTTTTAATTGCGTCGATTTGATTCTTCTCTCTTTTCTTCTTTATTAGTCTTGCTAGTGGTGTGTCAATTTTGTTGATCTTTTCAAAAAACCAACTCCTGGATTCATTGATTTTTTGGAGGATTTTTTGTGTCTCTATCTCCTTCAGTTCTGATCTGATCTTAGTTATTTCTTGCCTTCTGCTAGCTTTCGAATGTGTTTGCTCTTGCTTCTCTAGTTCTTTTAAATGCGATGTTAGAGTGTCAATTTTAGATCTTTCCTGCTTTCTCTTGTGGGCATTTAGTGCTATAAATTTCCCTCTACACACTGCTTTAAATGTGTCCCAGAGATTCTGGTATGTTGTATCTTTGTTCTCATTGGTTTCAAAGAACATCTTTATTTCTCCCTTCATTTCGTTATGTACCCAGTAGTCATTCAGGAGCAGGTTGTTCAGTTTCCATGTAGTTGAGCAGTTTTGATTGAGTTTCTTAGTCCTGAGTTCTAGTTTGATTGCACTGTGGTCTGAGAGACAGTTTGTTATAATTTCTGTTCTTGTACATTTGCTGAGGAGTGCTTTACTTCCAATTACGTGGTCAATTTTGGAGTAAGTACGATGTGGTGCTGAGAAGAATGTATATTCTGTTGATTTGGGGTGGAGAGTTCTATAGATGTCTATTAGGTCTGCTTGCTGCAGAGATGAGTTCAATTCCTGGATATCCTTGTTAACTTTCTGTCTCGTTGATCTGTCTAATGTTGACAGTGGAGTGTTGAAGTCTCCCGTTATTATTGTATGGGAGTCTAAGTCTCTTTGTAAGTCTCTAAGGACTTGCTTGATGAATCTGGGTGCTCCTGTATTGGGTGCATATATATTTAGGATAGTTAGCTCTTCCTGTTGAATTGATCCCTTTACCATTATGTAATGGCCTTCTTTGTCTCTTTTGATCTTTGATGGTTTAAAGTCTGTTTTATCAGAGACTAGTATTGCAACCCCCGCTTTTTTTTGTTCTCCATTTTCTTGGTAAATCTTCCTCCATCCCTTTATTTTGAGCCTATGTATGTCTCTGCGTGTGAGATGGGTCTCCTGAATACAGCAGACTGATGAGTCTTGACTCTTTATCCAGTTTGCCAGTCTGTGTCTTTTAATTGGAGCATTTAGTCCATTTACATTTAAGGTTAAGATTGTTATGTGTGAACTTGATCCTGCCATTATGATATTAACTGGTTATTTTGCTCGTTAGTTGATGCAGTTTCTTCCTAGCCTCGATGGTCTTTACATTTTGGCATGTTTTTGCAATGGCTGGGACCGGTTGTTCCTTTCCATGTTGAGTGCTTCCTTCAGGGTCTCTTGTAAGGCAGGCCTAGTGGCGACAAAATCTCTAAGCATTTGCTTATCTGTAAAGGATTTTATTTCTCCTTCACTTATGAAACTTAGTTTGGCTGGATATGAAATTCTGGGTTGAAAATTCTTTTCTTTAAGAATGTTGAATATTGGCCCCCACTGTCTTCTAGCTTGGAGAGTTTCTGCTGAGAGATCTGCTGTTAGTCTGATGGGCTTCCTTTTGTGGGTAACCCGACCTTTCTCTCTGGCTGCCCTTAAGATTTTTTCCTTCATTTCAACTTTGGTGAATCTGGCAATTATGTGTCTTGGAGTTGCTCTTCTCGAGGAGTATCTTTGTGGCGTTCTCTGTATTTCCTGGATTTGAATGTTGGCCTGCCCTACTAGGTTGGGGAAGTTCTCCTGGATGATATCCTGAAGAGTGTTTTCCAACTTGGTTCCATTTTCCCCCTCACTTTCAGGCACCCCAATCAGACGTAGATTTGGTCTTTTTACATAATCCCATACTTCTTGCAGGCTTTGTTCATTTCTTTTTCTTCTTTTTTCTTTTGGTTTCTCTTCTCGCTTCATTTCATTCATTTGATCCTCAATCGCTGATACTCTTTCTTCCAGTTGATCGAGTTGGTTACTGAAGCTTGTGCATTTGTCACGTATTTCTCGTGTCATGGTTTTCATCTCTTTCATTTCGTTTATGACCTTCTCTGCATTAATTACTCTAGCCATCAATTCTTCCACTTTTTTTTCAAGATTTTTAGTTTCTTTGCGCTGGGTACGTAATTCCTCCTTTAGCTCTGAGAAATTTGATGGACTGAAGCCTTCTTCTCTCATCTCGTCAAAGTCATTCTCCGTCCAGCTTTGATCCGTTGCTGGCGATGAGCTGCGCTCCTTTGCCGGGGGAGATGCACTCTTATTTTTTGAATTTCCAGCTTTTCTGCCCTGCTTTTTCCCCATCTTTGTGGTTTTATCTGCCTCTGGTCTTTGATGATGGTGATGTACTGATGGGGTTTTGGTGTAGGTGTCCTTCCTGTTTGATAGTTTTCCTTCTAACAGTCAGGACTCTCAGCTGTAGTTCTGCTGGAGATTGCTTGCGTTCCACTCCAGACCCTGTTTGCCTGGGTATCAGCAGCAGAGGCTGCAGAAGATAGAATATTTCTGAACAGCGAGTGTACCTGTCTGATTCTTGCTTTGGAAGCTTCCTCTCAGGGGTGTACTCCACCCTGTGAGGTGTGGGGTGTCAGACTTCCCCTAGTGGGGGATGTCTCCCAGTTAGGCTACTCAGGGGTCAGGGACCCACTTGAGCAGGGAGTCTGTCCCTTCTCAGATCTTAACCTCCATGTTGGGAGATCCACTGCTCTCTTCAAAGCTGTCAGACAGAGTCGTTTGCGTCTGTAGAGGTTTCTGCCAAGTTTGTTATTGTTTACTGTGCCCTGTCCCCAGAGGTGGAGTCTACAGAGACAGGCAGGTTTCCTTGAGCTGCTGTGAGCTCCTCCCAGTTCGAGCTTCCCAGCAGCTTTGTTTACCTACTTAAGCCTCAGCAATGGCGGGTGCCCCTCCCCCAGCCTCGCTGCTGCCTTGCCGGTAGATCACAGACTGCTGTGCTAGCAATGAGGGAGGCTCTGTGGGTGTGGGACCCTCCCGGCCAGGTGTGGGATATGATCTCCTGGTGTGCCTGTTTGCTTAAAGCGCAGTATTGGGGTGGGAGTTACCTGATTTTCCAGGTGTTGTGTGTCTCAGTTCCCCTGGCTAGGAAAAGGGATTCCCTTCCCCCTTGTGCTTCCCAGGTGAGGCAATGCCTCGCCCTGCTTCAGCTCTCGCTGGTCGGGCTGCAGCAGCTGACCAGCACCGATCGTCCGGCACTCCCCAGTGAGATGAACCCAGTACCTCAGTTGAAAATGCAGAAATCACCGGTCTTCTGTGTCGCTCGCGCTGGGAGTTGGAGACTGGAGCTGTTCCTATTCGGCCATCTTGCTCCGCCCCTCGAAATAAATACTTTCTAAAAGTAATCCACTACCAATACAAACAAAACAAAAAAGACAAAAAAACCAAATAAATAAGCAACAAAAAAAAATCCCCCAAAGAGTGTTTAAACTAGGAGATAGAAGCAGATATTCAAACAGCTAATTCTAGACAATCAACTGTGAAAGTGCAGAGGGTATCACTACTGACATATGTATTTATATCTAACATTTTCTCAACAGATATGTACATGCAAGGTCATCAGACAAAAATTAATAGTTAGGAAATCAGAGCGAAGAGGATTTAAAAGTAGAAAAATCTAAAAGTGGGTAAAGATAAGTACCATCTACCTCTCTACAGAGGATGACAATTTTTGGCTCAGGATATTCTGATAGCCAAAGCCAAAGAGGAGACACAATCCATTATGTGATTCACAGCGCATCTAAGATTACAAACTCACCAGTGGCTTTCCTGATGCTATGTTCTGAGAGAAATATATTCTCAGAATCAGACTTTGAGTAATAAATGGATATTGGAGAGTTTGCATTTATGGTTTCTGGCAGAACTCTGTATTGCCGTCAGGAGTTGGCAAACTTTCCATGAAGGACCAAATAGCAAATATTTTAGTCTTCATGGGCCACACAGTTTCTCTTGCAACTACTACACTCTGCCATTAAAATGCAAAAGCAGTCTTGGACAATATGTAAATAAATGACATGGGCATGTTTCAACTATTTAGGAAAACAAGCAGCTGGATGGATGTGATAGAGAAGCTGTGGTTGACCAGCCCCTGGTCTATGTCATCAATTCAAAGCAGAGTTGTCATTTCCAAAAGGTATTTTTTGACAGTTCTATTAGTGAAAAATAAAAATCATTTTTCAGATTGATGATTGCTTTCTGGAGCTGACTATCCACTCCTTACAGCTTGGAGCAGAGTGTAAGAAGTGGATCAAAATTCCAATAGGCATTAAATAGTGGTACTTCTTGTATTATGTTGGTATACCGGCTGTTACCTACAACTGTACAGGAAGGAGTGACTGAGTTTGAGGGGTTCATGGCTCAGGTGGCCATCTAGGCAGGGACCAGGCAGGGTCTGTGCGTTGCTGACATAGGAGGCCCCCAGAACTCACACAACTGTGATAAAACAATGCAGCTTGCAAAGAGACCTATGAGGAAGATTATTAACATGTGCCTTGGAGTTGTAGAGGCTCACTGGAAGTGAGGCTCATAATTTTCCAGAATATCTTTCAAAGGGTATCGAGAAAGTCAGAGATTTTACATAACAAGGATTTTTGTTGTTTCGTTTTGATCATTAGCAGTGACTAAAATTGTCCTTCATCTCTCCAGTCATACCCTCTTCTGAAGAGTCCATAGTAATTTCAGAATGCATTAATATTAATAGTTCATCTCCATCCAAAGGAATCATTGTCTCTAGTTGTTTTTTGTTTTTTTTTTTTTCCAAATAAAAGTTTAAGAAATGCTACATATAAAAGTGATCATTCCTCTGCAAGGCACTTAATAGTAAGTGAGAAAACAAAGTACTGAATTTGAATCGGAAAGCAAATTAATTTCAGCTCAACAAAATTACTGAAATATGCAAAGAACAAAGTTATTAATTGAGTTTGGGGAAGTCAAGGAAGGTGGCGCTGAGGAGGTTACGTTTGAACTCAGTCTTAATGGAATTAGACATGCACCAAATGGGAAAAGAGTTTAAGCGTTGGTTGGGGGCAGGAGGACATTGCTGGCAGAAGACACAGCATGAGAAAAGGTATGTGACATAAGGGAACATGGAAGGTTCTAGAATGGAAAGCACTACATTTTCACAAATGTGTGACGTGAAGAAGGCATAGCAGATGAAGCTGGAGAAGTAGGCAAGACACCATCAAGTTAAAGGGAATATTGAAGCAGATTAAGACCAACAGTGGTAGCCTTCATCAATAAGCTAATGCGTCTGTGGAAGACACATCCCAGGGAAAGAAATCACACAAATATCGAGGGGGTCTGCCCTTATTTGGGGCCTAGAACAGAGAAACAGAGTCTGGCTTGGCAGCAGGGGTTTTATAGCTCTCATAACACCAGCGGCACAACTCTAAGAAGCATAAAGTTTCCTGAATCACATGAAAAGATGCCCTGCAAAGTAAAAGGGGAAAATGTCAATGTTCTCCTGGCACTAAAGATCTTAGACACAGCATCGTCAAGAAGCTCCTCAGGTGGAGGTCCTCAGGCTCCCTGTCCTCTTGAACCCTCACCAGGTTTTGGAGAGAATTGCAGTAATTTGTATTTTTTTTTCTCTTCTTTTCTTTTTTCTTCCCCCCACCCCGTCCCCCAGAAAAGAGGGAGGGCTGAAAAAAAAGTAAAAGTCTCACTTTGTTTTCTTCACTTCCCTACTGGGTTCTTGATTCATTAGGAATCGGTTCCAGTTCCTGGAGCATCCCTGGAGCCAGCTACCCTGGCTTTCACTGGCAGCCTTCACAGTAACGCAAGCAGCCTGCAGCCCCACTCTGTACTTGGCTTTTATTCATGCTAGGAAGGCCTTCTCGCCTTCGGAAAATTCGCACTGCTCCATGATCCAAATGAGAAGAACTGCCTTTTAAGCAACGCTAAGACTTTCAGATAATAATCACCCTCACACTTGAAAACATAACACTCCTGTTTCATTGTGATCTCTTCATTGGTTTCTAGACCTCAAACTCCCCAGGGAATGTCACAAATTCACATGCTATCTCTGAGAAATAGATACAGCACTTGCAGCTCTGATTTACCTAAGAAGGAGTGTTAGGAAAAAAAAAAAGAAAGAAAGAAAGAAAGAGAAACAACATATTCATGTAGCCAGACAGCTCCCTGTCACAGATGCAGATAAGAAAGCTCAAACTGTTAAGTTATTCTAGGAAAAGGCTGAACATTTTATATTAACAACTTGTTTCCTTCCAGGTTTTTTTTTTTTTTTCAGGGAGCTTGAGAAAAATTTTTACCCATTCCCTTTTTTACTAAGCAATTTGTCATCAGATAAAGTAGCTTAAAAATTAGTGGTGAGTACAAGAAGGCATCCTAGGCAGCATAGTACAATGGGAAGTGTTAAAGGACCATGAGAGCAGACAAAGCTGGGTTTAAAGCCTGCCACTAATTAGCTGGGTGACCTGAGTGAGTATTGCAAATGCCCTGAGGCTCAATTTCTTATCACCATAAATAGCTCACGAGATTGGGAAGGTTAAATTAGATAATGTGTTGATTTAGCTCCTCCAAGAAGCAGGCATCAAGAGAGTTCATTCAAGGAGACATCTGAGAGATCACATGGGAAGGAAGCAGAGTAGGCTGAGAGATACACCACAATGCAGTCTGGCCCCTGTGAAGGCGAGAGGGAAGGCTTGGGCGAGAGCCTTCTGATTGGGGTTCTAAGAAAGTTCAGCAAAGCCAATGGGAAGTACTTGTCAAGCTTAAGTCACTCTTCAGCGAATTCTCCATTTCCCAGAAACAGATCAGCCTTAGCATCCCTGCCACACTCCATCATCGGCTGGGAGCAGCCGTGGGAAGCTTGGCCTCCATACAAACTTGGTGATGGATTTCAGAACACAACAGCTGGGGCCAGACAATTATGCTCCCTGCTGAAAGAGATTTGAGAGACATGTTCTCATAACAGATAACATATGAAAAGCACTTGGCACCAGTAATTGGCATATAGAAGTCATTCAATACATGGACTTTCTCCCTTAGATGGAGTTGTTCTGGTGGTGTTTTTGTTTTCGTTTTTGTTATTTTGAGACTGGGTCTCTCTGTGTTGCTCAGGCTGATCTTGAACTCCTCACACCTCAGCCTCCCAAGTAAGCCGGGATTACAGGTACACACCACTACATCCAACCTGATGTCATTTTGTTAAAAGTCTTCATGATTTAAATTAACTTTGAGATGTAAGTTGATCTTCAGTTTATGAAATGCAGTATACAAATTGGTGACATCTCATTCATATTTGGAAAAAGAGTGTTTTTCATCATAAACTTTGAAGGAAGAAGAGGATGAAAGTCTTGCACTCTTCCAGCAGACACAAATCATCTATACCCACTTGCTATCAGTGGCAGAGTTCCCAGGATATCAGTGGCATCCCTGATTTACATGTCTGGGGGTAAAATTTTTCTATCCAATTTACACAAGCTTACATCACAATCTATGCTTTCAGGCATCACACTCCTACTCTTGTGGGTTTCATACGTTGCTAAATCATTTCATTTCTTGACATTCAGGAAAATCACCTGCTGCTTCAGGTTATCATTCCCTAAGTGGCTGCAGCTTCCAACTGAGAAGACCTCAAACTTCAGTCTCCCTTTCTTACTGATCAAGGTTTTCCAATGAAAGCAGGAGTCTACAGTTGCAAATCATATACAGCTTTCTAATTATCACACAAACATTTTTATGTGAGAATGTATAGGTAACGAATACTTATACAGACTTGGTTTCAGGTATCCAGGATTCCAGCACCAGGCTTTTACTAGCTTTTTATTTGGAAACATGACCTAACCTCTGTGAATCTCAGTCTCTTCATATGCAAAATTGGAATAGTGGTATCTTACGTTGAAAAGTTGGCATGAGGTTCAGAGACATTATACACAAAACACCTAGTATAGTGCCTAATACATAACAGGTACTTAATAAATTATAACTAATAATATCTTTTCTAGCTTCTGAACTATAGGAAAATATACAGGAAATGTGTTCTGATATGAACTGTATAATGTTATGCAACTTATCAGTAAAGTACTGCAACCAGAAACTCCAACAATAACTAATGCAATAAGTATTTAGTAAGTGTATGATTATGGATTAAAATCTAGTTGAAAATAGAAACCATAAAATTTAAAAATTATAATAAATAAATAAACCTCATAAAACTAGGAGTAGGGTTGTTCTCTGTCACAGATTCAGCCCCATAAGGCACACTTACGGAATTGTATATGTAAAATTAAAAGGTAAAAGTTACCAAATACATGCCACTAGTTTCTTCATAGCATCTTCCAGATCAAAGCAGTCCTAATCTTTACAAACCAGAAGCAGAGATCCAACATTAGATATTTTCCCTAGATCTTCTCGGATATTTTCTTAGTTTATTTCGTACTTTGATTTCACGTGCCCAAGATTAAGTATACACTGCTTTTCAACCAAATTGACTTATTCTTTCCCCTAGGAAACAGGGTCTTCTCTGAAATGTATGGATCCTCTCCTGCCAAGAAGAGAAAAGTCTTCCTATCTTAATCGGGTCAAGGCCCCTCCTTGCTAGGCCCAGAGGTTGCTCAGCAGTAGCCGATAGAGAGAATGATTCCCGCTCTGCAACTGTCTGTTACCATGGAGACATGCTAATTAGTGGATGATGAGAAAGCAGAGGAGTTCAAGGTCTATAAAGCCATGAGAAAGAAAGGAAAATAAATGGAAAAATATGGACAAAGAGAAATAAGAGGATCTTGTGGGGCAAATTGTAGGTACAGAAGTCCTCGGATGATTGGATCATAATGAAGAGGTGGAAGAGGGTTATGAAAAGAGAATATTAATGACAAAGACTCATAGATCATGAGTTTGATGAAATGAAGGGTGAAGACTATAGCTTAAGAGAAGAAATGGAAAACTCCAATTGCACCAACTACAAACTCAAAGGATCATGGAATGTTAAAGATCTGAATTTTAAAGGTGTTGAAGGACAGAACTATTCTTTTCTAAAAGGAAGAAAATGTGACATTTGGGGCCATCAAAATAGATTGCAAATCTCTGCAGACATTTCTCTGCTTAAACTTGAATTCACATTTACCAAACCATCGTAATTTGCTGGGTGAAATGTCAGTGCACCAATGCATGAGATTCCTGTCCAATTCTCTGAGCCAAATGTGCCCTTGGATTTCTATATCCAGACCTCCAAGGAATAATAACAGAAAAGAAAATGTAGCTGACGATTTCAGGAGCTCTGTTTTAACAAGATAGTATAGAGACAAAAGTGCTATACTCAAGGGCATATGAGTTCTTACATACCTAAGGCATTTTGAAAACTTGACTAGGTGATAACATCTATCTTCTAAAGAGATAATTTTATATTATGTTGATATAAATCTTTTCGATTTTATTATACATTATATGTTTATTACACACTATTGCTATATTATTACACTTGAGCTGTTGAACACATTTGCAAGAGATATTTCCTCAAATATAAACATATTGTTAATGTACTAATAGGTAAGCTACTGGTGAAGGCCAAGATATTATATCAGAATAAACCCAGGTATGAAGGAAGAAAACTAGCCCATCATGTTAGTTTCAGAGGAGTTATGGAGTTGTGTGAGTCTCATGTGCAAAGCTCTTCTCATCTGCCTGTGCAGATGAATGAATGTACAGCAATCCAGACCTTAGAAATTTGCCCCCCACACACACACACACCTTGGATTTCCCTTCTTCCATCTACCCAGACTGTCTTCTACCATATAGCTTCCTTCTCATCCTTCAAATCTAAATGAAACACCATCTCTTTAGTATTGGCCTCCCTAGACTTTCACAAGTAGTTAGTGGTACCCTTCTTAGTGCTCCTGAAGCCCTTCGTATCTACCTCTCTTATAGAGCTTAATTCTAGACATTTTGGCTATTTGTTCAGATAATTGTCTATCCAAAACTGTAAAGTCTTCAGGGAAAGAAATTTTATTTTACATACCTTAATATTCTTAAGTGTTCCCAGAACCAAGCACAGTGCTCAGAATACAAAGATATTTGTTAAATATTTATTGAAGTGTTTGTAGCAATTTATAACCAGTAACTAATTTATACAGTGATTTCAATTTTATAGCAGGCTTTCATGCCCCTAGAGTGTAAGATTCTTAAATCCCCATGCCCTTTTTGCTTTCCTCTATCTTCAATACATTAACTCAACAGGTGTGCCATTAAAATTTGTTAAATGAGTATCCAGATCCAGAATTATTCAGGAACACTGCCTGCTTTTCAAAACTCATAGCTCCTCAGCAACGTCATAATGCCTGAATTTCTCTTTCCTCTGTCAGTAGAGATCAAACTCAGCTAACATGTGTGTATTAAAGGGTAAGCTTTCCTAGTTGGTGAATTTTCCCCTGAAGACGACAAATGCTGGAAGAGAATGTTCTAGAAATTCCAAGGAGTCTCAAAACAGCTTAGGTTCTGGCCAGTTGGAGGAGCTCACAGTTGGTCCAGAGTCAATTCCAGGTTCTAGCATCAGGGGTAGCCACCTTCAGGATGGGGCCAGGTTGGCAGGTGAGCCCACCTGACTGATTGGTGAGGAATCAAGAACATTGGCCCTCTCCAAGCTGTTGCCTTCATTTCTCTGTCACTCTGCTTACTCTAAAGCCATCTTTTTATCGTGGTTTTTAAAATCACCATGCCAGTAAATAATTTTTTTTAATGTGAGCCATGACATTGAAAATGTTTTTTGAAAAGCGCCATCTTGAGGGAAGGCATGCCATGTGCTCCCGGGACTCAATCACTGTTCCTACTTTACTCCTAGTCATACTTCCGAGTTAGCCAAATGTGTTAAGAAAGTACTGGATTTACAGACATGATGGACAGAAATCCAGGTTACTCTCTAACCTGAAAATATCTCACCCTTCAACTTTTCAAGAGTCTCTAAAACTCTTATAATACTAATCATCATAGGTGATGAATTTCATGGCTCACATTAAAAAAAAAATAAATCATCTTAGGTTCCATCGTCTATGAATACTAGGTATGGAACACAAAGCAGATCTATTTGGTAAGAGCAGAAGGAAAGAGCTGGAGTCTAGGACCCTGGGAGGTAGGGAAGGCCCAAGTGGTGATTCTTTAGTTGAAGATTCTAAGCAGCCAGCAGACCGCTGGAGAACGCTAAGTAACTGAGGACCACATGGTCTGGGCAGATGAAAGGAAGGGAGCTAAGAAAAAAGATGGAAAGAGCTGAATACAAATTCACTTATCACACAGTTTTAACTCAAGACAACTATGGTGAAGGTCAAAACTAGGTCATCTTGTGCCAGGCCATTACACACAATAACATGGCATGGCCTTTTGAATATGTGATGCAGTGCTGTACATTAGACCAGTTCTCGTTATCAATATAGATGGCAGTAATATCATTGTAAATGTGGAGGATGTGTGTATATTTTTAAATGTGCCCACTCAGATGACAAACTGAGGGGTCCTCACAAAAGAAATGCAAATAGGAAAGTCTCCCTGTAACATCTAGAAAAAAATTCTAGAAACTTTTCAATTTTATTCACATACATTTAGTTTGTTTCAAAACTACAACTGAGCCACTAATTCTGGCCAGACATTTTGGAGGTTTATTTGGTCACAATATGAAAACATAAGGTAAGTTCATTGCCTCAAAGCTTAACACCCTGGATTGTCATTATCACAATAGTATTATCTCTGCATATGTCAGGCAACACAATTAGTGTCTGGTTATGAAGAGAACAGTTTATAAAAACGCCTTAATATGACATAATTTTTATTTTAATTCCACACAAAACTTTTTTGCAAATTTTCAAAAAGTAAAACTCCTTTCCTCAGACTGACAGAGCATTTATATTTAAGAGGCAGAATATACTTTTCCAGATAAATTAAGGAAATATCATTGATACTAATTAGTCTTAATATTATGAACACATTTACCTAGTGAATATATTCTATACAGACCTGTGTCTGGATGTAAGTTATAATTTTTTTGTAATGAAATAAATCATAATTTAGGAAGCATTCAAGAGTATAAAACAGTGATGGAGCCAGTGCATAAAACACTGGGACCTGGTGAGTTTCTCCCTCAAATCTCTGTCACACGCATTCAGAATCCCAGATTCTTCCATCACAGTAGGAGTAGGAGGCCCTGCTTCTCCTTATACTTGCAGACTATCCATCGACAGTCTGGACTTCTAACGTAAGGCCATCATCTGCCATGCTAGTGCCAGCTCACCACTGTCAATGCCTCTCGTTGGTGTCTGGAAATCTTCAGGCTTTTTAGTTTTTCAGATCCCATGTCATGTTTTTGAGTAATAGAATGGTTACACAACAAAAAATAAAAATTCTGCGAAGACACCAAATCCCTCCATCACACCAAGGGATAGGATCCCACTTCTTAGTGACCCTATAGAGTAAAGAAGAGTAGATAGGCCAGGCGCAGTGGCTCACACCTGTAATCCCAGCACTTTAGAAGACTGAGGTGGGTGGATGGCTTGAGGTCAGGAGTTCAAGACCAGCCTGGCCAAAATGGCGAAATCTCGTCTCTACTAAAAATACAAAAATTAACCGGGTGTGGTGGTGGGCACCTGTAATCCCAGCTATTCGGGAGGCTGAGGCACAAGAATTCCTTGAACCAGGGAGGCAGAAGGTGCAGTGAGTTGAGACGGCGCCACTGCAACAGGGTGAGATTCCGTCTCAAAAAAAAAAAAAGAAAATGATATAAACCAGTAAGAGTTTCAACGTGCAGAAATATAAGTAGGAAGGTAAATGTATGTTTTTTGTTTGTTCATTTGTTTGTTTGTTGAGAGGAAGTCTCGCTCTAGAGCGCCACCCAGGCTGGAGTGCAGTGGCACGATCTCGGCTCACTGCAAGCTCCGCCTCCCGGGTTCACGCCATTCTCCTGCCTCAGCCTCTTGAGTAGCTGGGACTACAGGCGCCCGACACCACACTCGGCCAATTTTTTTGTATTTTTAGTAGAGACGGGGTTTCACCGTGTTAGCAAGGATGGTCTTGATCTGTTGACCTCGTGATCCACCCGCCTCGGCCTCCCAAAGTTCTGGGATTACAGGCGTGAGCCACCACACCCAGCCGTATATGTGTATTTTTTTAAAGTGTCCATTCATGTGGTAAACCCAGGAATCCTCACAAAAGGAATATAAATCAGAAATGAGATGAGAAAATCACAGAAAGTAATAAACTAGCAGTTAGTTAATAACATGATACTGTAATTTTTATAAAAGAATTAGAATATTGGGATGCACAAATTTAATTAATTATTTTCTCCATATTAATCAGTTCTAGTCAGACTTTTATCTAGATGCCCTGTATTAGGGTCTGTAAAAGAGAAAAGAATAACTCAGGGCAGATTCAGGACCTGGGACCAAGATGATTAAAATGCTGGGGAAAGCTGAGGGGAGGTTTAATTATTGTCTTCAGATGTAAGAGGGGCGCCCACACAGAGTACAGTGGCCACTAGAGAATGGAAGTGAAGTCATGTTTCAGTATAAAGCATTAAACCTAAGGAAATATTTTTTGGCTTTAAATATTATTGAATAATTGATTCAAACAATACATTGGATTAAGGCATCACTTTTGAAGATCTTTCAAAATTAGATATTTTTTCATCTCTCTAAGAAAGGAATGGGTAAGATGGTTTAATAGAGATATTAACCTAATATCTCTAGTTTATTAATTTCTCTAACCTAGTCTCTAGTTCTCTAATTTTTCTGATCTGGTCCATTCTTGATTATCTGTGATTCTGTATGGGTTTATTAATTATTTAAAAAATCAGAGCATTTTTTTCTGTAAAGCTGAGATTTGAACATAACATCTTGCTTTGGAAGTTCTCCGACTGTAAAACAACACAATATTGAGATTATATTCTCAACAATTATAAAATGAATTTTTAACTTTGACAGTCCCAGTAAAAACTTAAAGTTTGTCCTGAAGTAGGAACATGTAAAGAAAACCAGCCAAAACCAAGATGCTTTGGTAACATTGATGTGTTTCACTCTCTCAACCCCTGCTGAGTCTCTTTAACCCAGTAAAGTGGAGTAATTTCATAATGGCACAAACAGGACACAACTGGAAAAAGAAAGGAAATAACTGGATGCCATGATGAAGCTTTCCCTTTAAAAGTTTTTAAATCCTTTTTTTGTTTATTGTCAGGGACAAAGGACCTCAAGATGAACTGCTGCTTCCTTGTTATTCCCTCCCCAACATCTAACAAGCACTTCAAGTGATTCTCCTGCCTCTGTCCACAGGTAGCTAGGATTACAGGCACGTGCCACCACACCCAGCTAATGTTTGTTTGTTTTTTTGTTTTTTTTTTCTTGAGACAGAGTCTCGCTCTGTCGCCCAGGCTGGAGTGCAGTGGCCCGATCTCGGCTCACTGCAAGCTCTGCCTCCCGGGTTTACGCCATTTTCCTGCCTCAGCCTCCCGAGTAGCTGGGACTACAGGGGCCCGCCACCTCGCCCGGCTAATTTTTTGTATTTTTTAGTAGAGACGGGGTTTCACCGTGTTAGCCAGGATGGTCTCGATCTCCTGACCTCGTGATCCGCCCGTCTCGGCCTCCCAAAGTGCTGGGATTACAGGCTTGAGCCACCGCGCCCGGCCAATGTTTGTATTTTTAGCAGAGACGTAGTTACACCGTGTTGACCAGGCTGGTCTCAAACTCCTGACCTCAGGTGATCCTCCTGCCTTGGTCTCCCAAAGTGCTGGGATTACAGGCATGAGCCACTGCACCCAGCCTATATCTTAGATATTTTCCTAAGCAAAAATATTTACCTATAGCTGTTTCTGTAGAGACAAAATAACACAGTGCAGGATGACATTTAACTAAATTATGCAAGCTACTGAATTACTATTGCTACTATTTTTTTCTTAAGTAGGTTCTTGTATGCTCTTACAGATTTAGCCTAGAGTCTTACATGTAGTAAATACTCAGTAAGTATCAGAGATTTATTTAGGAAGGAGGGAGGTGTCTTAATCTGCAAAGTTTCTCTTATTTTGCTTTGCTTGCTAAAGTCAGACAAGCTCAAGAAATTATAAACTTTTGTTCTTTGAAAGATTCTGCTTGCAAAATAATGACATAACCCCCAGAGTAAAAACAAGCATTAGAAAAACATGTATCAGATAAAAGACTTGAATCCAAGACAAATAAATAACTCTCACAACTTAATAATAAGACATATTGCCTAGTTTTTTTACATTAAAAAATATTTAAACAAAAATTTTCCCAAGAAGATTTATGGATGGTAAATAAACACATGAAAAAGATGTTCACCATCATTAGTCAATAGAGAAATTCAAATTAAAGCTACAATGAGATACAATTACACACCAAGCAGAAGAGCAAAAAGTTTTTTAACTGATATACAAGTATTGGCAAGGCTGCAGAGCAACTGGAGCTCTCACTTGCTGCTGAAATGTAGAATGTTTCAGCCACTTCGGAAAATGTGGCAGTCTTATATAGTTCAGCATGCATTTACTATTTGACCTATCGATCCCATTTCTAAGTATTTGCCAAAGAGAAATGAAAAAAATATGTGCACATAAAAATTTGTAAGCTAATTTCCATAGTGGCCTCATTAATAATTGTTAAGAACTGGAAAGAACCCAAAATGTTCATGAACAGGCAAATGGATAGACAAATTGTGATAAAACTGTGGAACATTACTCAGAAAACAAACACAAAAAAACCAACAAAACAACTATTGTTACATGTAACAACATGGATGGATCTTAAGAACAACATGCTAAGCGAAATAAGTCAGACACACACAAAAAGCCACATATTATTTAAACTATGTGACACTCTGAAAAAGGCAAAATTATAGGAACAGAAAACAGATAAATGATTATTAGAGGCTGAGAATAAGGGAGAGATTGCACAGAAGCATGACAGAGCCTTTAGGGGTAATGGAACTATTCGATATCTTAAATTGGCATGGAGATTACATCACCGTATACTTTTTTGAATACTTCAAAAATTATAAATTACAAATGGATAATTTTTACTGTATGTAAATTATACCTTAATAGACCTGACTTTTGCAAAAAAGGATATATGCATATGAATGCTCATTCATGTGCACATGTGCACACACAAAGATGGAGTCAAGCAGCTTACCTTCCAATGGTGATGAGAACTGCGAGGCAGGATTAGGTCATGTGCCACAATTGCATTCCATTTTGCTAGTTGACTCTAAGCCATTAGGGCACTTTAAAAGAAACAACCACCATCCACAACCGCCGTGAATCAGCACTACCTCACCGCCACCCCTAGTCACATAACCAAGCTTTTCACATTTTATTTGGTTTGACTTTTTGCTTTTCTTTTCTTTAAGTGTTAAATTGTCAAGGTGGTAGCCCAATCACCCCCACCTGTCCTAACATGTTTCACATGCCCTTTACAGGATTTTAAACTTAACTGAAGTCATTTTCTAAAGGGCAATAATGGAAATGTTATGGGCAGATTGCAGTGCATAGTGCATGGTAAAGCTTTTACTTAAATGGATTCTGCCCACAAAAGTAGGAACCCTAACATCACCACAGCAGGTCCACAGCAGTGATGGCTGTGGAAAAAAAAAAAAAATCATCCAGAGGATTCATTTCCACCTTATTTTAGACCTTTTGCTGTAATTCCTTATATAAAAATTTCTTTTTTCCTTGACCATTAATACTGATAATTATATCTGTATTTCTTAAGAATATTATGAGTTGCCATTTCTGCATAGTAGCAGATTAAATTTATTCACCTTACGGATATATTATTATCACAGATAATAACTGCAGCATGATAATTATCATTAATTATTCATTTGGATTAAGAGGCAAATAGGCTTGTATTCAAGGGTCTTCCAGAGCACTGTTCATTGTTCCTGAGCCCTGTGCGCCAGTGTGACTAATTCATACTCTTTTCTGAGCCACTGTTGACATCTGACGGGTCCCATATGTATTTATTTGAAAATATAATAAAAGGAATGAGTGCACCATCTCAGGATGGAGTCACTAAAACAGACATATGGTTTCTTTTTTGCCCTGTAAGTGAGGGTATGCAATTTTCTGTTAAAGTCAGGCTGCTGTGAGCATTGCTTCAGTAGTATGTATTCCCTTTCTGTGCCTCCTTGACTCAGACTATTTAATCTCATATAAGCTTGTGTATTTACGTAATAGCTTTTTGAAAAATAATAATGTGGTAAGAGACCTACTTTATCCTTCATTGAGCAAAGGATTGTTTGTGCTCCCATTTGAAGCCCCTTAAGTTTAATATAAAAAAAAAAAGCCTCTGCAAAGTTTATAAAATCTGTAGAGAAATTAAGAAGAGAAGGAAGATGGAAAAATAAAAGATGATGTATCTTACAAACATGATTTTTTAAAAATTTTTCTTGCTAATATACACCAAAATTGAGATATATGTATTTTTACAGAGTCTCTTTTGTATTTTCTCTTGGTCTTAGTCTTTACTTCTTTGTAATCTGTCATTCATATTTATTCTTTTAAAGCAGATATAAAATGGCAGTTTGAAAACGATGCTAGTGAAGCTAATTTTGAAGATAGGATGCAGTTCTTCAGTGTCCTTAACATAGCTAGGACTGCATTTAAAATGACGGCAGGATTTTTTCCTCTTTTCTTTCTTTGTCTCTTTTGGTAATGCAAGGAAGAGGCTAATACATTGTGCTAAATGTTACTGTTTAAAGAATTTTTTTTTTGCTTATATTTGTTAATATATTTTTATGAGATCATTTGTTTCCCCTTCATAACATTCCCTTCAGGTACTATAGGGCAGCTAGGATCATTCCCATTTTTAGATAGGAAATTAAGTTAGCAGAAGATTAAGTAGTATTTAATGAGGAGTACACAGTGGTGAGACTAAATCAGGAACCCATGTCTCCTGACCCACAGTTCCTCTTTCTGCGCCTCTCTGAGTGCAGCTGTGAATAGTCTGACGTGAATGATGAAGAAACTTAGGAAAGAGTTTTGAAAACTCTGCCAGATGGAACTGCACCAAATTTCAGAGCAAGAAGGTATCTCAGGAGTGGTGGCTATGAGGCTTTGCTGGCATAACTCAATGCAGCTTTTTTAACATTTTTATTGTGATAAGAACATGTGACAAGATGTTACCCTCTTAACAGATTTTTAAATGCACATTACAACACTATAATCTTCAGTCACAATGTTCAGCAGATCTCCAGAAGGTATTCATCTCGCGTAACTGAAACTTTATACTCATTGATTAGCAACAGGCTCCAACTAATCATCCCCTCCCCTAACCTCCACTCCTGTTTTATACCTACTAACAGTTTGAGTTTGGTCATTCAAGTCTAACAGAAGGCCGATGTCCAGAAACACCTTTGTGAGCAGTACATTCATGCTATTATAATGCAGGCTTTATTCTATTCTTGAGTAGAAGTTCCACTTTTAATTCATTATACTTATAATAACAAAAATTAGTACTTATTAAACACTTACTATATGCCAATAACTTCATTAAGCACATTACCTGCAGACAAAATGGGTGTCCAAGTAGCTTTTCCTTACCAAGGACCCATTTAGGAAGAAGTCTCAATCCATAAAAACTCAATTTCTTTGACAATTAACAAAGTAGAAGAATGCCTTTAAAATATTTATCCTTGGGGATTTAAGTCTAATATCCATTTACTCATCTGTAAGTTTTGTTTGTTTGTTTGTTTGCTTTTGTTACTGTTTTGTTTTGTTTTGGTTTTTTGTTTGTTTTTAGACGGAGTTTCACTCTTGTTGCCCAGGCTGGAGTGTGCAATGGTGCGATCTTGACTCACTGCAACCTCTGCCTCCCAGGTTCAAGTGATTCTCCTTCTTCAGCCTCCCCAGTAGCTGGGATTACAGGCATATGCCAACACTCCCAGCTAATTTTGTATTTTTAGTAGAGACGGGGTTTCTCCATGTTGGTCAAGCTGTTCTCAAACTCCCGACCTCAGGTGATCCGCCTGCCTTGGCCTCCCAAAGTGCTGGGACTACAGGCGTGTCACGGCACCCAGCCTCGTCTGTAAGTATTTATTGAGTACCCACTATGGTTCCAGGGTCTACTCTAGGAAACAGAGATGTAACCGAATAGCACAGAGCCCCTGTCCTTGGACAGTGTTCATTTTCGTGATGGAGACAGATGACACACAAGTATTTCATAGTAGTGAAAGTGCTAAGTAGGAAAATCATGTAGAGTAAAGCAGTTAAGAGGGACAAGTGTAAGTGGGGGCAACTCCTTTTGATGGGGTGGTCAGGCAAGGCACTGTTAGCTGATGGGGAATGAGCAAAGATGTGCATAAAGGGAAACAGCAATGTGGGTAGATGCTGGGGTGCATCCCAGGCAGAGGGCCAGCAAATGCAAAGATATTCACATAAGTGCATGTTTTCAAAAGTGAATATGAACCCACAAAGCATCTTGCATCAGATAAAAATGTTCTTGCCGACTATATTTAATTTGTTGTCAGCCTCTTTAATTTTCCTCTGAACATTTTTTTCTCTCTTGCTCTGAATATGATTTTCTTCTGGCTGAGTCTCTTTGATCTGATTGTTTATCTATTTCTTTTTGGCCATGTTATGTTGGCATTTCTGTCAACCCCCTAAAAACAGATTCTAAAAATGGAATATTCTTCTAATCGTCACGATCACTTGAATATAAAATAACCTGGCACCATGAAAAAAAAAATGGAGTAGTGAATTACTGTTGCTTTATAATTGGATTACAATAAGTTTTGATGGATTGGAGGAAGAGACCAAATTACATTGTCTCTCCTCATGCTTTTCCTTTTTCTTGAAGGAAAACTGACTTTACCTCAATCATACTTATTAAAAAAGTAATAGTTAAGAATTAGCATTTCTTGAAAGTCTGCATTGTGCCAAGGGCTTCACTAAACATTTCACGTGTTATTTCCAATTATAACAGTAGCCCTATGTGGCAGGTTACTGTCACCTTCTGAAAACCCCATTTTCAGAGAAGGAAACTGAGGTTCAGGTAGAATAACTGTCCAAGGTTGTCCGGCAAACTTCCCTTGCACCAAAGCTTGTGCTCTTAATCATCATCTCCTGCGTGCAGTAAGAAATGGCAACTAGCTTTAAATATAAGGTGATATAATCAGATTCCTGTTTAAAATAGAGAATCCTGGTAGCTGTGTGAATGGTGGATTAAGGATGAGCCTGGAGTTAAGAGAAGAGAGAGATGATTTCAGTTTTGAAAGACGACAGGCCCTTAAACTAACACTGTTGTCAATAGTGATTACAGTAACAATCAGTTACCCTCTGGAGGATGCCTATTGAATCTCCCATCCAAAATCAGGTGAATGTGGGTAGAAATGTGTATTCAAATAAGCCACAGAATAATACATGTACCATGTTTTATGTAATCTCGCTATAGCAAAAGAACACTGTCCTCTATTGCTTTTTGGCTCAAGGCTCTCAGTGGTCTAAATGATGTCAGAGAAGAGGGTGCTATCAGTCAATGGGCACAGTTGTTGAGAGTTTGGAATGTGCCATAGGGTGACCAATAAAGGGGTCCCAACTAAACCATCAGTTTACCACTAGCACTCAGAAATCTCAACTAGTTCTTCTAAAGCAAATATAGGCTTCGGCGCTCTGCCCTGACAGAAGTGATAAAGAGACTCTGATATGTTTGCACAATTGCACAATTTTCAAACTTTATTGAAAATGTTAGTAACTGTAATTCAGTTCCCTAATCTAAATTGCCATACAGAACACATTGAATATACTTTTATGCCTTGCTCTTGAAAAGATGGAATAATTATGAATACAAATGGCTTCTGCTTCCTTCATGTAAAAAATAAAGCATTATATACATATAAGTCAAATAAAGTAAAAGGGAGAAATAGATGGAGTGTAATAATGATGAGAAACTATAATATCTGCATGGAGGTAGACACCAAATTGCCACTCATTACTTGAATAGGGAGAAAGTTAGTAGGCAATTAGCAACAGAAGTGCCAAGTGGAAGGATAATTTGTAAGACAACAATAAACATAGTCTATACCCAATGAGATAGAAAGAAAGAGCAAGCAGTAGTGCCAATAAAACAAGCAGAACAGCCATGGGAGCAACTGCGTTTACACAATGAGAAAATAAAAAAAGTCTTCCCCATTCCTCATTATAACTTCCAGCATCTTGATTTTCAGCTTGTTCTGGACCAGCAGTAGCAATAGCCAAGTTTAGAAAATTATAGGAATCATAAGCCAGATGATGTGAAAACACTTGCTTTCAGCTAACTAAATATCATCAGTGCCTAGTCACAGGGCAAGGAAACCACTTCTGAAAAAGGAGCTAAAAACTAGAAAGCAATAGTTCAGCCCTTGAAAATCAAAGAACAATAATTTTGCAATTGTGAAGAAGGACCGAAGGAATATAAATCAGCCCACTCAGGAAGGTTCCTATACAGAGGAAGTTATTATGGTGTAGCATGTTTAAAACAAAATTTTAAATTGAACAATCATTGAAAGAACATCTAACCCATCAACTAATTTTCAGTATTTACCTGACCCAAAGCATTCAAGACCAATTAAAATGATCTAGTTTCAATGATCTTTAGAAAGACTTTACCATTTTCCTTAATAATCTATTCATTGTGCGGGAAAGCTTTTAACACGTATGTAGACATGACTATTTATATATGTCATATAAACAATGAATGAAGACTGCACATCATATTATGTATAAACATTTCTTCAATAATTTAAGAAATTCTTTTTTTTTTTTTTTTTTTTTTTTGAGACGGAGTCTCGCACTGTCACCCAGGCTGGAGTGCAGTGGCCGGATCTCAGCTCACTGCAAGCTCCGCCTCCCGGGTTCACGCCATTCTCCTGCCTCAGCCTCCCGAGTAGCTGGGACTACAGGCATCCGCCACCTCGCCCGGCTAGTTTTTTGTATTTTTTTTTTTAGTAGAGACGGGGTTTCACCATGTTAACCAGGATGGTCTCGATCTCCTGACCTCGTGATCCGCCCATCTCGGCCTCCCAAAGTGCTGGGATTACAGGCTTGAGCCACCGCGCCCGGCCAGAAATTCTTAAATGTATACACATTTCATATACATTATCTCATTTAATCTTCACAGACCTATAAAATAGGTACTATTCTTAAGTATCATATATGAGAAACTGAGGCTTAAAATTTTGTTTTGTTCAAAGGGAAGCTAGAATTTAAATCCAGGTCTATCAGATTGTTAAAGCTGATCTCATAACAATAGAGAACAATATAAATTATAGTATAGGAGAGCATTCTGGAAAATAACAAGGACCAAGTGTCAGGCTGACTAAGTTAGAATCCTGCCTCTGTTCATGCCACTCTTCTGTTTAAAACCATTCGACAGTTTAATGTATGTAATCCTCACAATAGCCCTATGAGAGAAGAATAATGATGATGAGCAAGAGGAGAAGAGGAGCAGGATGGAAATGGTTGTGATGATAATGAAAATGTTCATTTTACACATTAGGAAAATTGAGAGGTTAGGCCGAGCGTGGTCGCTCACACCTGTAATCCCAGAACTTTGGGAGGCCGAGGCGGGTGGATCATGACATCAGCAGTTCAAGACCATCCTGGACAAGATGGTGAAACCCCATCTCTACTAAAAATACAAAAAAAAAAAATAGTAATAAAAAAAAAAAGCCAGGCATGGTGGTGGGTACCTGTAATCCCAGCTACTTGGGAGTCTGAGGCAGAGAACTGCTTGAACCTGAGAGGCAGAGGTTGCATTGAGCTGAGATCACGACACTGCACTCCAGCCTGGGTGACAGAGGGAGAGTCCATCTTAAAAAAAAAAAAGAAAGAAAAAGAAAAAAGAAAAATTGAGAGGTTAGGTAACCTGCTCAGAGTCACCTAGCTAAACTAGAAGCCAAGTTAATCTGCCTACAAAGCTTGTGATTTTAGCCACTCTACTAAAATCCTGGAACATTCTTTCCCCATCTAAGTGTTATCCTTCACATCTCAGTTGTATCAGCTTTCTATTGCCACCTGACAAATGCCACAAACTTAGCTATCTACATCATATATATATATGTGTGTGTGTGTGTGTATAGAAAGAATATATGTATAGAATATATATACTCTAAATCATATATGTGTGTGTATATACATATACATATACATATACACTCTTAACAGTTTCCATGAGTCAAGAATCCAAATGCATCCCAGTTAGGTCCTTTGATCAGGGTCTCACAAGACTTCAATCTAGGTATTAGCTGTCTGTATTCTTTTCTGGAGCCCAGGGTCCTCTTCTAAGCTCACATGGTTAGCAGAATGTATTTCCCTGTGGTTGTAGGACCGAGGTTTCTGCTTTCTTACTGGCTGTCAGTCAGGAACTTCTCTCAGATTCTAGAGGCCACCACAGTTCCTTGTCATGTGGCCTGGCCTACTCACTGACTCTCTCACGATATGACAGTTTACTTCATCAAAGCCAGGAGGCAAATCTCTCTCTCTTCTAGTCTCTTTTAAAGAGCTTACCTGATTAGGTCAGACCCACTCAAGGCAGTCTCCCTTTGGTTAACTTAAAGTCAATTAATGAAAAGCCTTAATTGTATATGCTAAGTCCCCACACCTTTGCCATATAATTTAAGATAATCACAGAAGTGATATCATGTCACCTTTGCCATATTTTATGGATAGAAACTAGTTACAGTATTTACCCAACACAGTTCAATGCCATTACTCGTTGGAGATCATCCTAGAATTATGCCTACCACATCAGCATTAACATCTCTTCCTTTAGTACTTTGCTGACCCCTAAAACTGAATCAGTCCCAACTCCCATGTACTTTCCTGCACTTCTCCGTCATCGAATGTATCCTACAGCATTGTGATGGCTCATTCCCCACTAAATGTTAAGCTCTTCCAGCCAGAGATTTTCTCTTGCTCACCAGCATATCTGCAGCATCTTTCTCAATCCTGGCAATTTTTCAGCATATGACAAATGGAAGCAATTATTATTCATGCCACATTTCTTCCGAAATATTAGTGCTTTTCAATAAATAAGGTTTAAGTGTCATATTACCTGCTTGGATTTTTACCCAGTTCTCACATTCAGCCAATATCTTCACAGACACATAACAAGTCAAAGTTTACATTACACTAACAAATAATATTCCTCACATAGCTGTTAACGGCAGACTTCTGGTTTATTTATTTTCTCACTGTTTTCTGATAGAGATGCTCTAATGCTTGCAACGCCACTTATATGTTCTAATTTCACAATGCATTATTAAGTAAGCAGAACTTCAAGCCAAAGTTTTTTGCATTATATAAAAAGATTAAAAAAATATATCAAATTAAAGACTGAAAAAGTAGTCCTAAATTCAGGGTTAAAATGAAAAAAGTGTAAACCATGGAAAAATTATATCAGCACAATGTTTTAAAGCACCTACAGGCAAGAAAGTCTATGAGGAAAAAAAATAAAATATTTTGAAACAAAATAAATGGCAAAGTTGCAACAGAAAATAGATCTATGGAGGGGGGGAAATGTTTTAAAGTCCTCAACCGTAATTCCACAATGGCTTACTCTATCTAGATAAGCAATTCAACATTACAGTGGAAACTGGAAACTGACATTTATCATTCACTTAAAAATCTACAATCATAGGTATCTGCATTCATAGGTAATTTAAATTCCATAATATTGCCTTTAAAAATATGTCTGAAATTTAACTTTTTCACAAGTGGAGACACAGTATACTTTTTCAGGCTATAGCTGAAACTCCCGAAAGTTTGCTCTATTTTACTTTAGCAATTATGCAACTAAAGAACCACCATGTGTACAATATTTTAATAGTCCTTTGCTCTGTTTCCAGGTAAGTCTATCACTGGGATAACCACAAAAATGTGACAGTGCTGTAATTATTAAAGACATAAAGACAGGCTTGGAATTCAGAAGACTTTCAAATGATGGCCTACAGCAGTCTTTTAAAAAGTTCTAAGGAAACTGCATAACCAGTTTACTGCTCCATTAGGAAAAAGAAAAAAAAAAAAAGATATAGCTTTCTGTGACATGACTTAAAGATTCTCTCTCAGTGATGGACCTAGCTTCAAAATTCCCAAGAAAGCTTGTAAATCATGCATAAAAGTAGATGTAAGTTTAAATGCTCTGGGCTGCTCAGAGTGGAGAGAGGACCAAAAGATGGAGAAGAAATGTTTGGTCCTTGAAAAGCCAGACAGTAAATAAATATAAGAAAGTGATGCTAGAAGAAGAGAGTTTATTTCTTATTTTGTGCCTTATCTATGTTTAAAGTCTGACCCAGAATATTCTGTGTACTTGGCCAATTGTGCTCCCTTGTCCTAGTCAGAATACCATGAAAAAGGAGGATGTACAAGGCCCGGCAAACCTTTTGCAGGCTGAAGAGAAATTGGCAGTATAATGATATCTGAAATCTATATTTATTAGGCACTTACAGTAAACTCTGCTTTCTGCTGTCTATTAATAGCTGTCAGTTCTGCAAATCTGTAGTCAAAAGATAGCCAATGTCCATAATGATGACCAGAAGGCTGCAAGAGCTTCCTGCCCCATCAAGAGATGTCACATGTCCTTCAAGCCCCAAACTCCAACCATTCCTGTCAGGATTGTGCTATTCAGCAGCACATTCTGGGAGGAAGTCCTATGCCTTTCTTAGGGTCATTTCTAGCAGCTCAGAATTCCTCCCCGTGCTAGCATGACACTAAGTCCAAATTAAGGGACTCCATAAGCACTTGCTGAATTCATGAGTGGAAGTCAATGCTATATCAATTTTTCCCCCTTAAGTTTGTCTTCAGTCCTCAGGCTGCAGTGGATAGCACTGTTTACTCAGGCATATTGGGGATTTTCCTCTGAATGCTCATGAAGTTCACCCTTTCCCAAGTACTGTATACTAATAAGTCTCCGTATTTTGTAAAAAGGCCTCATAATTTCTTTTATACAACACCCACCCTCTCCACATTACACTCTGATTGCCTGCAACAATGTCTGGCACATAGGTGGTGCTCAATACATTTTCCATACCTCATTATCTTTTCTGGGTTGCCATGATACTAATACTACTAATACCCATACACTTTTTCTAAATTGCATTAGTCACTGTTTTTCAGACACACCTAAATTCTTCTCTGTTCTCTCATTTCTTAATGTCCTCCATGCCTTGGTCCATCAGTGAACATTCTTTTTATTCTCAAAGGCCTAGATCAAATCACTCTTCCTCCAGGAAGTCTTCTTTGACTGTCAACATTCTTCCCTACTCCAAACTCCAATACTGCTGAGGCTGATTCTCTCTATTCCATTAATTCCTCTCACAAAGAAGGTTTAAAATTAAATGTAATAAATAAACATTTTATTTTAGGAATTCGAGTCTTTTATCTTCAAGATGAAAGTGACTTTAGATTTAATCATAGAAATTTTGGATATTTGGAATAAGGTTGCTTATCCTCTAATAAAAGCAGAAGAATACAAAGGTAAATATATTAACTTTACCCAAAGGAATGATCTTTACTCTCAACATTATATAATGACTACAAATCAATTTAATTTGGTAAAAAGAAACAAAGAACAATAACAATTGTGAAAATTTTGAGACAATTTGTTAATTGACTGAATTTTAATTGTTTGTTTGTTTTTGTTTGAGATGGAGTCTCACGCTGTCACCCAGGCTGGAGTGCAGTGGTGCCATCTGGGCTCTTTGTAACATCCACCTCTTGGATACAAACGATTCTCCTGCCTCAGACTCCCGAGTAGTTGGGATTACAGGAGTGCACCAACACACCCAGCTAATTTTTGTATTTTTTGTAAAGACAGGGGTTTCACCACATTGGTCAGGCTGGTCTCAAACTCCGGACCTCAGGTGATCTGCCAGCCTCGGCCTCCCAAAGTGCTGGGATTACAGGCTTTAGCCACCACGCTTGGCCTAAATTATAATTTTTAAAGTATCTTTCCCTATGCTAAACAGATGAAGGCCTAAACTTTGGATTTTTGAACAGATAGCACAATACTCCATGTTTATAAAATTGCCCAATCAATTCGATTAGTGAATATTTCTAACAAGGTTTGTAAATGGTGTACACAACAAGGGCTGTTTTTTCCCCCAAGATAACTCAGTTAGGCTTGACAGCTTGTTTATAATAGTACCCTGAAGACACATTCTACAGTGCTCAATTATGTAAATATACATTTGAGATACACACTCTGGCTCATAACATTTGTTAAACATCTGAAATATGAAGTCAATCCAGTTAGAGTGTGTTCTTTGTGCCTCTTTAAATAGTATGAGGGGAATGAGTCTCTCTACCTTAAAAGTGCATCTATAACATTCTGCTTCAATTGGCATGTTGGACTGTGGAAGTCAGAAGATAATTCAGAGGCTTCAATAAAGAAAAAATTGGGGCGATCCCAAAAGATATGATGAAAATATATACCAAGAAGAGATGGAACACAAGTTATGAGTAATATGAGAGGCACAGGAAAATAGTCCTCTGCTAAGACATACCTTTGCAGGGTTTAAATTTCTACCATTAATGATTCATCCTTTCAGACCAAAACATCCCACAGAAATTCTCTGTTAAAATGGAAACATCACCTGGAATATGAATACAGATCAGCTATCAGAATCATAGATTCACAAGGGCCAAGAATCTCTGGAAAACCAAGAACTGTAACTACAGTGACAAAATAGGATGTTCATGGCTCTTCTCCCACCAATTCCTTAAAAGCCTCCACTCTCTTCAAATTCCTTTGAAATAGCTCCAGAAATTCCCAAAGGGGTTTTCAGTTGCATTCCAGAAATTGCTTCTACTGGTTGCCAAGGTACACCTACCATTTTGGTTATCTTGTAACTACAGATAAGCAAAGAGATAATGGTGCTGTGAGACCACCAGAGACTCTATGATGAAGAACTCTTGCCTTCCAAGTTCCCTGCTGCTGTGAGTGCCTTCAATGTTCAGCTGCTGATGACAGATGCTGAAGGAATTCATATCTTTCCCTTACACCCAAAGTTCTAATCAACCAGCGCTCTTATGTCTTGAGCTTCAATGTATCAGCATTACAACTTTACTCACTATTTTATTGCAATTCTTGTGTCCCAGGACTCTGGCTTAAATCATTTGAGGTAAGCCATGAGGACAAGCTTAGTGAGAGCCAATTGAGAACCTGCGGTATCCCTACTCTCTGACACCAGTTCCTTTCATCTGGGAAATACCTTGTACTTGCACATAAAGATACAAGTAAAGAGATGTTCAGGTAAAAAAAAAAAAATTTTTTTTTGATTAAATACATACCTTTAATTTGATTCCCTGATAAAACCCCCCCAAAACTACGTAAACTTGAGTTATTTAAAACCACAATTTCTTTTGACTTCCAATGTTGCATTTGAGAAGTCTGAACCACTGGGTATTCTTGATTCTTTGTATGTGACCAATTGCTCTTTGTTTTATTTCCAATCTGAAAAAAAAAAATCTGAAAAAAATTGCTGTCCATCCTATAAGACTGGATAGAGCTAGGATATCAATAAAGTGTCAGATAGAGAAAGGCATTTTAAAACATAAAATGGCTCAAAAAATCTTATCTCCCTCAGATGTTTTCTCAGGGAACTGTTGGAAGATTTACTAAAATACAACAACAAAACAAGGCAGTAATACAAGAAAGATAAGAATGAGAGCCAGGAGCAGGAGATCTAACTCAGAGAGGTGTATGGAACCCTCAGGATGAAGAAATGTTTGCAAACTTCGAGAACAGTCAGTCCAGGCCAGTGCAGGGCTGGAGATTCTGGGAGAGATTTCTTCAAGAAAATGGAACTGTTCAGGAAAGTGCCAAGATGGCTGAATAGGAAGAGCTCCAGTCTACAGTTGCCAGCATGAGTGATGCAGAAAATGGGTGATTTCTGCATTTCCAACTGAGGTACCGGATTCATCTCACTGGGGCTTGTCAGACACTGGGTGCAGCCCACGGAGCATGAGCCAAAGCAGGGTGGGGTATCACCTCACCCAGGAAGTGCAAGGGGTCAGGTAACTCCCTTTCCAAGCCAAGGGAAGCTGTGACAGATGGTACCTGGAAAATCGGCACACTCTCACCCTAATACTGCACTTTTCCAATGGTCTTAGCAAAGAGCTAAGATATAATCACACCAGGAGATTATATCTCTTGCTTGGCTCAGAGGATCTCATGCCCACAGAGCCTTGCTCACTGTTAGCACAGCAGTCTGAGATCAAACTGCAAGGCAGCAGTGAGACTGGGGGAGGGGTGTCCACCATTGCTGAGGCTTGAGTAGGTAAACAATGCAGCTGGGAAGTTCGTACTAGGTGGAGTCCACCGCAGCTCAAAGAGGCCTGCTTGCCTCTGTAGACTCCACCTCTGGGGGCAGGGCATAGCTGAACAAAAGGCAACAGAAACTTCTGCAGACTTAAACGTCTCTGTCTGACAATTTTGAAGAGACTAGTGGTTCTCCCAGCATGGAGTATGAGATCTGAGAACAGACAGACTGCCTCCTCAAGTGGGTCCCTGACCCTCGAGTAGCCTAACTGGGAGACACCTCCCAGTAGAGGCCGACTGACACTCATATGGCCGGGTGCCCCTCTGAGACAAAGCTTCCAGAGGAAGGATCAGGCAGCAACATTTGCCATTCTGCAATATTTGCTGTTCTGCAGCCTCTGCTAGTGATACCCAGGCAAATAGGGTCTGGACTGGACCTCCAGTAAACTTCAGCGGACCTGCAGCTGAGGGTCCTGACTGTTAGAAGGAAAATGAACAAACAGAAAGGGCATCCACACCAAAACCCTATCTGTATGTCACCATCATCAAAGACCAAAGGTAGATAAAACCACAAAGAGGGGTAGAAACCAGAGCAGAAAGCTAAAAATTCTAAAAATACAGCACCTCTTCTCTTCCAAAGGAATGTAGCTCCTTGCCAGCAAAGGAACAAAGCTGGACAGAGAATAACTTTGAGGAGTTGAGACAAGAAGATTTCAGACGATCGATAATAACAAACTTCTCCGAGCTAAAGGAGGATGTTCGAACCCATCACAAAGAAGATAAAAACCTTGAAAAAAGATTAGATGAATGGCTAACTAGAATAAACAGCATAGAGAAGAACTTAAATGACCTGATGGAGCTGAAAACCATGGCACAGGAACTACATGATACATGCACAAGCTTCAGTAGCTGATTCGATCAAGTGGAAGAAAGGGTATCAGTGACTGAAGATCAAATGAATGAAATGAAGTGAGAAGAGAAGTTTAGAGAAAAAAGAGTAAAAAGAAATGAATAAAGTCTTCAAGAAATGTGGAACTATGTGAAAAGACCAAATCTGTGTCTCATTGGTGTACCTGAAAGTGATGGGGAGAATGGAACCAAGCTGGAAAACACTCTCCAGGATATTATCCAGGAGAACTTCCAAACCTAGCAAGGGAGGTCAACATTCAAATTCAAGATATACAGAGAACACCACAAAGATACTCCTCAAGGAGAGCAACTCCAAGACACATAACTGTCAGATTCACCAAAGTTGAAATGAAGGAAAAAATGTTAAGGGCAGCCAGAAAGAAAGGTCTGGTTACCCACAAAGGGAAGCCCATCAGACTAACAGCGGATCTCTCGGCAGAAACTCTACAAGCCAGAATAGAGTGGGGGCCAATATTCAACATTCTTAAAGAAAAGAATATTCAACCCAGAATTTCATATCTAGCCAAATTAAGCTTCATAAGTGAAGGAGAAATAAAATCCTTTATAATCAATCAAACGCTGAGAGATGTTGTCATCACCAGGCCTGCCTTACAAGAGCTCCCGAAGGAAGCACTAAACATGGGAAGGAACAACCGGTACCAGCCACTGCAAAAACAAGCCAAATTGTAAAGACCATCGATGCTAGGAAGAAACTGCATCAACTAATGAGCAAAATAACCAGCTAACATCGTAATGACAGGATCAAATTCACACATAACAATGTTAACCTTAAATGTAAATGGGCTAAATGCTCCACTTAAAAGACACAGACTTTAAACCAACAAAGATCAAAAGAGACAAGACTATTACATAATGGTAAAGGGATCAATTCAACAAGAAGAGCTAACTATCCTAAATATATATGCACCCAATACAGGAGCACCCAGATTCATAAAGCAAGTCCTTAGAGACCTACAAAGAGACTTAGACTCTCACACATTAATAATAATGGGAGACTTTAACACCCCACTGTCAACATTAGACAGATCAACGAGACAGAAAGTTAACAAGGATATCCAGGAATTGAACTCAGCTCTGCCCCAAGCAGACCTAATAGACATCTACAGAACTCTCCACCCCAAATCAACGGAGTATACATTCTTCTCAGCACCACACCACACTTATTCCAAAATTAACCACATAGTTGAAAGTAAAACACCCTTCAACAAATGTAAAATAACAGGAATTATAACAAACTGTCTCTCAGACCACAGTGCAATCAAATTAGAACTCAGGATTAAGAAACTCACTCAAGGCCGGGAGCGGTGGCTCAAGCCTGTAATCCCAGCACTTTGGGAGGCCGAGACGGGCGGATCACGAGGTCAGGAGATCGAAACCATCCTGGCTAACACGGTGAAACCCCGTCTCTATTAAGAAATACAAAAAACTAGCCGGGCGAGGTGGCGGGCGCCTGTAGTCCCAGCTACTCGGGAGGCTGAGGCCGGAGAATGGCGTGAACCCGGGAGGCGGAGCTTGCAGTGAGCTGAGATCCGGCCACTGCACTCCAGCCTGGGAGACAGAGCGAGACTCCGTCTCAAAAAAAAAAAAAAAAGAAACTCACTCAAAACCACTCAACTACTTGGAAACTGAACAACCTGCTCCTGAATGACTACTGGGTACATAATGAAATGAAGGCAGAAATAAAGATGTTCTTTGAAACCAATGAGAACAAAGACACAAAATACTAGACTCTCTGGGACACATTTAAAGCAGTGTGTAGAGGGAAATTTATAGCACTAAATGCCCACAAGAGAAAGCTGGAAAGATCTAAAATTGACACCCTAACATCACAATTAAAAGAACTAGACAAACAAGAGCAAACACATTCAAAAGCTAGCAGAAGGCAAGAAATAACTAAGATCATAGCAGAAATGAAGGAGATAGAGACACAAAAAAACCTTCAAAAAATCAGTGAATCCAGGAGCTGGTTTTTTGAAAAGATCAACAAAATTGATAGACCGCTAGCAAGACTAATAACCAAGGAAAGAGAGAAGAATCAAATAGATGCAATAAAAAAATGATAAAGGGAATATCACCACCGACCCCACAGAAATGCAAACTACCATCAGAGAATACTATAAACACCTCTATGCAAATAAACTAGAAAATCTAGAAGAAATGGATAATTTCCTGGATACTTACACTCTCCCAAGACTAAACAAGGAAGAAGTTGAATTCCTGAATAGACCAATAACAGGCTCTGAAATTGAGGCAATAATTAATAGCCTACAAACCAAAAAAAGTCCAGGACCAGACGGATTCACAGCTGAATTCTACCAGAGGTACAAAGAGGAGCTGGTACCCTTCCTTCTGAAACTATTCCAATCAATAGAAAGAGGGAATCCTCCCTAACTCATTTTATGAGGCCAGCATCATCCTGATACCAAAGTCTGGCAGAAACACAACAAAAAAAGAGAATTTTAGACTAATATCCCTGATGAACATCAGTGCAAAAATCCTCAGTAAAATACTGGCAAACCGAATCCAGCAGCACATCAAAAAGTTTATCCACCACGATCAAGTTGACTTCATCCCTGGGATGCAAGGCTCGTTCAACATATGCAAATCAATAAACATAATCCAGCTTATAAACGGAACCAAAGACAGAAACCACATGATTATTTCAATAGATCCAGAAAAGGCCTTTGAAAAAATTCCACAGCCCTTCATGCTAAAAACTCTCAATACATTACGTATTGATTGGATGTATCTATAAGAGCAATTCATGACAAACCCACAGCCACTATCATACTGAATGGGTAAAACTGGAAGCATTCCCTTTGAAAACTGGCACAAGACAGGGATGCCCTCACTTACCACTCCTATTGAACATAGTGTTGGAAGTTCTAGCCAGGGCAATAAGGCAGGAGAAAGAAATAAGGGGTATTCAGTTAGGAAAAGAGGAAGTCAAATTGTCCCTGTTTGCAGATGACATGATTGTATATTTAGAAAACCACATTGTCTCAGCCCAAAATCTCCTTAAGCTGATAAGCAACTTCAGCAAAGTCTCAGGATACAAAATCAATGCGCAAAAATCACAAGCATTCCTATACACAAACAACAGACAAACAGAGAGCCAAATCATGAGTGAACTCCCATTTTCACAGTTGCTTCAAAGAAAGTAAAATACCTAGGAATCCAACTTAAAAGGGATGTGAAGGACCTCTTCAAGGAGAACTACAAACCACTGTTCAACGAAATAAAAGAGGACACAAACAAATGGGAGAACATTCTATGCTCATGGATAGGAAGAATCAATATTTGAAAATGGCCATACTGCCCAAGGTAATTTATAGATTCAATACCATACCTATCAAGCTACCAATGACTTTCTTCACAGAATTGGAAAAAACTACTTTAAAGTTCATATGTAACCAAAACAGAGCCCTTATTGCCAAGACAATCCTAAGCCAAAAGAACAAAGCTGGAGGCATCAGGCTACCTGACTTCAAACAATACTACAAGGCTACAGTAACCAAAACAGCATGGTACTGGTACCAAAACAGAGATATAGACCAATGGAACAGAACAGAGGCCTCAGAAATAATACCACACAACTACAACCATCTGATCTTTGACAAACCTGATGAAAACAAGAAATGGGGAAAGGATTCCCTATTCAATAAATGGTGCTGGGAAAACTGGCTAGCCATATGTAGAAAGCTGAAACTGGATCCCTCCCTTACACCTTATACAAAAATTAATTCAAGATAGATTAAAGACTTAAATGTTAGACCTAAAACCATAAAAACCCTAGAAGAAAACCTAGGCAATACCTTTCAGGCCATAGGCATGGGCAAGGACTTCATGACTAAAACACCAAAAGCAATGGCAACAAAAGCCAAAATTGACAAATGGGATCTGATTAAACTAAAGAACTTCTGCACAGCAAAAGAAACTACCATCAGAGTAAACAGGCAACCTACAGAATGGGAGAAAATTTTTACAATCTACCCATCTGACAAAGGGCTAATATCCAGAATCTACAAAGAACTTAAACAAATGTACAAGAAAAAATCAAACAACCCCATCAAAAAGTGGGCAAAGGATATGAACACACACTTCTCAAAAGAAGACATTTATGCAGCCCACAGACACATGAAAAAATGCTCATCATGACTGACAATCAGAGAAATGCAAATCAAAACCACAATGAGATATCATCTCACACCTGTTAGAATGGCGATCATTAAAAAGTCAGGAAACAACAGGTGCTGGAGAGGATGTGGAGAAATAGGAACAGTCTTACACTGTTGGTGGGACTGTAAACTAGTTCAACCATTGTGGAATACAGTGTGGTGATTCCTTGAGGATCTAGAACTAGAAATACCATTTGACCCAGCCATCCCATTACTTGGTATATACACAAAGGATTATAAATCATGCTGCTATAAAGACACATGCACAAGTATGTTTATTGTGGCACTATTCACAATCGCAAAGACTTGGAACCAACCCAGATGTCCATCAATGATAGACTGGATTAAGACAATGTGGCACATATACATTATGGAATACTATGCAGCCATAAAAAAGGATGAGTTAGTCCTTTGTAGGGACATGGATGAAGCTGGAAACCATCATTCTCAGCAAACTATCACAGGGACAAAAAACCAAACACCCCATGTTCTCACTTATAGGTGGGAATTGAACAATGAGAACACTTAGACACAGGGTGGGGAACATCACACACTGGGGCCTGCTGTGGGGTGGGAGGAGTAGGGAGGGATAGCATTAGGATATATACCTAATATAAATGATGAGTTAATGGGTGCAGCACACCAACATGGCACATGTATACATATGTAACAAACCTGCATGTTGTGCACATGTACCCTAGAACTTAATATATAATTTAAATAAAAAGAAAGAAAATGGAACTGTTGACTATCTTAGTAAATGAAAGAACAGAGAGAAGATTTCGACAACTGGAGTAAATATTTCAGAACATAGGAAACTAAGACAATAAACAAGTAATTCTAATTGCAGAAATAATTTTTTAATGTGTAGGAAAAGAAAGGTAATCACTGTTTATCCCATGGCTTAGCCCTTGCATGGTACACAGAATCAAAATGACGAACTTGCTGAATATTATTCTAATCAAAATTTTAAATTACTATATTGGGAGGATAGTACATAAGAAGTGGGCATTTTGTGTATGTTGGAGACAAGGGACGGGAGCGCTAGGTGATAGTCTTTCATGTGAGAAGTAAAAGATGCCTGATTCCAGAGAAATCAAGAGGTAGTAATATAAGCATGTTATTTGGAAGTATAGAAGTAAATTCTAACAGAAACAGCTTAAAATGTTAAAAGTTGCCACTTCTTAAGAAAAGGGATGAAGGCGATAAGGGATAATGATGGCTGATTGTTAACAACACTTGTAAATCTGAGTAACTCTTTAATATATGTGCATTCATAAGCTTAATACAAATAAAGGCTTAAAATACTTAAGACAGTCAAGCATCAGGATAGTTAACCATACAAGCATACCTTAATCCCAGGGTGTACCCAAAAATGATGCAAGGCTAAATGAATGATGCTGTGATTTGAAATATTCCGGCAGATACTGTAGCCCTTTCACTTCTGAAAATAGTCCTCTAAGGATAAATATTTGTGTCATCACTTTACAAATGAGAAAACTGAGGCTTGGTGAGTTTAAATGACTTGTTTGTGGTCACAATTAATTTGCTGATTCACTTACTCAGCAGGTATTAATGGATCACCTCTTATTCATCAGCCAGGCTAGAATTTGGCCACAGACTTTTCAGACCCTAGAATCTATTTTCTATCCGCTATCCCAATCTGTCTCTCATGAAACCAGATTCCCAAAACTAAAGAGATTCCATAGACAGACTCTTTAAAAGAATAGGATTCTAAATGGAAGAAGAGCCTTTAAAAATATGTAATTCTGTCTATGCAAGTGAGACTAATTTAAGTGAGAAGGAAATGAGATTGAAGGTCAAAGTACCCAAAATAGCTACAATAATTATCTCCCTTCATGAGCTCAGATTTTTTAATATGCCAAATGAGCCAGAAAGAACTTGTAACCAATAAAAAGTACAGAAAATAGGTACAACCCTATAGGATTTGAGTGAGAAAGATTGTGTACTCAAACAAGATAAAGTTTTATGAATGCTCCAGATCACTAAAAAAAGACTAGACAGAATGTGGAAAGGGGGCTGCTCAAAGATGTTATAACGTTAACAAATACCAAAGAGCTGAGCTGTTCTTCACTTCAATTTATTTCTGTTCTCCATGGAGGAAAGTGAATTATAAACAGAAGAGAGTAGAATAAATATTGCTGAAAGGTGGTTGAAGACCAAAGCATGAGAAGAGATAGTGAGTTCATACTTAAAGAACTTATATGGACTTGAATAAGTTTAATTTCCCAAACCCAATGGAATCGCATGTGAGGTTGTTGAACTGTTTTGCATATTATGGAGTCATCAGTGAAAAATCAGAGGCTTCTGGAGAAACAAAGATTACTGAAATAGGAGGAAAGGTGAATTTCAGAAACTAAAAACTGATAAAATGGAATAGATTCTAGATAATTCTAGGTAAATTGTTTAGCTGTTTGGTAAACCTTTAAGAAGAGTGAATCAAAGGAAGAAGGAGCCTTGGCCTTGCAGAATAAAGCTGTGTGAGCAAGACCATACATCACAAACCCTGGCCCTTATTCTAGTTGCTAAAGCCACCCTTTCTCCTTCTCTGCCTTCGCCCCTCATATCTAATCTTTAAGCAGGACACATCCAAAATATGTCTTAAATCAGTCCTCCCATTTCCACTGCCTCCAATTAATCCAAGTCCCTCCTTCTCTCACTTAGTTTTTGTCACAGAATTCTATAATGGGTCTTCTCTCTCCAATCAATTCTTCATCCAGAAAAGAGTTCCTTTAAAAATGCAAACTAGACCATATTGCTCCACTATATGAGGCACCTCAATGGCTTCCCATTGTACTTTAGCTAATCCTAAATCCTTACAATCATATAAGGCCCTGCTTGATTGGACTCTGTCTCATTCTCCAAGTTCCATTATGACTTAATTACCCTTTGATACAATCTGCTGCAGTCTCACTGGTCTTTTGTCGGTTTGGAACACGCTAATCCCATTCTGACTGCAGAGCCCTAGGTGTTCCTTCTGCTTGGAGTGCTCTTTCCAAATTCTCCTTCTCACTGCTCCGTCTCATCTTCCGGACTCCGCATTTCAGTCACTCTTCAATGATGCCTTCCCTGGCTGCTCTGTATGGAGTAGGTTGTACCTAGAACTCTCTGTCTCATCACCTTGCTTATATCCTTCATAGGACCATCCCAATTTTAAGTATTTTTTTGTTTTACCTTGTAATTATTTTATTTTGCAACTATTTTATTTGTTTTATTCTGTAATTATTGTATTTGTTTTGCACCTAATATAATGCATAATATTTGAAAGAGGCTCAGTGGACACCTGTTGAAAGAAGGAATGACTCCATGTTGAATGTATTTGTTTCAGAATGACAAATAACAAACTGCATGTGATTTTGATGTAGATGTGATGACTGCGGTAGCATGATCAATCAGATTCTGAGCTGGGCTAAAAAGGAAGATAGACTATTGGATTGATACAGATGACATAAGGACATAGCCTATGCAATACCTTTGATGGTAACTTGTAGGAAAAGTAGAAAACATGCTTTTCGAGTCTGCTCATGACACAGAACCAGGAGGAGCAGCTGGCATTCTGGAAGACAACAAAGACTTGGGTAATGTCAGGTGGCTAAAGTGACATCAGAGTTGAAGCCAGGAAGATGCTGTTTAAACTGACGTGGGTCTTGTAGGGCTCAAGGAACTTTCTCACTGCTAACAAGAAGGGGAAGCATTGAATGACCAATGGCTGTGAAGGGCAGTCATTGTGATTAGGCAGCACTCATAAAACTCATTTACTTCCCTGCCTATTGTGACTAAGGCTGGTTTCTGCCTATAAGGAATTCACAGTAATAATTTTAGCTACAATAGTGGCTAAAATAGTGTCCACTTCTGGGAGTCATGTTGGGAAATGTGTTGTCAGACTGGAGGATTTTCAGAGATAAGACAATTTAGATGTCTAGAATCCTAAAAGCTAGAACATCTGGTAAAGTGTGGTGAAGAGAACTGGTGCTGTATAACCCGAAAGATAAATTATTTGAGAGAGCCAAGAGGCTGTCTTCACATACTTTCAATGTGTTGTGTAATAACTGGTAGAGTCACTCCAGGACTATTCTGAGTGACAGGGCTGGGATGCACAAGTAGGAGCCACCGGAGGCAGATTCTGCCTCAAGGTAAGCTGTGCTCTAAGAAGAATCTATAGCTTTTCTACAGTCTGATAAGAGCACAGGCTGTCCAGCAAAGGGGTGAGCCACTGTGTCTGGCATGTGCATGCATGTACACAACATGACTTTATAAAGTACAGAGAAAGAATATGTGTGCCATGAAAGGTTGATGCCTCTAATCCTTTCCAACTCCAAGGCCAGCGATACTACACTAGAGGAGAGCTCACAGAGGTCCAAACAGTATAAGCATATATTTAATGTCTGTTAGAGAGAGCAGAAGTTAAGCCACTTTCACACTTGTGCTAAGATTTACTTTTGTGCACGTATGTTCTGTGGAACTTGTGGAGTTGGTGAGTGCAATATTCCTCACAAAGCTCTCCTCTTAGCTTTGATCAGGCTATCTGGCTGGTGTCCACAGATGAATAAAAACAGATACAGGCATTTCTCTGATGGCCAGTGATGATGAGCATTTTTTCATGTGTCTGTTGGCTGTATGAATGTCTTCTTTTGAGAAATGTCTGTTCATGTCCTTTGCCCACTTTTTGATGGGGTTGTTTGTTTTTTTCTTGTAAATTTGTTTGAGTTCTTTGTAGGTTCTGGATATTAGCCCTTTGTCAGATGAGTAGATTGCAAAAATTTTCTCCCATTCTGTAGGTTGCCTGTTCACTCTGATGGTAGTGTCTTTTGCTGTGCAGAAGCTCTTTAGTTTAATGAGATCCCATTTGTCAATTTTGGCTTTTGCTGCCGTTGCTTTTGGTGTTTTAGACATGAAATCTTTGCCCATGCCTATGTCCTGAATGGTACTACCTAGGTTTTCCTCTAGGATTTTTATGGTATTAGGTCTAACATTTAAGTCTCTAATCCATCTTGAATTAATTTTCGTATAAGGAGTAAGGAAAGGATCCAGTTTCAGCTTTCTACTTATGGCTAGCCAATTTTCCCAGCACCATTTATTAAATAGGGAATCCTTTCCCCATTTCTTGTTTCTCTCAGGTTTGTCAAAGATCAAATGGCTGTAGATGTGTGGTATTATTTCTGAGGACTCTGTTCTGTTCCATTGGTCTATATCTCTGTTTTGGTACCAGTACCATGCTGTTTTGGTTACTGTAGCCTTGTAGTATAGTTTGAAGTCAGGTAGCCTGATGCCTCCAGCTTTGTTCTTTTGACTTAGGATTGTCTTGGAGATGCGGGCTCTTTTTTGGTTCCATGTGAACTTTAAAGCAGTTTTTTCCAAATGAGATACCATCTCACACCAGTTAGAATGGCAATCATTAAAAAGTCAGGAAACAACAGGTGCTGGAGAGGATGTGGAGAAATAGGAACACTTTTACACTGTTGATGGGAGTGTAAATTAGTTCAACCATTGTGGAAAACAGTATGGCGATTCCTCAAGGATCTAGAACTAGATGTACCATATGACCCAGCCATCCCATTACTGGGTATATACCCAAAGGATTATAAATTATGCTGCTATAAAGACACATGCACACGTATGTTTATTGCAGCACTATTCACAATAGCAAAGACTTGGAATCAACCCAAATGTCCATCAGTGACAGATTGGATTAAGAAAATGTGGCACATATACACCATGGAATACTATGCAGCCATAAAAAAGGATGAGTTTGAGTCCTTTGTAGGGACTTGGATGCAGCTGGAATCCATCATTCTTAGCAAACTATCACAAGAACAGAAAACCAAACACCGCATGTTCTCACTCATAGGTGGGAACTGAACAATGAGATCACTCGGACTCAGGAAGGGGAACATCACACACCGGGGCCTATCATGGGGAGGGGGGAGGGGGGAGGGATTGCATTGGGAGTTATACCTGATGTAAATGACGAGTTGATGGGTGCAGCACAGCAACATGGCACAAGTATACATATGTAACAAACCTGCACGTTATGCACATGTACCCTACAACTTAAAGTATAATAATAATAAATAAATTTAAAAAAAAAAAAAAAAAAAACAGATACAGGCTGGGCGTGGTGTCTCATGCTTGTAATCCTAGCACTTAGGAGGCCAAGGCAGGTGAGACCAGACTGGGCAACACAGCAAGACCTCATCTCTACAGAAAAAAGAAAAATGTTTTAATTAGCTAGATGCAGTGGTGTGTGCCTGCAGTCCCAGCTACTTGGGAGGCTAAGCCAGGAGGATGACTTGAGCCCGGGAGGTTCAGGCTGCAGTGAGCCATGATCATGCTTCTTCACTGCAGCTTAGGCAACAGAGTGAGACCCTGTAAAAAAAAAAAAAAAAAAGGGAAAAAGACACTCAGTTCTGTTTATATATACACTAGTCCTGTTTATATATACACTAAGTACCATTTTCCTCTGCTATATCATGTGATAGCAGAGGAGGTTTTAGACAATTAAATGATACAAATGATTAAATTGGGAATCTTTTTTCTAATGAAAGAAAACTATGATTATGTACTTTTCGGGCAGCCTTTAATACTTCTTACTAGCAATCCCTCTCCCCTCGAACCTATACACACACACACACACACACACACACACACACACACACACATTCCTCATGTGGGTTCTTTTGAGTCCATTGATGATATAGTCGAAGTGCATTAACTGACATCTTCATCCCAGCATTCACACTTAACTTGCCCTGGTAAAAATGTTTTTATTAATAGCCTAAAAATTTAATGAGGGACCTATCTTTAAAAATATATATATCCACTGCTCCTTTTACTCTAAATTTATAATGAGCCTGTGGGAAAATTCTGAAGTTCTTACACACGTATTAATTCCCATTAATTAACTTAAAGGCTAAAATGCAAATAAAAGTAGTTTTGGTCTTTAGAAAGGGCAGGGCTCAGAGTAAGAGAAGAATCCCTGACTCAGGATATTTTCTGTGCTTTAGTGAGCTGCTGCCTGATTCTGGATTCCTGCTCCCTGCTAAGACCAATGTTGGACTACAAAACAAGCAAGTTTCCCAAGAAGCTGAGTCTATTTCTTCATAGTAGCATGCCAGGAGATGCATGGAGTCATAGAAAGACCATAGCCAGGCTAAGTTCAAATCCCAGCTATATCTTACATGACCTTACTTATACAAGTTACTTATTTCAACATAAAGTAAAGAGGTACACCACCACAAAAGCAACATAATTCGGCAGTTAACAGTGGCTGCAAAGACTTTTTCCTGATTCTTCCTTTAGCAACCTTCAGAAATAGCAAAGGGATCCCCACAGCTCCATTTAAGAATAAGCAAAACTGACATTTCTCCCATTTTTGGACTGAAGAAAATGCAGGAAAGAAGTCAAAGAATTTCTCCCAAACATAAATTTCTGACATGCCTGAAATATTATTTTGGAAAAAACACAAAAAGCAAAATCAGCTATTATGTCCATGATGCAAAGATGCTATAAATGTTTCCCTAGGCCTTCAGATCACTGAAAGAGGAGCTGCAGCAATGTTCTTACTCAGCAACATGCCTCTCCCCAAATGCACAGCCACACACACATTACTCAGCCATTACATGAGGACAAATGGCCAAGACAGAGTTTGAACTTGGCATTTTAAAGCTGATGCTTGAGCCGTTAAATCTTTCCTCCAGGATAATAGCCTCATGGAAAGGGGGATGCCGGCAGGCATTCTTCATCATCTGGCCTCCGAACACTGCGACTCTCTGATTGTCCTACAGGAAGCTCTGCCACATGAGGGGAAGTAATTATGTGCCCAAGGAAGGCAGAGAATGCACTCAGTATACTTACAGAATGTGAAGGGATTACAAGGCATATCGCTGTGTTAGAACAAGTCTCTGGCAATCTACTCTGTCGAGATGCAGGTGCCTGGCACAGCCCAGTGGGTTGCAGCAAGGAGACAAAGGGCTTTCACTGCTTTACTTTGGACCAGAGAAAAAGCAGGCAGGAGAGAGAAGAAAAAGGAAGACGAGGAAACTGAAGTTGGTTTTTTTTTTTTTTTTTTTAATGGAAAGTAGCTACAAGTTAAAAGAGTGCTTCAGGAACACAAGGGAAAACGAAGACATATACTAGCTTAATTAATAGAATTCAGATGAAAGAAGGGTGAAGTAATTAAATATTCATTATAGATCCTATAAAGCTATGATAGAAAACAAACTCTCAATCAAAAGATGCATTGGAGAAACAAAAACTTCAAAAATTAAAAATTTGGAAGAAACAAGGAAAAATGAGCAAGTTGTTCAAATTGAAATGTCAGTGTGACAAAGTGCTCCATGAGCTTTACATTTATTTGACTGATTTGCAAGTGGCAGACCAGAAGTTTGTAAAAGTAGCACTGTGGGTCATAGTAGATATTGCAAGATAAAAACTAGACAAGAGGATGTGTCTGCGTTTAATTCAATTTACTCTTCGATGAACCAAAAGCAGAAAATGTCAGAATACAGGAGAAGCCAAACAGAGCTCAGGAATAAAAATAATGATGATAATAACAATTATAAAAATAGCCAGCATTTTGCTATTATTAACAAGTCAAAAACAACAGGTGTTGGCAAAGATGCAGAGAAAAGGGAACACTTATACACTGTTGGTGGGAATGTAAGTTAGTATAACCACTATGGGAAACAGTATGGACATATCTCAAAGAACTAAAAATAGAACTACTATTTGTTCCAGCATTCCCACTACTATGTATCTAGCCCAAGGAAAAGAAATAATTATATCAAAAAGACACCTGCACGTGTATGTTTATTACAATACTTTTCACAATAGCAAAGTCACAGAATCAACCTAAGTGTCCATCAACGGATGATTGAATTTTAAAATGTGGTATACATATACCCTGGAATACTATGCAGCCATAATAAAAAGAAGGAAATCATGTCTTTTGCAGCAACGTGGATGGAACCAGAGGCCACTATGCTAAGTGAAGTGACTCAGAAACAGAAAGTCAAAAACTGCATTTTCTCATTTATAAATGGGAGCTAAACAGTGGGTACACATAGACACACAAAGTGAAATAATAGACACTGCAGACTCCAAAAGGAGGGAGAGGGGAGGGGAGTGAGGGATGAAATACTACCTATGGGGTACTATGTACACTATTTGGGTGATAGGTTCACTAGAAACCCAGACTTCTCCACTATACAGTATATCCATGTAATACAACTGCACTTGTACCCCCTAAATCTATAAAAAGATAAATAAAAAATACAAATAGCCAACATTTTGTAGAACATTCTCAGGTATCTGACAGTATGCCAGGCACTTTAAATTTTTTATCTCGTTTATTCCTTGTAACGACACTAAGAAATAGGCTCTATTACCAACTTATTTTACATGTAAGGTAAAGGACATTGAAAGAGATCACTTTTTCAAAGACACAAAATTATTATGTGGCAGAGACAATGTCTGAATCAAATATCTGCTTGATTTTTGTGTTTGAGCCAATACAATTTATGTAAAATTTCAATAATTGTGTTCAGCTCATTTAAATGCAATCAGCCAATTATTTCAGAGGCGATTTATTCAATCCAAGCTACATACCACACCACATTTTTTAAATAAATGTGAAAAGGTCTTTGTTACCTGGCACATGGAAGTTTTTCATTCTGGGCCTCATCAAGCCAGTCCAAAATGGTTCTGTACATCCAGCTAGACATATCCAGAAATGCTTGACACCAGTCGCCTAGCCTTTCTCACAAAGAAGCTTTGGCCCGGCTAATAAGAACCATCTTTGGCATGTGTCTTAAGCTTCTCTTCAAAAGCTCTCTAGGTACATGTATTTTTAAAGTAATAGTTTTAGGGGGGAAAAAAGAATTTTTTTCCAAAAGCCATCCCCCTACAATAATAGATTAACTTAAAACTAAAAACTTATCACACCTATGAGAGAAGAGTGGGTGGGGACGTCTAAAAGATGGGCTGAGCCACTGAGTTATGAATTTATATTTTAAAAGATTGAGAAAGTTTTTCTTTGATTTGTATTTTTATCTGAGCTAATTGATGCTTTAGAAAACTCAGAGTGTTTCAAAGAGCCAGCTTTTTTATGTCCAGGCAAATCCTCTCATGTTTCTTTCCAGATCTCTCAACCACATCTCTCCAGCTCTCACAAGACATTAATATGTAATCTCTACCAAGCCAAGGATCCAGTCATATCATGAGTCACAGCACCGTAGTAACACAACTACTTATTGGATAGGAGGATTGATCTCCCTCCTCCCATCTTCCCAATGGTTGCACTTGGGAATTTACTATTTCTACAAATCAAAGAAAAGTATTTGTGAGTCATATGGTGTTCTCAGTATGCATTCGATTCTGAGAGAAAGAAAAGCATTCTCCCCTCCCATGATAATCATCAATAATCTCAAACTACAGAGGGCAGGATCTGTAGAAGACGAACATCCACAAGAAAAAGATGAATGCTTCGGCCTCAGCAATCCAGATCATTCTGGCAAGGATGCTTTATAGGAAGCTCAAGTTTCAGTGTGGCCTCAGATACACTGCAGCGGTCCCTCCCAATCCTCCTTCTTCTTGCAGACGGGCGGAGTGAAGACAGAATCACCCCAGCTTGTCTAGGAAAGAAAGACCTTACCAAATCGGTTAGGGGACTCTGGAGAAATCAGCCCTGTAAGCCTTAACATTGTCATCCAACCATGGGATGTTCATGAGATTAAAAATAAGGCTGGATTATAACATCTAATTTATGGATTCAAAAACTCAAGTAGCATATTAATTAAACATCACATGTTATAACCTCCATGCTAAGTATTTTGTTCACATCCTCTCCTGAGCTCTCTAACCAAGGTTTTAAACTGCCATCAGCCCGTCATTGATCCAACACCTCCGTGTCAACTTTAGCCTCTTCTGCAAAGAATCCTACTTATCAAGCAGAATTCTCAAAGTACAAGTGTACCAACTTCTCCTAGGAATGAGGACATCCGTAGACTAAAAGAATTAAACTTATTATTGGGTGATAGTGTGTTCATCAGCTTCAATGGAGTAAGGAAATTCAGTCTTTCAATGTTTGCATTTGGACCCTAGCACTTGGCATGCTTTTTCCTGAAATCCATTCCTTCTGACTTCCCCCGTGAGATTCCTGGTCACTGGAAAGTCACACTCCCCACTGCTGTCTGGTCCTTAAGAAGATCTGTTTTTCCATAAATAGCCACAGAGAAGGGAACAACACAATTTAACAATCACTTCCTCCCTCAAAGATTCTACTTTTACCTGTCTGCATTTTCTCCAGGAGCCAAAAATAAATAAGTACATTAACCTGGTTTGTTAAATTAAGCAATGAAATATACTCAAGCCTTTCTCCATCTAACTCAGCTTATGCTTTCCCCTAAGTATTTGCTTTTCACTTACTTCAGTGTTTTCAGAAGCCCATGTAGAACAACCACCCAAAAATTTCTACAAAAAGAAATAGCTGTAATAGAGAAAATTTTTTTCCTGAGATTTCAGAAATCTAAGTTTAACCTCTTTGATGTTCCACCCACAATGTTCAGTAGTTCATCACAACCCCTTTTTTTCCTGATTATATATAGTTTTAATACCCTGAGAAATAAAAGTGCTGAACTCTCTGATATTTTACTGAACTCCTGAACTATTCTGAGTTAAGTATGACAGATGCCCTAATGCTCGAGCTAGGGAAGTTGTTCTTTTAGTTCAGGCATGGAACATTTCCATTAAAAACCAGAGACCTCAGTTCTAACCTTGGCAGTGCCTTCTCCACATGATCAATTATTCTTATGTGCACTGCAGTACATTAGGGAAGTGTCAGTGTGCCTTAGGATGCAGACACCTTCACATGGATTATTTTGCCTACTTTGTCCTCCCCTATGTCTTCATCCAGCAAAATAATCACATCGTTTGTACTTTTATTTCAAATATTTTTAAAAGATTTTATGACCTTTACATTTTAAATTGTGTTTCTACTCAGAACTATTATCTTGAAGAATTCTATGTTTGCATTACTGAACTTGTTGAAGTATAAAAGATTATAATTTTAAAATGCAATAGTAAAATCTGGGGCAATCATTTAGAGATAATTCAGAACAAATAAGTATCATGTAGTTTTTATCATTTGAGGATCGTTATGACTTTTCTATTTATATATTTGTATGTTTATGTATTTCTCCATTTATGTTTCGATTCCTATAGACACATGATACACTTTGTATATACCCATGGGTTGTTAAACTATATTTTTCAGAACTCTTGCCTATTTGGTTCCAGAGTTTCTATTTATACTTCAGAAATATATTATTGAGTTGAACCCTGGGGGAAGAGGACAATTGGTGATCTCTTCACAAATAGATGTCACAGTAAAATTTTTACAGTACATTTGATAGGATAGTTACAAAAAGGTAAGCATTTATGTAGGGTAATATTAATAGTTTTATAATTGAGTTAGTGAACAGACTCACTGCATTTCCTAATCTAGTTCTCATTTTGGAAGGCAAAAACTGCATGTCTAGCCAGCAGAGAAATATACAACGATTACATTTTTTAAAAACTTTTATCTTGCTCCTTGAAATTTCTTTATAGTGGTGATGCTCAATAATTTGATTTTCCAGCCAAAACTGTGTACAAGGTATAAAGTCTATAGACATTTGTACTATCTTCTCTTTATTTTGGTTAATATATCTAATTTATTTTAAAATTATATAAAATGCTTGTTTTAAAAAAGTTAAGTTTTGAAGTAGTTAGATTAATTATGGCTCCTACTTATTCATAGTTCTTTGATGAGAGAGGAAAGAGAAAAGAAGGAAAGAGGTGGAAAGGAACAACACATAATTATTTATGAAGAATGATTATGTACTAGGCACTGTGCTAGGTGCTTTCTACAAATTATCCCTAGTGCTCCCGTCAACGCTGTCACTAGTCTCATTTTTCATTTAAGGAAATAGTGACTTGGGAAAGTTAATGCATGTGTCAGAAGTCACAGAACTGCTAAGTGGCGGAGTTGAAATGATCTCTCCCCACATTCTGGTTCAATCCCACATGGAGGATATTAGCAGCTCTTGCCACAGCAGCTGTCAAGAAGGTCACTCAGAGCTTCACAGAAGCTTCCCAATTCTACACTCAAAAAGAGGCATCAGCCGTCCACTCCCTAAGAAGTTAATATTAGAACTTAATTACTCTGGCTTAAAGCTTTGATAGAAAACATAATTCAAATGTTCTAAGGATAGGGAAAAGAGTGGAGACCTCTACTGAAGGCCTATTACACACCAGGTGCAGGACATGTATTCTCATTTCCTTCCCATACTCCTTTAATCCAGGTGCATTTAAGACTTCCACCACTGTAATACTCTGGTGGTGTGAATGAACATTCTGAGACAGCCTCTGGTGAAAGAAGGATAGATAATGTTAAGAATAATAATGAAAATTAATATTTACACAATTGTTGCTACTAATTTTTATGGATCATTTGGAGGAAAATAGCAAAAGGTTCAAAAATAAACTACCATAGGTCAAATACTAACCAAATTAAGGAGCTCTTTAAACTCTTTATTTTCTGTATTTCCTCTCAAATTCTGTCTATGAACATATATATAAACATTTATTGGTTGAATATGGAAAAAGTATAATAACAACATGAATACCATACTCCTAGCCCAGCAAACCATCCCCCAATTCCAATAATGTTTTTAAAATATTTCAATCCTGTTCAAGCAATGTTTTCTGTGTGTCCCAACAAGTTAAGCTCTGTGTTAAAAGTTTTGTAGAATATGTCTAAAACACATTGGAAATGTAGTGAGAATCTAAATAATATTCAGATATGAATATCTTATCTTATTCATATCTGAATTAGACAGCAAAACTTAGACCAAGATTAAAAGAAGTTCAAAATAAGGAGGCTCAAGTTTCCAATGTTTGACTGCAAAGTTTATAAACTTTTTTTCAGTGTAACTCAGAAATTCTTGTAATTTGAGTCATTTGATCCATCTTAACACATCTCCTAAAAACCAGGTTGTACCTCCTAAAAAATAAGAATTATTGTCTGGAATTTAGAAAAAAAAATTAAAATCAAAGGAGGTACTGCAAGCCTCTAATACAATTGAGTTCCTTTATGAGCCTACCTCAACTTGACCCTCAAAACCGCACTTATGTTAGCTATTGTTATCTATATTACACAAATTAGAAAAGCAACATTAGGAAAGAGCAACTTGCCCAGAATCATAAGAAAGGGCCAGGGGCAACAAACATATGAAAAAAAGCTCATCATCATTGGTCATTACAGAAATGCAAATCAAAACCACAATGAGATACCATCTCATGCCAGTTAGAATGGCACTCATTAAAAAGTCAGGAAACAACAGGTGCTGGAGAGGATGTGGAGAAATAGGAACACTTTTACACTGTTGATGGGAGTGTAAATTAGTTCAACCATTGTGGAAGACAGTGTGGCGATTCCTCAAGGATCTAGAACTAGAAATACCATTTGACCCAGCAATCCCATTACTGGGTATATACCCAAGGGATTATAAATCATTCTACTATAAAGACACATGCACACATATGTTTATTGCAGCACTGTTCACAATACCAAAGACTTGGAAGCAGCCCAAATGCCCATCAATGATAGACTGGATAAAGAAAATGTGGCACATATACACCATGGTATAATATGCAGCCATAAAAGGCATGAGTTCATGTCCTTTGCAGGAACGTGGATGAAGTTGGAAACCATCATTCTCAGCAAACTGACACAGAAACAGAAAATCAAGCACTGCATGTTCTCATTCATAAGTGGGAGCTGAACAATGAGGACACATGGACACAGGGAGGGGAACATCACACACCAGGGCTTGTCAGGGGTTGGGGGGCTAGGGAAGGGATAACATTAGGAGAAATACCTAATGTAGATGATGGGTTGATGAGTGCAGCAAACCACCATGACATGTGTATACCTATGTAACAAACCTGCCCGTTCTGCACATGTATCCCAGACTTAAAGTATAAAAAAAAAAAAAAAAAAAAATGAACAAATGCCCTAAGAGATAGAAGTGAAGAAAAATATTTATGGAAGGCCCATAAAAGCTAGAGCTAAAAGAGGCAGTAGACATCAGAAGTCAAATACCCTCATTTTCCAGGTAAGGAAAAGAAAAAAAGAAAGGGCCAGAGGAAGGAAGATAAATAATTTAGGCTATCTCTCCCAGAATCTTATTAACATAGTGCCAGGCTTTTAAAAAGTGTTGCTGTGCTATTTTAAGTGCATCAAAGGTAAAGGGAATTAACTTGGATAGTATGTATATTTTACGTTGCTAACTAATCCTACTACCTATTACACTACTTATGCCATACTGCAAATTATAATCAAGTTTAAGTGATCAGAAACTATAAACACTTCTATTTCATATTATCGTTTTATTTCAAAAGACCCAAAACTTAAACTCTTTATCACAGATCAGTATAATCTTTACAAAAATATAATATCTCTAGATCTGATTCTGCCAGTTTGGAGAAGGGATTGGAGGATTTTAAGCAAGAATATTTTATGATTCCTAAAAGGCCATCATTATGTTAAGGACAATAAAAACAATTAAAAATGACAAGTTTCACAGGCAACAAAAACAAAAAAGTTAAAAAGTTTCTGCACAGCATAGAAAACAATCAATAAAATGACAAAATTTTACCTATGGAATGGCAGAAAATACTTGAAAAGTGTATGTATGATAGGCGCTTAGTATCCAAAACATAGAAGAAACACAATAGCAAAAGAACGAATAACCCAATTTAAAAATGAACAAGGAACTAAATAGGCATTTTTTCAAAGAAGACATGGTAATGGTCAACAGGCATATGAAAAGGTGCTCAACAAAACTAATCATCTCGAAAATGCAAACCACATTGAGTTATCACCTGACACCGGTAACCAAGGCTATTATAAAAAGGACAAAAGATAACCAGTAGTGGAAAGGATGTAATGAAGAAGAAATGCTAGTAACTGTTGGTGGGAATGAAAATTGTTTCAGCCATTTCGGAAAACAGTATGGAGGTTTCTCAAAAAATTAAAAATAGAACTACCATATGATCCAGCAATCCCACTTTTGGGGATATATCTGAAGAAACTGAAATTGGTATATTGAAGAGTTATCTGCACTCTTATGTTTATTGCAGCATTTCTCACAATAGCCAAGATGTAAAAACAACCTAAGTGTTGATGGATAAATGGAGAAAGAAAATGTAGTGTACATTGGTGGACTATTATTCAGCCCTGACAAAAGAAGGAATCTGTGGTGACATGGATAAACCTGGAGGCCATTGTGCTAAATGAAATGAGCCAGGCACAGAAAGACAAACACTACATGATCTCATTCACATGTGGAATCTGAAGAAGTCAAACTCAGAAACAGAATAAAGAGGTGGTTGCAAGGGACTGGAGCAGAATGAGAAATGGGGTGCAGGGGTTGGTCAAAAGATATAAAATTTCACTTATAAGGTGAATAAGTTCTAGAGATTTAATGTACAACATGGTAACTACAGTTAATAATAATGCATACTTCAAATTGCTAAGAAATTAGATCTTAAACATTCTCATCGCAAAAAAAAAGTATTATATGAGATGATGGATACGTTAAATTTATAGTAATCACTTCACAATGTATATGCATACCAAAGCATCATATTGTACACCATAAATATTTTCATGTGTCAAAAACTAACAACATAAAAATAATAACAACAACAACTACTACTACAAAAACAAAAACGCACAAAATGAATAGAGTTTAAGGTGTGCGTCCAGAATGACTAAAAATAAAGCTGTAAAGATAAGTCATGATGATATTGTGAAGGACCTTACTTGCAGTTCTAAAGAGTTCAAGCTTTATTCTAGAGGCACAGCTAGCCAAAAATTAAAATTTTAAAGTTTTTAAATAGGAAATGACATGGTCACATTAAATCTTTGAAGAGAAAACTCTGGTGGTAGAAGAAAACACATTGGTGTGGAATGTCATTGACAGCAGAAAGACCACTTGGGAGGCTGAAGCAATATTCCAAGCTAAAAATGGTTCAGCTCTAGGCCACTGCAGGGTGGAAAATGCAGAACAATTTCAGAAGATATTTAGATTTTTTTTAATGGATCAGAGGTGGATGCTGAGAGGGCAAAAGGAGTAGAGAATAATTTTTGTGTTACAGACATACAGGAACCAAGTGGAGGGCCAGGTTTGAGAAGAAAGACAAGGAATTCAGTACGTGGTGTTTGATTTGGCTGGAGAATGTAGAGTTGTACAGGAGGTTGTCCAGTAGGCAACTGGAAGTAAGAATCTGGGCTCAAGATAAAGGTATGCTGAATAACTAACTTAGCCCACCTTTCCCAGAAAAAAAAAAATCCCAGCTATTCAGTCCTTTGAAAAACAGAAGCTGATTCTCTTTCTCTTCTATCACCCTGTGTTCACATCCCACTCTCTTCCAAAGATTTGCTCACTCTGTATATTACAGGATAATTGGTGTGATTAGAACATTTTTATGAATATTGTACAGTAGCAGTAGACTGGGCATTTTAAACATCTTCGTAATTTCAATATTGTATGAGAGGAATGACTATCTTTCAATACTCTATGTGCAAAATAACTCTATTCATTTAAAAGATATGTTTCTGAGTGACTGTTATGCACAAGTCACTGTGTTAGGCACTAGGAATATAATAGTAAGCAAAAATATCAATGCGGTTCAAATAATTCTCCAGGCAGTGGAAGGAGATAGTCCTGACTCAAATAACCACACAGATGAGATTTGGTGCCCTGAGAGGAAGAATACAGTTCACAGTGCTATGAGCACACAGAAGAAAATAAACTGTCCTGAAGAAGACTTCTTTCTAGTCTTCTAAGAGGATATTATAAGATAATGCTAGAGAAGTGGCCAGGAGTTGTACACCTTATAAAAGTTATTTTTTAAGCCAAGAGTAATAGGAAGCCAGTGAAGGGTTTGAGCAGTGAGATGACATAATCCGAAATGCATTTTAGGAAACAGTCTGTTGAAAATACAAAGAACAGATTGCCTCCCTGTTTGCCATGGTTAGAAAGTTACCCTATGCTGCCCTTTGCCCAAATGTAATTTCATTTTTGCAGAATGCTTTAGAACCAGGATTGGATCAAGCTAGGGCAAACCTGAAAATGACTTGTATGAACTCTTGTATGTTCATATAAGAGTCAGGCTGGCATCCTCCTCGTATTGGGGACAGCTTTGTGAGACTTGTTCAAGTGACGGTGATGGAAGGGTTGACCACTTAGAAATCCATGCTTAATGGAGAGTGTGCATTATTAACAAATAATGAGGTCAAACAACTATACATTTCCATAGGCAAAGAAAAACATGTTGATACAATGAAATTCACATCTCTAGATTCTACATTAGAGCATGTGGACATATACTCTAAAATTAATTTCATTTGCCTTCTATTTTTAATCTACCACTTAAAATTGGACTCATTATACATGGAACTACACACACATTCATATTTACTTCTTCTATTTATTAGCTAGTATACATACTTTGAAATTTGTCTTTGGGGTCTTAAAAATCTTGAAAAGGTACACTGTTTTCTTTCCATGTAAACCAGGTATGCAAATGATTATCAGACAGGATTGTTGGTAATTTTTTTAGGATCTCAAATCTATAAGGAATATGTAGCTAATTTAAGCTTTATTGTATTAAATTGTAGAACACACCATAAAATACCGATAGCACAACTTGCATCAAACAAGTAAACATTTGTTATGGGGACAGTAAAATTTACTTTTCACAAAAGGAGCCTACAGTAATAATGCATTCAATTCTATTTCCCAGAATGCTTCTTAAGTATGTTAATAAAGTCTTTATTGTGTCTGCTTATAAAAGTCGCCACCATTTCCCATTAGAAAGTCTCTGTTTATTCATCAAACATTTACTGACAGTGACTGCTGGGAGCAGCCTCAGATTTCCACTCCATTACACATTTGTGGCATAAAGCACATTAATTATAGATATATTACAATATTCAACTCATTGAGGAAAAATTAGATGATCAAGGCTCATTTTCCTTGACAATAAGCAAGTTAATGAAAATACTAATTACCTGATGATGAAGTGGAGCCTTCAGGATTGAATGCTTAGCATCTGTAAAAGAGTTCTGCGAATCTAGCACAGAATATTAAAGCCAGAAGCATCAGAAGCCTATGAGATGGCCCTTGCAATTGTCCAGTGCCCTTTAATCAGAGGGAAAATGGTATTCAGAGGTGAGGCAGAATTTTATAAACCATTTGCGGGTAGTCATTGAAAAGTTGTACTCTTTATCCAAAATTCTTAATCAAAAGTTGCACTCTTTACCTAAAATTTTTAATTAATATTATCTGGAACACAAATGAACTTCATTGTAAATAATTATACAAAGAATAGGCTCTTGTCAGTAAGGACATTGCCATCTCCTATTCATTTGTAATAATGCCAGAACTATTTTCAGCCATTTTAAAATTGTAAGAGAGAAAATATTCATTTAAAATTTTTCTTCTTTCAATTTCTAGAATTTTAGACTGAATAAACTCCCAGCATAGAAAGTGAATTCATACCAGGTAAGGGTGTTATGGATTCTTAAAAATAGGCCCTTTCCAAATAAGCATATGAAAAGGTACTTAATATCGTATGTTATTAGGGAAATGTGAATTAAAACCATAATGTGCTGCCACTACACACCTTTTAGATTGGCAATTAAAAAACTAACAACACCAATTGCTGGCTAGGACGTGATACAAGAAGAATTTTCATTCATTACTAATGGGGAAATAAAACGGCACATTCACTTTGGAAGATAGTCTGGCAGTGTCTTGTAACATTAAACATAGTCTTAATATATAATCCAGCAATCATGCTCCTAGGTAAATACCCAACTGATCTGAAAACTTATGTTTACATAGAAACCTAAACATAAATGTTTATATTAGCTTTTTTATAATCGCCCAAAACGAAAAGCAACAAAGATGTCTTTCAATAGATGAATAAGTTTAAAAAAAAAACTGTGGTATGTCCATATAATGGAATACTATTTGGCAAAAATAAAGTACTAAGCTATCAAGCCACTTAAAGGTATATATGAACATTAAATGCATATTACTAATTAAAACAAGCCAGTCTGAAAGAGCTACACACTGTATGGTTCCAATTATATGACATTCTAAAAAAGGCAAAACTATAGAGATGGTAAAGCCATCAGTGGTTGCCAGGGAATGGGGAACAGTGAGGATTGAAGAGGTTAAACTATTCACCCAGTAAGGCAGTAAAGTATTCTGTATGGTATTGTAATGATTAACTCATGACACTATGCATTTGTCAAAACCCACAAAACTTTTCAGCACTAAGAATGCTTTAATTGTGCAACTTAAAAAAAATCATTTAGGAGATGGGGGATGCCAGGATAAAATGCAGAATGTGATAAAAAGAATCTAAATGTACACTGATGTATGAAATAACTGAACTGAAGGTAATGGTAAACAGAAGCTGCTAACTTAAGTAACTTCGGAAATGATTCGTGTCCATAAGACTAAAGGCAAAAAACACCATACATGAGCACAGTATTCTAGTTGATAAAGTTGCTCACCACAAGAGGAAAATGATGGGTAGTGGGAGCCAAATTCTTACTGTTGGAATGGAAGTTTACAGATAAGCAAGGAGAAGAAGCTAAAATGATCCATATGGTAATGAATTAGAGTAGGTATATCAATTTAGAGTAGGTGCATATGTTTAACTTAAATATCGATACATATGGTTCCATTTAAATACATATATATACCACACAAAAATATATATATATATTAATTATATATCTATAAAACCAAAACCACAATGTTGGGGTTATGTGAAAGAAACACAGGAGTCAATTGAAAGAATTCCCAATGACCAAAGCGGGAACAATTTGAGCAAAAAATAAGGTAGTATTGGATTATAACCCAGAGTATAAAATAATGATCTATGCGTCCACAATAAATACATAAACAAATAACCAATCTCCCAAGCAGAAATGCAGTGCTCCAGTATTGGGCCACTGTACTCCAACCTGGGCAACAGAGTGAGACACTGTATCAAAACAAAAAAACAAAACAACAACAACAACAAAAAAAACCTGAAACAAAGCAAAACAAAAATCCCAAATAATGTATGTAGCTACTCCACCCTCAAGGAAATGGCCTGTAACTACACATAAAGATTTCCTTCTGAAAAGTATAGTATGGAAAGAAGAGAAAAGGGTAATTTTACAGTAAAGGAATCTGACAAACATTCCCTCAGCCAGATGACCCAGGTTAATATCAGTAGTAATAAGTCATATTGATAAGATGTACCCTTGATCTATGATGACAGAACTTTACCTGTAGTCTTCCTTTCTGTCATTTTACCTCTGTGGTTTTCATTCCAAAACCACATGACTCCAGTCTAGTCATGAAAAATCCCAGTTCAGGGACATTCTACCAAATATATGTCCAGTGGTCCTCAAAACTGTCCAGGTCATCAGAAACAAGGAAAATCTGAAAGGCTTCCACACCCAAGAGGAGTCTAAGAAGAAATGACAATTAATGTAATGTGGTATCCTGGAGGGAATCCTGGATCAGACAAATGACATTAAGTAAAAACTAAGGAAATTAGGGATGTTAGTTAATAATAACAATGTATCAATATTGGCTTATTGAATGTGACAAATATACCATAATAGTGTAGACTGTTGATAATGGGGGAGATTGGTGCGGGGTATAAGGTAACTCTATGTAGTATAGCTGCAATTTTTCTGTAGATCTAAAAGTGTTCTGAAACAAAAGATTTTTAAATATAAGCCCTTTCCATGCATGCCTAAATTATTTCTTCCATTTCTCAAACTGGCAGTCTAAATTAGAATAAGCAAACTGCTGAGTATATCTTCTGATTTCATTCCAGCATCAATTTATATTTCCCATGCTCTTTTGAATTCAACTAATAGCTCTGCACAGCCTCTCCCTTTTCCTGTGCATTATCCATTGAATGAATTCCAAATCACTCTGCTGTGGAATGGCCAAAGACCCCATTTGATGGATGGTCATTTTACACACCTGTTTTTGGGGTCTTTGATTAATGTGCTGGCATGCATCTTATATAACTTCTCCTAATAGGGAAGTGAGGAAAACATACATTTGTACAAGCTGCAGTCCAGTGTGCTCCTCATCCAAAAGGCTTAATTTAGAAATAGTTACTTAATAATTCAACATGGACAATTCCTTGATTCCCATTGACTTTCAATTCAATCAGTAAATCTGCCTCTTAGATTTTCCATTATTATGAAGACTGATGTATTTTATAAGAGCAAACAGCTGCTCTGGCAGATTCATGTTCCTTCTTGTCACCCTGCAGAGAAAGCTTACTTGGAATTCTTCTCTTGTGAAAAGCAGTTTGGATCGAAAGAGTTTGATCGGCTGACCACCAATGATGTTAACATAGTCCTCTGCCCCTGGGTTGGTTCTTATAACCCTTGCCCACCAAAGTACAACAAGATCTTCAGATAGATGGCTCTCCTGAATGAAAGGCCACATTTAGTGAGATGCCCGAGGACTTGGAGTTGAGAGAACTGGGCTCTCTCATTTCAGACTTCTCATTTAGTCTGGACAAGTCACTTAACCTCTGCAGGCTTTATTTTCCCTCCATTAAATGGGAACAATAATACTTGCCTGGATTTTCTCACAGATATAGGCAAGGATCATGGATTTATTCAATAAATATTTCTGGAATACCTACTATGTTGAGGTCAATGTGGAAAACCCTGAGGATGTAACAGGCAAAGAAAAAATAATTGTTGTTTTCAATTGTTCAGGACAAGAATTTTGGAAAGAGATCCCTCTTTTTCTCTCATATCTTTCACCTAATCTTTCAGAAAATTTGATTGACTATACCTTAAAATATAGCTAGAATCTAGTTACTTTTCAACCTCACTGCTTTGTTTTTGCCCATCATCTATTTCCCACCTACAGTACAGGGATCTTGTTAAAGCATAAAACTGATCATGTCACTGTCCTGTTCAAAATGGCTCCCCATCTTCAATGGCTCCCCATCTCACCCCAAGTAGAATCCAAGAGTCCTGGCAATGGCGAACAAGGCTCTACCTAATTGGACTGTCCTCTCCATTAGCTATGTAACTTCATCTCTTACTATTCTTCACACAGCTCCTTCTGTTCCAGCCACACAGGCCTTCTTACCATTCTTTGAATATCCCAGCCTACTCTTCACCTGCTGTTTCCTTTTCCCAAAATGTCCTTTCTTCAGACAGCCTCATGGCTGGCTCCCTCATCTCCTTCAGGTCTTTGCTCAAATGTCACTTCTCAGTGAGGCCTATTTTGATCAGTATATTTAAAATGACTTCTCCTTGGCCAGGTGTGGTGGCTCATGCTTATAATCCCAGCACTTCGGGAGGCTGAGGCGGGTGGATCACTTGAGGCCAGCAGTTCAAGACCAGCCTGGCCAATATGACGAAACTCCATCTCTTAAAAAAAAAAAAAAATTAGCCGGGCGTGATAGTGGGCACCTGTAATCCCAACTACTCAGGAGGCTGAGGCAGCAGAATCACTTGAACCTGGGAGGCAGAAGTTGCAGTGAGCAGAGATTGTGCCATTGCACTCCAGCGTGGGCAACAAGAGCAAAACTCCATCTCAGACAAAACAAAACAAAACAAGGCACAGTGGCTCACGCCTGTAATCCCAGCACTTTGGAAGGCTGAGGCAGGTGGATCACCCGAGGTCAGGAGTTTGAGACCAGCCTGACCAACATGGCAAAACCCAGTCTCTACTAAAAATATAAAAATTAGACAGGCGTGGTGGCAGGCACCTGTAATCCCAGCTACTCGGTAGTCTGAGGCAGGAGAATCACTTGAACCCGGGAGGCAGAGGTTACAGTGAGCTGAGGCTGTGCCACAGCACTCCAGCCTGGGCTACAGAGCAAGACTCTGTCAAGAAAAAAAGGAAGGAAGGAAGGGGAAGGGACGGGAAGGGAGGGGAGGGGAGGGGAGGGGAGGGGAGGGGAGGGGAGGGGAGGGGAAGGGAAGGGAAGGGAAGGGAAGGGAAGGGAAGGGAAGGGAAGGGAAGGGAAGGGAAGGGAAGGGAAGGGAAGGGAAGAAAGTTAAAAGATAGAGAGGAATCAGCAGAGAACACTGATAAGCGGCAACGGTTTAGAATGGAGCCAAAGGAGAGTGTGGTGGTAATGACCTGGAATCTAAGAGAAGGGTGGTAAGGAGGAGGGAGTTCCCGACTATATGAAAAGCTGTTGGTAGGTCAAATAAGATAAGGTCTGAGAACTGACCTTTGGATTTAGTAATGTGGAGAAATTGTGACCTTGCTTGGAGGCAAGAAAGAATATAATTGCAGAAGGTTCAAGAGTAAATGAAAGTTCATAGTTTTGATGATTGTGTTACAGTTATGTAAAATGTTACATTAAGGAAAGCTAAGTAAATGGCATATGAGAACTCTGTATATTTTTGCAACTTTTCTGTAAATCTAAAATTGATTCAGAATTAAAAAGTGGAAAAAGTACATAGGAAGAAAGCAGGTGGAGACAGTGCTGTAGGCAATTTTTTCACAAAGTTTTCTTAAAGAGGTAAGAAAAAATGGATGACAGCTTGAGAACATTGGGTCAAAGAAAGGCTTCTATTTGTTTAGCTTAGTCTTTTTTGTTTGTTTGTCTTAAGCTAAGGACAACAACATGTTTGTATGCCAATTGGAATCATCTGGTAGAAAGATAAAAAACTGATGATGCAAGAAAGAGATGAATATCACTGAAACAATGTCCTTGAAGACAGCAGATGCAACCTAGAGTTCCTGTGGGGATGCTGGCCATAGCCATGAGGGCAGGTGGAAGAGTACAGATGCCATATGCAAGTAGATGTGCAAATCCTGTCTGATTGTTTCACGTTTCTCACCAAAGGGGGAAGCAAATTCATGGATGAGGGTAGGGATGGTGGCAGAAATGCAAGAGTGCTCAAGTTTTAAAGGGAGAGGAAAAGGAGTGAAATAGTCACCTCTAGAGAGTGGGAGAACCGGTGACAGCATTCACGATACTAGAAAGTGATTAGCATGCATATAAGAAACACTGGGACCTGGATGTGCAGGGATGAACTGGTTGATGTTCCACTCTCCTCTCTTCTGATCATCATCAATAGCAGTAATTTGAATTGAGAGACAGGCCATGCCAAGGAAAGTTCTTGAGGCAATGGCAAAGTCCACCTTAAAACATTATAAAAATCTTCACACACCTGATATTGAACAACTTTCCTCTCAACTGCTAGGAGGCAGAATTAAGATAATATTACACATTCATCTGTTGGAACTGACCAAGTTATACCTCACAGATACAGGCATTTAATGATATACGCTTATAAATATATAGGTTTTTAAAGCAGTGACTTAATTCATCAATAGAAAATCCAAAGAGAGAGTCCAAAAAGAAACTGAATAAGTTCTATCTTCAACAAACCAAGTTCTGCCCTGTGATATTAAGTTTCCCTGCTAATTTCAGAGGAAGAATATGTTTCCCCAACTACCAGCTTTATCTCAGAAGCAGGATTAGAAAAGAGAAGCATCCCAGGAGAATTGTCTCTCTCTGCTCAGCAGTCCAGGGGAAGACTCCTAATTGAGCGACATTTCAACCAAGGGTCAAGGGAGATTGTTACCGCCTACCTAATAAAGCTCCTTGTTTGGCAAGCTGGTTCCGTGATCCTTGGGGGACAGAGGAGAAATGTTTGTCTTAAGTTCTCTGAGTTAGTAGTTACATTTGTCCCCACAGAAGAAAACAGATGAATAACCAAGAATAAAACATCCCAAGATGAGATGGAGAACCTAAACAGCTATTTTTGCAGGCCATGGTGGCTCACATCTGTGATCTCAGCACTTTGGGAGGCCAAGTCAGGAGGATTGCTTGAGAATAGGACTTTGAGACCAGTCTCAGCAACATAGCAAGGCCCTGACTCTATAAAAAACTTAAAAATTAGCTGGGGCTTGTGGCAGGTACCAGAAGTCCCAGTTACTTGTGAGGCTGAGGCAGGAGAATCCCTTGAGCCCCATAGCAGAGGTATGTTCCCACTGCTGCACTCCAGCCTGGGTGACATAGAGAAACCATGTCTCTTAAAAATGTGTATGTGTATATATATGTATGTGTGTGTGTGTCTATATATATATATATATATATATATTTTATATATATATATATATTTTATATATATATATATAAAATAGACTTTGGACTAAACACACCTGTTTGTGGAGGAAAAAGGAAGTTTGAAGTTTTATGGAGCTCTCAGAGGGAATCAAATTTCCAGATAATTACAAATTGTTCATGTCAATGCCACTGAAGTAACATGTTTTCCTTAGAAATCCAGATTAAACTGGGTGAAGTTTCTACCCCAGAGATTCCTTTATCTCCCACCCCCAATGGCACATAACAGCCTCCAGGAGCCTAGGTTCTTTCTGTAGACAACACAACATAAGTGTGTTTCTCACAAGTGTGCTTGTGAAAACGGAATTTTTTTTTTTTTGATTGTTTAACTTCTAATTCCTGTCAAAGTCTATCAGGACTGGTGGCTGGCCCTAGATATTTGTTAATGTCTTGGTTTTGACCTGAGCATTTTTGCATAATTTTATCCCTTAAGCATCGTATGTTGTGATTAAGTTAAAAAAAAAAAAAAGACTTTGGAACTATTACAAAGAAATTACAGAGCTGGAATCTCAACTACCATCCCAACTGTTACAAGGAGCTAGCTGGCCAGGAAGCCCTAATGCCCCCATTAATAAAGCTATTAATTTTGAAACGCTTTGACAGCTATAACATCTTTTTTAAGAAAGCAAAAACACTTTTCCTTTATCTTCAAAATGCCTTCTTTGTATGTAGCAGCTGCCTCAAGCCCCCTTCCACTGCCTGTTTTAATTTGTCTTTAATATCAGATGTGCCTTATCGATTTCTTCTGTGTATATTTTCATTCTGAATAATTCAGAGGTAAGATTTTTTTCCCCACTATGGTCAATAGCAGGAGTAAATTTTGAGGATAATCAATTGAGCCCTGACTGACGATTCCTGCTGTTGGTAACCCCAGAAGTGAAGAAGGGGGAACAGCAGGGGATAATACGATCCAACAGTCAATCACAGCTATCAGCAAAGGAGCCAACGCGGGTTTGTGTGAGGAATAGAGATCCATACCGCAGGCCCAAAAGGCTTGCTAATAGTGTGCTCTTTTTACTTTTCAGCATACGGCCCTCCAGCTGTGCTGGGGAGAGTTATGGTCCATTCTCATATACGTTTTCCTTTCTACTAATGTTGTTTAAAAACCATGTTTTAAAGGGGTCATCTTTTATGTGAATATGTACATCTTCTATGCATCAATTCTTAATGATTTGTTCATATTTCAGCCAAGTTCTTTTCGAAATAGGGCAGAAAATTTGGAAAGCTTCCAGGAAATCAGTACAGGGAATAAATAATTGTCACTTTTAAATTCAGATAATATGGTTGAAAATATTAATTATCATAGGGCTAACAGATATAATACAAGTTTGTCTAGTCTCCCCTCACCTGCAGTAAGAACACATTTTCTGTGCCTGTTTTGACATTGGCCCTTATCCAAGTCTTTGACACACTCAATTTACTACAAAATTGGCAATCCTCTGCCTCTTAAAGGAATCCAAGTGTAACAATAAATATTGGTCTCCATACACACTGTGATTAACGTAAGTCAGAGTAGATTTAATCAGTATCAAATTATTTGGCTTCCATAATTTTAGTATTTTATATTTTCATCTCTTAAGACATTTTTATAAAATTCTGATTTAACAAGATGTGCTAGAGGCGGCCAGGTTTTTGCATTCTCTTAGGGATGTGGAGATCGGACCCAAGTGAGGAAAAGGGAGGTTCAGGTTAACACAAGCAGTTCAGTTTCAATTATGGTAAATGGTCTTTTTCAGGTCTGATGATCTTTGAAAACTATTTGAAGGTTTGCTGTGATTTACATGCAGTTTGCCTTGATCTGTTAAAAGAAGTGCCTTCATATTACTTGATTCAAGTATTTGAATGTAATTATGAAATATCTCCTTGTCATAAACAGATATTCCTAAGGAAATATTTAACAACCAACCAAACAATCCCTAAAGAATTGTCGGATATAAAATAAAGGCTATAGAATTAACATCTTCTACAAAAGTTACCCAGTTTTGCTTATCTCCAGAGGAGATTCATAAAATTGCAAAAACATTTCTAGTTAATTCCTAAATAGCTTATAGTTAAATAATAGCACAATGTATGCAAAGTAAAAGAGGAAATTAGAAGTCCTGGTTTGGTTTACTATAGATAACTTATTTATAAATCTCTGTAATTTATTATTAATATCCTTATACAATAATCGCTCATGCATATAAACACAGTTAACCTTAAAATTTTTTCTGATTCCTGTTTCTTTACAAAAAAGGTATTTTGGCTGTAGAACTCATTAGTTTTAAGAGTTTTTGAAGACATTTTAAAAGTATGCTACCATTTAGTTTATGGGGAAAAATAGTGATTCTTTGTTCATGACCTTATTTTATTCACCAATAAATTTCATGGAGGAAAAAATTAGTCTTATTAAAAAGTATGGTTTTCTTGGTATTAATTTTGGAGTTAAAGCTTGTATCTCAGAAAAAGTAAATAATACATTATTTGTAAAGTTAGGATTTATTTTGGAAATATCAACAACGCTTTCATACTACAAATTATAATATCCATACTCATATGCTCCAATTGCGGTCTTTGAAACAGGTCATCTGACTTTTTCTTGTTTTTAAAGGGTAAAATACAATTTGGGGGTGACAAACCCTTAGAGAATTAGCTGGTGGATCGAGCTGACATGTTGCTTTAAAATGAAGAATAAAACGAACAAAACTGATTTTTTTTTTTTAATAAATGGTTGCTAACATACACAGCAACAAGCATTTGCTAGCACTGATTACTGATTAAATGCCGATGTTAAGCTACAATATGTCAGCAATAGAAAACTGGCAAACAGCCTCTTCTAAAGCAACAACTAGAGATATTTAACACAGCCAAAATTAGCAATATAATGCTTTCAGCTGGTTTTTCCTGGTCAGCTATAAATGTTTTACAGGCCGATATTAAAAGTTGAGATCAATGTTGATATCAAAAGTATAGATCTGCCTTATGTTAAAATAAAAAGGAAAAAGAATTGGTCTGAGTAAGAAGATCTGGGTTCTAGTGCCGTGCTAGGAGTGCTACAAACTTGCTGTATAATTTCAGTTGGACTAATACATAACAATAATACGAGTTTTGTTTGAACCAGAGATCACCTCATTTAATCCTCACCTATGAAGTAGGTATCACTATTATTTCCATTTTGCAGATGAGGAACTCAGGGCATATGGAGGTAAATAATTTGCCTGAAGTCATACATTTAGTAAGTGGTAGAGTTGAGGGCACAAAAACTCAGATCTTGCCGACTCTTAACTACCATGAACAGGCATTGTCTCTACAAATATTGAGGGGGAACCAAGTGGTCACTCTAGACTTTAAAAATCTCTCATTCCTCCATTTCATATGCACTCTCAAGCAAAGGATTCCCTGATTTTTTTCTCCTTCCTTCCTTCCTTCCTCCCTTTCTCCATCCCTCCCTCCCTCCGTCTCTTTTTTCTTTCTTTCTTTCTGTCTGTCTTTCTGTCTTCTTTCTTTCTTTCTTTCTTTCTTTTCTTTCTTTCTTTCTTTGTTTCTTTGTTTCTTTCTTTCTCTCTCTCTCTTTCTCTCTTTCTTTCTCTCTTTCTTTCTCTCTTCCTTCCTGAAAGAGACACGGTTTCCCAAATGCTTCCTGTCACCATGGGAAGGGAAAGAGCAGAGATCCTTCTTAAGAAAGTCACTGAAAGAAATTAGGAAGGGGTACCATGGCCAGCTCACTGCCTTCCCCTCAAGAATCTTGGCAAATCAAGAAAGAAGGCCTTGGCAGCAGCTGATGATAATGATCTTGTCATAGCTTGAACATTCTACCCACTTTAAATGACCTTGCTAAGGAGATGCAGGACTGTGACAAGGAAAAACAGCATATGGCAAATAAATAGTTGGAGGACATGCTTTCTTTGCAGCATTGTCCTTGGGTCAAGATAACTCATAGCTCAGGCAGGCTTTTGGCATTGTGAGACTCAATAAATGATAATACCCTATATAATGCATTTCTGTTCAAAGCAATTTCACTTCTTCAAGAATTAACAGGGAGAGCTCAGGAGACCTGATAGCTTGATCTCAGGCAGAATTGTAAGGTCAGGAAATATATATGGTGGGAAAAGCATAGGTTTATGTCAAATCTTTTTTGCCATATCCTGTATAGTCTTAGGTAATTTATATAAGTTCTTTGAGCTCTGGTTTTCTCGCCCAGAAATAAAGTATAACAAAATCTGCCTCATGGGTACATCATTAAAATGTTGTATATCAACATAGGGTGGTCATGAGAAATAAGCAAAATAATGGGTATACAGTCCCGGTTACAAAGCAGGAGTTCAATCAGTTATCACGTTTTGTATTCTTGTGACAGACAGATGTTTCTCTCACTATATCATCAAAGGAAGATATCACCTTGAAACTTCACTCCAAAGTTGGACATCCCTTACAGAGCAGGAAGCTAGTACCAAAGATCTTGGATTGAGAAATGCCAGGAAAAGGGAAAGATGAGATTAAGATTCCCATCAGTTGCCTTAATTTTCTATTCATTTGTCTGAGCTAGACCTGGAAGCCCAAGCTCAGTCTAAACTGCACTCAAGGAGAGCATGGTACCATGGTCGTGTGCCCTGGCCCATGTCTTAAGGGCACCATGGACCTATCTCCATGTGCCCAATAGGATACATTTGTGTCTGTGTATTTTGGTTTATAGTCCTTTAGTAGCCTAGAAATATATTGAAGCATTATGGATAAAATTTCAACAAAGTAAATGACAGATTTTTATATGTGCATTCAAGAAAGAAAAATGTGTCTCTCATGCAGGCCATAATTGTAGAACTTATGCTAATGGAAATCATTGTAACACTTTATTCATAAGGGTCATGTATAAATGATGTATGAATGTCCATAAATGTCTCTCTTATTTGCTATTAATAGTTAGGAATGCTATTATTTTTACATAAGCCAAGTGTGATTCCTTTCAAGTGGAAACAACAATAGGTATAATGTGTTGGAATGAGTCTACAAATAAAATAAGCGTATTTTTGCCTGGTTATTAACTACAATAAAGTATTTCCACACGGGTTATTTAAGGTTTTATTTAGATTTCATCTTTAATTTGGGAAAACCTCAGGGTGCTGTTTTCAATGAAATGTATCAATCATAACACTTGGAACCCAATTATTACACTTCAGCTAAATTGCTTACTGTGATCTTACCAGTTAAAGTACACTTCAGAACCACAAGTGAGTTGTCATAAAAAGATTTCCTTTTTCTCAACTCTTTTTTATTATTAATAATAATATTCCTTAATCAAATTTGTTTAAGGGCAAGGCACCATCTCATGTTGACATTACCCAGCACAGTGAGGAGAATATAAAACCCAGTTACTGCTCTTTTGGTTTGGCCTTTCCAGAAGAGAGTCAAACAGGAAAGGGTCAAATCCTAGCTTGCCCTCTTCCCAACACAGAGGAAGGATGGGTTGCGAGTAGAAGTGGATGTTCTTGAAAGATCTGTTGGGAGTTGGCATATCTTGTAAAATGCTCCAGTGATAGAATGCCATAAAATGGTTTGTTTCAGTCTAAGAATAAAAGTTAAATGCTGTCCCGGGTGATTTATCTAAACATGGTTCCGTCAGTATTTTGCACAAAGAGTCATTCACGGTAGCACGAGCAGCATTCATTCTGCTTTTCTAATTTAGTGCACCCAACAAATGAGGAAGTGCAGGCTTGGGAGGGTCAGGGGCTACAGCCAGTCTTTGGAAATTGGCAGATAAGTCTCAAAGGGAGAGAAGAACCACCTAAATCCTAGCTCAGGATTAAACCGTGCCATGCCACACAAGGTGGGAGAATAGCAGGACAGGAAAGGAGAAAGAGCATGACTTCCTCCTTTTTCTACTTGTCCTAGCTTCTTTGACAATTTATTCTGCCCCTCTGTTCAAAAGGCTGGACTTCAGGTGGGTCCAGAGAAAAGGCTTCCCTACCCTGCAGATCATCGCCAAGTTGAAATTTCCTTTAACTTAAGACTTTGATGTCTACTTTTAAATGCACAGTGCTAAAAAAAAAAAAAAACCAGACACACAGACACAGATGTTTTTAGCAGCTTTATTCATAATTGCCAAAACATGTATGCAACCACACTTCAGTAGCTGAATGAATAAACTGTGGTACATCAAGACAATGGAATATTATTCAGCAATAAAAAGAAATGAGCTATCAAACTATGAAGACATACAGGAACTTTAAATGCATATTGCCAAGTGAAATAAGCCAATCTGAAAAGGCTACACACTGTACGATTCCAACTACATCACATTGTGGAAAAGGCAAAACTGTAGAGATAGTAAGATCAGTTATTGCCAAGTATTAGGAGGGAGGAAGGCATAAATAGGTTGAGCCCAGAGGATTTTCAGAGCAGCAAAACTTCCCTGTATGATACCGTAATGATAGGTGCATGTCACTATATATTTGTCCAAACTCATAGAATGTACACCACCAAGAGAGAACCCTAATGGAAACTATGCATTCTGGGTGACGATGATGTCAATGCAGGTTCATCACTTGTAACAACTGGACCACTCTGGTGAAGGATGTTGATAATGGGAGAAGCCATGCATATTGGGGGAGCAGTATATTAAAAATATTTGTACCTTCCTCTCAATTTTGCTGTGCACCTAAAATTGCTTTTAAAAAAAAAATAAAGTCGAAAACAGCTAGAAGAGAAGATTTTGAATGTTCCTTGCACAATGAAATGATAAAAATGTGAGGTGATGGATATGCCAATACCTAGATTGACCATTATACATCGTATGCTTATGTCAAAATATCACATGTATCCCATAAATATAAATAAATAATAAAGTCTCTTTCAAAAAGTGCATAGTGCCTAAGAGGGAAAGCATGTTTAGTTTCTTCTGGGCAACACACAGGATGGCAAGAAGCACTTCGTGAGAGCTCAGGGGGAGAGTGGACATTGCTGTAGGAGGAAAGATCCCAGGCTCAGAGGCCAGCAGGTAGAAGACAATCTCAGTCAAATTCATATTTTTGCCCTGGGCCAGATGTGTCTAAAAGCTTCATGCTTTTGCACAGCTCCTCCCCCAGGAATAGCAACTGATGGAGAGGACATGTGCTTATTTCCCCAGTCTCACCCCCTGGGTAAAGGTCAGAAGATCTGCTGATGGACCTTTCAATTTCACTTCCTTCCTTTGCCTCCTGTGAATGATGGTTTGCAGGGAGGGAGGAATATTAATAACATATGAAACTTTCAATTCCTGTGAATAAAATAGGGAAGGCTTGTCAATTCTGCCCAGGGCTGTCAGAGACATAGGACAGAGCAGACAAGCGAGATTCTGGTTTGAACTTTGTACTTTATTCTTGGATCAGAAGCTTCATTTCTCTGGCTATACGTTTGGAGTTTAATTACCATAAGACAAGGCCAGGGGAAAGGAAACTGTGCTGCCTACCTGTCATTCTCTACCTTGGGGCACTATACACAGTGCCTGGCACATAGTGGGTTCACAGAAATACTGACTGAATGGAGGATGGATGGATAGATAAATGCATAGATGAGTGGATGAATTCAATGTACCTAGGCATTCTTTTATTTAATTCTCACAATCCTATAAGGCAAGTGCTATTGGAGCCATGTTTCCTCCCTCCCTTCAAGCCATCATGCACATGAGGCAAAGGATAAGAGAAAAAAGATGAGGCAGTGGAAACTAATATGTATGAGTTAATATGCATACCCAGTATTTTTACTTCAAAATCCATTTTTGTGAATGTGATGCTTACTGTACTGCCATTTCTCATACACGTCAGGATATCACCTCAGGAAACTGGAGTAAGTAAACCCTAATGGAACAGACTATGATCCTAGTAGTATTAAAGGTTGTAAAGATAGAAGGTAAGGAAATGGTTTACATCTCTGATCACCAGTGAGTCATGCAGAACTCCCAGCAATAGAAAGAGCTGAGAATCTGGCCAGTCCTCCTGTGTCCTAGCTTTGATGTATGTGGTGTAACTAAGAACAGATTAAAGAAATATGGTACCTGTGTTGTGGATCATATGTTTAACATCTTTAGTTTGTTTTCCTTGCTCATGATGAAGTCTGTAATAGACTTAACCTCATTTAAATCACTGTGTTTGTAGACGGCACACAATCCTCCCTTACCACAGAAGTTACTCAGATATATAGAATTCTAGTATCTTTAGCTGGAGAGGAAAACTGTGGAAGGGAAGGGCTGATAGGGAATTAGAAATAGAATTGCTGAGAAACTGGATAACTTAATCTGGAGAAAAAAAACCCTGAAAATCAAAAAATAGCATATGGATCCTGTAGAATTAATTATAAGAAAGATATCATCAAATATTTTCTCCATTTTTCTATCAGTCAGAATCAGAGCGTAAAAGTAAACTATAGTGGGAGGAGTGCATGTAATTCCGTATCTGTACCCCTTTGCCACCTGGAAAACTACTTTTATGCCAAGTTCCCGAGTTACTAGAATGATTTAAATCAAGCTGGTCTCTTCAATCAATATTTTTTCTAAAGGAAGTGTGGGATATAGTGGAAGGAGCTTAGAAGTTCACCTGGGTCTGACACAGAGAAGACGAACGCTAGCTAGCTGGCAGACTTTAGCAGGATCAGAGCCAATGTTCAAAAAAGAAGGAAACAGAGCAGGGACAAAAAAAGTCCACTGAATTCTACTGTAATCTTTGAGCAGAATGATAATAATGGATGTCATTTTATAGACAGGACCCGGCTAAAGCCTCTAATGCCATTACCTCATTTAGTCTTTACAAGAATAATTATTGGTAGGTACCATTTTTATCTCAATTTTAACAATAGGTAAAAGAAGTCTCAATCATGTTGAGCCTCATCTTTTTTCTTTCATCCTCAAGAACACACAAAAATAAATAATTTTTTTAAAAAAAGAAGGCTCTGAAAGGTTAAGCAACTTATTCAAGCTTATACAGTAGGTGGCAAAGTTGCAATCCAAACTCAGACCATTATGATTCCAACCCCTAATCTTGGTTGCTAATATATAAATCCAAATAACTGACAACTCAATCAACCTTATTTTTTCCTGATCTCCATTTATATTGGAAAGATAAAAGCAAAGAATAAGATAACAGAGATTTAACTTTAAAACAAATTAAAGCATGTCCACTCTGCTCTCAGAGCAATACAAAGTCAGCTGTATTATTACCTCCATTTCCCATTCATTCATTCAGTCAATTATTCCACAGAAATTTATTACTAATGTATGTTTAGGCTGAACAAAGATCTGAATAGACAAGCCTATTATGTCTGTTATATTATATGCAAAATATGTACTGTATATGCATATTGTACATCTTTTATAAATGGGAAAGTTATACAAAATATTTTAAACACAATGGTAAACAGCCAGAAATATATTTTGAGGAATGGAGGAGTTCTACTTTTCTCACAGGTTAAATCAATTAACCACTCCCTTAACATTACAGCTTTTTGAGGTTTTACTGTAGTGTTTTATGTATACTTACATGATTTGCTAACAACAACTAAGGAAATGTCCAACTAGTTACCAGGGAAGCTCAACTACCTCTAACCCTGTAATTATTAGAATTCAATAATATACAAATCAATATCAAGATAGAAAAAAGAAAGGAAGGCCAAGAGTGTTCCTTGAGAAGACAGCTTCTCTTAGAATGATGGACAACCAGGTTTTATTTACTTCGTAGCTAATTTGAAAAATGCTTTTGAGGGTTGGAAGATGTTTGAGGAAATACAACTGGCTACTAGCCAACTACAATACTGCTTCCCAAAAGGGTCCACCCATCAGACTAGAATAACGGAGCTCCTTCTGAGGAGTCCAGGGAGGAATTACTGGAAATGGCAAAGTATATTAGACCTAACATTATCCCACAACATAACATGGTGTATTAACACTCTGCCTGAATTCAAGATGTTTATTGATTTCTTAAATCTTAACTAGGTTACATTTGCATTATATAGTACGAAAGAACCATTTCAAGTTATTTCTGTTCACATCTCAGGCTGAGTATTTTGCCTAAAATATTTCTTCCCTGCCTGAATTTATAGAGTGAACTGAGATGATACAAGTAACCAAAGTTAATCATAAAATATGTATGTGCATTAAATACTGCATTTATTCATAGTCAGAGGCCAAAATAATTTTTAAATGGGAGCATGCCTGATAGTAATATCAAATTGAGATAAATTTTTGAATGACAGTTTGATTGCATGGAATCTAATAATTAAGTTGATGTCCAGTGTTATGTAAAAGAAACAAGAAAAACATTTGGCCTAAATTCCTTTTAAAAAGTGAGATTGACAATTTAAGTAAGTGTGTACTAATTTCCTGCAGCATAACACTTGCTCAGGGGTCATATATCCTGCAAGCCCAACTCTCCAGAAAGACAGGACTAGGAAAGACCTCTGCACCATCAAACAAACAAAGTTTCATCAAGTTAGGCTGACCTGGCTCATATTGAGGCACGGCCACATTGAAGTTATATTTCACATAAGTCACTTCACTACCTTGAGTATGTTTTCAGCTGTACCCTAATTTACAGGGCTGCTGTCAGAATTAGTGTTAATAGAAGTGCCTTGAAAGTGCTGACACATAATAGGCTCTCCATGGAAAGTAATTAGCATAGTGTTACGGGCTAAATTGTGTTTCCCCAAAATTCCTATGTTGAAGCCCTAACCTCCAGTACCTGAGAATGTAACTGTATTTGGAGACTGGGACTTTAAAAAGGCAATTAAGGTATTATAGGTCATATGGGTGGGATCTAATTAAGTGTGACTCATGCCATTATAAGAAGAGGAAATTCAGGCCGGGCACAATGGCTCACGCCTGTAATCCCAGCACTTTGGGAGGCCGAGGCAGGTGGATCACCTGAGGTCAGGAGTTCAAGACCAGCCTGATCAATATGATGAAATCCCGTCTCTACTAAAAATACAGAAATTATCTGGGCGTGGTGGTGGGCGCCTGTAATCCCAAGTACTCTGGAGGCTGAGACAGGAGAATTGCTTGAGCCCGGGAAGCGGAGGTTGCAGTGAGCCAAGATCGTGCCACTGCACTCCAGCCTGGGCAACAAGAGCAAAACTCCGTCTCAAAAAGAAAAAAAAAAAAAAAAAAAAAAACAAAGAGGAAATTCAGACATATAAATAGACACCACAGGGACACATACACAGAGGGACCACCCTGAAAAGAAGCAGCAAGAGGGAAACTATCTGCAAACCAAGGAGAGAGGCTTCAATAGAAACCAAATCTGTGACACTTCCATCTTGGACTTCTAGCCTCCAGAGCTGTGAGAAAATAAATTTGTGTTGCTTATGCCACCCAGACTAATGGTGTTTTGTTGTGGCAACCCTAGCAAACTAACACCTATACTGATTGCCACCTTCTTCAAAGTAGCTTTGTGTGAGGCAAGGAAGTCTAACATTTGAGTGACCTTTGATTGATGCAAATTCCTCGACTTTAAGGTTTTTTATGTCTTCGGAATTCATACCCACATCTAGTACAGGGGTCCTGGCACATAGTACACTCTCATTAAGTATTTGTTGAACATATTAATGAGTGAATACATGAATGAATGAATGGATATTAATCAGAGGAAAAGCCTGTAGTGCCAGGTATGCTACCACAGACAGCTCACAGATTCACAGAACAATGCCTAAGTACTTATTATATGCCAGGCACCTTGCAGTAAACACTGTAAAAACCTAATGCAAAAATATAACTCTTTAGGAATTTGAAGGTGTTTTGAATAAGGAAAAATGGTCCATGTGACCCCGTCATTATCTTTCCAACATGCTGTGTAATCACTGGTCTACAGGGGCAGTGCTGTGTATGAGAAGCACTAGGCTTAAAGCCAGAACACTTGCCTGCTTTCTTGTTCTCCCACATACCAGAGGGCATTTAGCCATGCTGAGCCTCAGTTTCCCTTTTGTAAAACAGGAGTATTGATGCCTATCTCACCCCTGGCAAAAAGCTGTGGTGAAGATAAACCAGAAGGCATGTGTGTGAAAATGATCTACAGACTGTTACGTGAATTAAAGGCAATTAGTTCATAATGGTAGCCTTGAATCATTAAGTAAATACTAGTTTATATTCTGTACATTAAGTTTTAATATGAAAGGAGGCACATAAAAGATTTTTAATGCATTCCATTTAAATAGGTGATCTGCTTAAAAAGTTCAGGCCACTTAAAAGTTTTTCTGGAAAATTCACTTATGTGGAAGGACTCATTCTGGATGATTCTGGATAAATGTGGACACTCTTCATTTTTTTTAAGATGGTATTTCTGGATGATAATTATTTGAAAGCTTTTTTGCTTTGGGCAGGTTTGACCCTTAGATTCATGATTTTTATGAGTATTGTAGTAGTATCAATGAACATGTTCCAGTGAAAAATAAAATTTATTCTATTGGATAACAGTAATGCAGGAAAAAAGACATCTGTGCAAATAGCAATGTATTTTAAGTTGTCTTAGTTGTTTATTTTTAATATGTTTATATTTCAGTTATTAATTCTAAAAGTTGAAAACGGAAAACATAAAACTTTATTCCATAGACATATCCACAACACATTTAGTCCTGAATTACACACAACCAATAGAAAGAAAAACAAGAATCAAGAAGGGGTGGGGGGAAGAAAGAGCAAAATAGAGAGAAATAAACTCAATATGTAGCAAAACCCTGAGGTGTAACAGTAGAATTCAATTTTTTAAAATATTGGCAACCTTTAACTTTGTAATAAATGGTAACAAAAATTTTAATGGATGTTTAGATTTCTAATTAAATATTTACAACACAAATCTTCTCAATATCTCCTTTTCTTTGTTTTCAGTGGAGAGAATACCTAGTTTCATGTTGTAAATGTGTGTAAAGGTCTATTGCATTGTTTTTATAGAAACAATACCTTAATGTTAATGCACTGACAGCATAATCACATGGTCTATTATGAAACCATAACAAATAACTTTAAAATCTAAGCTGCCTTTTCACAATTGAGGGCATAAGCAGTTTTTAAATATCTTAGTAATAATATGGAGAATTGGATTACTTTTTCCAGGGTATTTTTGGAAGTAAGCCTGAAACAAAATTGTTATCCATTCACTCTAATTGGGCTGGGAGTAATAATTGGTTTGGGTTCTATACTTGTAACCCATGTGTCATCATAGGCTAAGCTTCTTCATTAATAAATGGAAGCATAAATCCTTGACTTCTAAAATTAAAGTGTGAATACAGTCAGATGATTGGATATAATTGGTGGAGATACCTACATAACAGTAGGTGCATTCAGATTAAGAAAATAAAACATGCTTTATAAATGCAATGTACCATTAGTATAATGTTCCTGAGTTGGCCCCAAAGCATCATTACATAGACTTGTCTTCAGACCAGGAGGATGACATACCATTTTGTAAATCTAATAAAACTTGCACCCAATAAGAAAAAAAAAAAAAAAATCTTATGTATTTTCTAGGTGTCAACGGTCTTCAGACTATTTTATGCTACGAGAATTTTATTTTCTTTTGGGATAAGCTTTGTTCCTGTCCTTCTCAATCAACATATTAATCAACAATTCCTATGCCATTATAGATACATTATAAATACTATTGCTACATTAACAATAGCTTATATTTATCATAAATGTATTATTGAGTATCTTATATTATTTCCTGTTTAAATTTTTTCTAACTCATAAAAATCCAAACACAATAACTTGAAAAAGATAATACAATGAACACATATACCTTCCACTTATATTAAATAATTAATATTTTTTCATATTTTCTTTTTCTTTGTGTAGATATATGCATACATTCTTAAATATGCCACAATATTATTATACCTAATAAAATTGAAAAATTATGTAATTTTTATGAAAAAAATTATTCCATAAATATAGAATATATAAATATAAATCCTACATTCTAGATCTAAGTAGTTGTTGTCTCACTTTAACTTATACCTCTGTCTCCTATATTTTCTAAATTGGAGTTTAGGTTAGTGGTTTGATTAGATATAGATTAAATTTTTGGCCAGAATAGTTTATAAAACTGATACTAGGTACTTCAAATCTTATCATATAGTAGCAAATAATGTCAGGCTGTTCATCTAGGTGTTATGCTAAGATTGACCATGTAGCAAAGGTGATGAGCACCTGGCCCCTCCTTTGTAAACATAAAATTTTCCCATTTCTGTTAGGCCATGAATATCCTGCTCCTCAACACCCTTTCACCCAATGGCTTAGCATGCACTGATCACATGCACCTGAATCAATTATTACATTAGGGACTATAAAGTGAGAATTTTCTGACATTATCATTCTAAACCTGGGAAGCTGAGGTTGCAGTGAGCCAAGATCATTTATGAGTTAACATTTTTCTCTAAAGAAGAATTTTTTGGCCTGGCACAGTTGCTCACGACTGTAATCCCAGCACTTTGGGAGGCTGAGGCCAGTGGATCACGAGGTCAGGAGATCAAGACCATCCTGGCTAACACAGTGAAACCCCATCTCTACTAAAAATACAAAAAAAAAAAAATTAGCTGGGCATGGTGGCGGGTGCCTGTAGTCCCAGCTACTCGGGAGGCTGAGGTAGGAGAACGGCATGAACCCGGGAGGCGGAGCTTTCAGTGAGCCAAGATCGCACCACCGCACTCCAGTCTGGGTGACAGAGCTAGACTCCGTCTCAAAAAAAGAAGAATTTTTCTTAGCTTTTTTCCCTTTCCCATAATTCAATATTCTTTTTATATTTTATTTTTTCATCTTGATAATTTGTCTAATGTAAATATTATTCCTATTTTATAAATGAAGAAACTGAGCCAAAAGAAGTTCAGCAACTTACTCAGCATAACTAGTAAGTGACAGATATGAACATGGAACTTAGATCTCTGACTCTTACTCCTATACAGTGGCAAGTATATCACAGTTACCTCCATTGATACGATGCATCTGTTCAACCCCTCAATAACCAAAGATTTTTTCCTGAAATACCTCAGCTGTGGAACTGTGAATAAGTCTTTCCTTAGAAAATTCCAAGAAAAGACATGTAGATGTCCCCAGTATAGGCTACAGGGTTCGGGTTATTATAAATGGAAAATGGCAGAGATACCAGACAAGAATTGGAATGATATTCCTCACCCCACATTCCTGTAATTAAAAGTCACACTGAAAATCTTGCAAACTTTTAGAGGAGGGAAAAATGAAATATAAACTCATCCAGTTTTTGGACCAAACTCTTGAAAGCAGCAGTTACACAATTTCCAGGTAATTCCCTTATCGGCCTTCTCATAGGCCATTCCCTTTTTGACAGGGGAGAAGTGGCCTTTTTCAGTATGAAGTTAATTTTGTTCCATTATAATGAAACCTACAAATGTTGGACATATTTCCACCTGAACAACCAGTACAGTCTCCATCTATGTATTTTCTTTTGCTCCTTTTTTTTTTAACCTTTTCTTATTTCTTTGTCTACAAAAGAGTTACTAATAAGAGCATATGAGGTTATGTAAGATAAATAGTAATCAAAGTTTCCAAATAAGCTTTTTCTACTCCTCTTTACTTCAGTTCCTTTTCTTTTCTCTCTTTTCCTCTTTCTCATTCTACTTTGATATTCCTTCCTGAAAAGAAGAAAAAAAGTTTGGCCACTTATTAAAAATACTTATTTTTTATTAACAAGCATTTAATACCAAGTGCCTGTGATTAGACAGATACGGTTAAAAAATATTAGGGACACAAACAGCAGTGAAAATTTTTCTAGAAACTGGCAGAGAAAGTATCTGTTATAATGTCATGTCATGAATGCAGAAATAAAAGTATGTGCACAGTGACTTAGGGAGCTCAGAGGAAGAACTGTCCTCAGCAACATGACTCAAAGGGCTTTCGAAGGTCTGTGCCTCCCGTAAGCACTGACAAGGGATGAGCAGTTGCTTCATTTCACTGTAACAGGGGAAAAAATTATGGCTGTCTGTTTATTTTAATTAAATAAGAATCTAAAGGGGAGATTATTATGAACAAGAGCTAAGCTCAAAGAGTGAGCCTGTAGGAAAAAAACGTTTCCTGGGTGATTTGTTGGAAAATGAGAGCAAAAACCCTGGGACCCTGAAAGTAATGTTCCTGAGCAGAATTTGCAAAATCACAGCCCAGCACAGGCCACAGTAGTGCATTCCCAGAATTATTCTTTCAGCCGTCAGCACCACATTTACCTCCCATCCTTCAGGAGCAGGGATGTTTCAGCTTATTTTATTAGATGATCTCAGATCCATATCAAGCCACAATTAAACAACAGAGCCCTGGGATGAGTGAACTCCCCCTAGGAAAGACCCCCCAAGACCCTAAGCCCATCTGTAGAAAGCCATGTTCTAAATTTCAATTGAAGTTGCCTCCTGAGTGAACTTGCTGTGTGACCTTGAGCAAGTCATTTAACATCCCTGTGTCTCAGTTTCCTCATTTGTACAATAGGGACCAGGCTGCTGACCTTCCTCTCAGGCCCATTAGCAATTATAAAGTACCTTGAAAATGTAAATGCTGAATTATAATTTTAATCAACAAATCAACCTTGGTGCTTTCCACTCAATCACTCCCTCTTGGGCAAACGATCAAAACCACTGGCTGACCCAGGCACTCTGAGCCCAACATTCACCCCTTGCACAAAACATGGCTTCTCTAGAGACCCACCAGGAGCCCTTTCCTTCCCCTGTCAGCACGCAGCAACTGCTTTTCAACCACTGATCAGGAAACTGGAACCCTAAATGTGAAGAGTATTCAAGTTCATGCTTAAGATATCTCAACCAACCCAAGGAAATTCTGATGAAGAAAATAACAGGCTCATGCCCAGTGATCTAGGAACCACATTTCCTCTGGATTTGTGAAAGTTTCTCAGTTGGAAAATTATATACATATTAATTAATTTTCTAACAAATATTTGCTGAACACCTAAAAAGTGCACACTGGAAGAGTTATCTCTTTACAGCTCAGCCAGTAGGAATCCTACAGCAGTGAGACCAATGTTCTGTGGCCCAGTGATCCCTGCTAGATTAAACCACAGTTTCAAAGCTAGGCAGTCATGTTACAGGCCATCCAATGCCTAACAAGGACCAAGTGGTAGGGAAGAGGGGCTGTGCAAACACACAAGCACATAAGTCTTCGGTGGGTGTCTGCCTTTGCCTGACCCTCAGATCTCTCAAAGAAGTTAGTCTCAAACATTATCTTTGTAAAAATGACTTTAAAACAGAAAAAGCAGTCAATCAAGCCTTGGATTAGATTTTAATTGGACACTCCTCAATTTAGAATAATAAGCATGCCAATTCCTTTAATACTAAATAGACTTTGAGCTGAAACCAGAGATGCTTCCCTTATCACTTGTTGAGTAAGTTGGGTCATAAACCTAAGTTCAAATAAGTGCAAAGAAAATATCACTAAAATTAATTAACAGTTTTAGACAGAGTAAAACATGGACCCTTAAAGCGGTTGTATTTTCTTTCACACTTAATGTGAGCCATTTAAGAGCTAATACACCTATCTTCATCATTAGACATTTCAGCAATTATTAGCCATAAATTTGGTATGATTGCACCTGTCAGGAGCTTGCAAAATAAGTCAATGTGTAGAATAGGCACTGGGCTAGGAGTTAGTAGATAGATTCAGGACCCAAGCAGACCACTTTCTAACTCTGTGACTTTGGGGATCACTTAAATTCTCTTATCTTGCATTTCTTCCTTTACAAAGTAGGAATAATAATAAGTGTCCTTCTTACATCCAGGGTCATTGTGAGGCACTAATGGGATGATGTATGTGAAAACATTCTGTGAACAACAAACCACACTCCAACTTTAAGGGATAATGGTGAGGATTACTTCTATTAAATCTTCATGGGATAGGTGAATTTGGAAGCTCCTCACTGAATGAATTTCAAAAAAGGTATACACATATTAGTATAGTGCCTGTGGGTAGTAATAAATATGCATTGATTATCATGAGGAGAAAGATACGAAAAAGTATTTTTCTCAGATTCTGTTTTTTATTAAAAAGATGTAACTGGCTTTATTATGCTTTTCACAGCTATCACATTTATGATCTTTGCAATTAACTTCTAAAATATTCATATTTAAATGGCATGCTATAAAAATAATGGATTCAGAAAATTATCATATGTGGCAAGAGTAAAGTAAAAAACAAAACATTTCTCTCCATCCCAAGAATTTTCAGAAGTTACAGAATCATAGTTAATGAAATTCAGTGTTCTCTCAGACAGTATATACTCATGAATAGAATATTATTTTGAAGATAATTTAACTCCCCAGTATTACCAAAGCCTACAGAATACTGTTACTTGCTATGATTATATACATGACAAAATATAATAAATGGATGTACAAGCAAGTGAAATGCAATATAGATTGCCAAAAGAGTTGTGAAACAAGTGTACAAATGTTAGCAATATTTTGGCAAGTATTAGTATAAACAAATTAATGTAAAAATATTAAAATAACATTTAAATGAATTATAGGTACATTTTATAGCAATGTAAGTTTAGTCCACATTGCACTTTCTCTGTAAAAAACTTTTTTCACATTTTTCTGAATACCTTTGAATACATTCACCTGCCATTTATTATTTATTTAGAATATCACAATTTTTGCTCTGTGCACAGAGAAGATTTAGGATAATTTTTTAATATTATTCTATATAACCAGCCTTCATATACTTAAAGACAAGTTTGGAAGCAAATATGCACTCAAACCAGCTGTCCAAAATGGCTAACTTACAAGACAGGGAGGATAAAAAGTCATTGATGAAGGGAAAGGAAAGATAGAATCAATATTCCTCTCTCTCTCTCCCCCCCCCCTTCTCTCTTCCCTCCTCTTCTTGCCCCACCCCTGGTCTCTGTCTATCTTTAGGAGAGTGTGCAAGAGAAAACCACTAAGGAGGCCACCGTCTTTTATCCTAATCTCAGAAAGGACATGCCATAACTCTTGCTGTACTCTACTCATAAAAGCAAGGCACTAGGTCCTGCCAATACTCAAAGGGAGAATATTACACAGGGTATGAACACTAGGAGGCAGAAATCATTAGGGATCCTCTTAAAACCTGCCTACCATGAATAGCATTGCATATCAGACTTAGATTACTCAGGAAATGCAAAGCAATGCCAGGTATATTTATTATATTTGTGATTAGAATGGAGCAAAATTAATATGATTAGCATAACTGACTCTACCATAAAATCTTTGATGAATCTATTTTTTTCCAAAATAACCCAATTTAATCATTTTCAAAATTGTTTTGCATCAAACCCCTAAACACCAGAGAGCACCTAAGATGTGCCAGGCACTGGGCCCAGTGCTGACAGAACAAAAAAAGCCTCTGCCTTCAAGGGGCTTTTCATTTTGAACTTTGCAAATTCTTCCTACATTTTGTAGTTATTTGGACTTTGTTTAAACAAGGAACAATTGCTCCACCAAATAAATATGGACTTACATGTGACCTTACAAAGAGCTGCAAGACACTCAATTATCAATGCTTCACTAAACTTTAGACCTCCTAGATAAATAGATGAAGACTGATTTTTGTTATACTAGTAAGTAAAAGAATTAGACTGCCTGTCCTAAGCCACAAGGTAAGAATATATATATATGAATATATATACATATGAATAAAATAATCCATTTTACCTGAGTGTCTATCCAGTTTCCTAATCACTAGGTATTACCACATTTCTCTGAGCTCAACAAGCCAGCCAGTATAGGATTATCACTAATTTCACAAACCTACTTATATAGTTCATTCTATCTCTTTATCCTCTTTATCCCTTGATTTACTATAATTGCAAAAGTCTTCACACTCTGCAACTCTGTTAGCATTAACTCATTCAGCTTTTCTCTGTCCTTGTTATTGCCTTAAAGCATTTAAGTATAACACCACATAATTGTTTTACACCTCCTCTTTTTCATTCCATAGGATCATGTTTTACCATAAATCTTTGAGACCACTTTCAAAAAGCCACATCAGATATATTTTTGTTCTTTGGAGTTCTTGTTCTTTAAGGGACTTGTAATCAGTTCAGTTCAGCTTTGATTAAGTTTCTCTTAGTTGACACAGCCTAAAGGACCATGTTTGCATTCTAAAGGACTTTGATCTTCATCTTATGCACCAAACCAAATCATGCCTATTCCAGTAGTTCACATTAGAATTTCCAGTATCTCCCGTTTCTTTCCCTTTCTGAAATCAGATAAAGGGATAGTCTACAGATGACTGATAGTCAGTTAGGCAAAATAGCTGAGTCCTAACTTAGAATTGGCTCTTTATCTAAAGTAATTTCAGGAGAATTCTCACATAATAACATGATATTCTGTAGTCCATTTACATAAAAGTGAATTCAGTTATGTTTCCCATAGTTTATTAGGACAAGCTGGAGATAATAACAAATAGTTAAAGAATACTAACCTATTCATATCGCTGTTGATTTGACTATTCCATCGTGATATAAGATGCCATACAGAATGCATTTATGGTGTTTGACACCTACTTAAGCCTTTGACACTTCATCTGCTTAAGGCTTTGGCACTTCAACTCTAATTCATATGAATAAGAAGGCACAATGAGCAATATGACTGTCAGGGATCTGTAACTCTGAAAAACTTAGAGAAAAGCATTTCTTAAGAACGGACCTGGCCGGGCGCGGTGGCTCAAGCCTGTAATCCCAGCCCTTTGGGAGGCCGAGACGGGTGGATCACGAGGTCAGGAGATCGAGACCATCCTGGTTAATACGGTGAAACCCCGTCTCTACTAAAAAGTACAAAAAACTAGCCGAGCGAGGTGGCGGGCGCCTGTAGTCCCAGCTACTTGGGAGGCTGAGCCCGGAGAATGGCGTAAACCCGGGAGGCGGAGCTTGCAGTGAGCTGAGATCTGGCCACTGCACTCCAGCCTGGGCGACAGAGCGAGACTCCGTCTCAAAAAAAAAAAAAAAGAACGGACCATAAAATATAGTTACTTACACCATCGAGTTACATAAACATCACTGGATCCATGAGTTTATACCATAAAATCTAAATGTATGTAACAGTGAATGGTCACAGGAACATAAATTGCTGTCACTGACAATTAGGCAATCTGGGACCTGTAAGGAAACTAAATGTGTTCATGGCTTCTACTGCAGTTAGTAATATACAATAAAGAGCAAAACAGAGCCTCCAGAGGGATTCTGAAAAAGGTTGTAGACACATGTTCTGAACCTTAAGGTCCAACAGAAGTGTATTTAGGTCAAGGAAAAAGATTGAACAAGAAAGAGCAGAAACAGAATTTGTTGTGTGACCTCTAGAAGCGGTTTCAATAGGAAATAGACTTGACTCATACTTTCTAAAAAAAAAAAAAAAAAAATTAAATTAGCTCTGAACTACTGTTAAACTGACATCAGAAGTCTGAATCTAATTGGAGTTACATAAGAAATATTGTAGTATTTGAGGGTTCTATACACAGGCCATAGAAAATTGATTATTTTACAGGATTCAAAGCAGTGTTATTTTCTTAAACAATGCTTGTTTCATATCAGGCATTCAGTTGAATTAAACTTTCTTAGAAAAGCCATTTTAATTCTTTTATATAATCTTCCTCTTTCTGACATACATATAAAGATATAGAAATTGATATATTTAATAGAAATGCAAGTTACATTGAAGTTATTGAAATTTACATATATATGTATTCAAAATTATGTCTGATTCTTCAATAAGAATAAGAAATACAAGAGAAGACTCCTGTGTAAACTCAGCCTATATCCTAGATGTAATCTTGCTAGTCCTATATATATAGAAGAAAACCATCTGTAGTATAGCTGTTTTCAGATAGCAGATTTATTTAAACAATTCTGCTTACAGAGAATTTACCAAATTTTCATCTCCTTTCCCTTTATTCCAACTTTATCACTCTCTTACTTCCACTACTTGCTCTCCTAACCCCTGGCTCATACACACATAGACACACAAACATACCACTTATTCTAGACTAGATCACTGCCCTAGACTTTGTATTCTTGGCTTCTAAAAATCCTTCAAGAACTACAGGATGATTGTATATTTAGAGTCTACCTTACCCCCAGCTCTCTCCATCCCTGTCATGAAGAGAATGAAAACATTACATCATTTATCCTGACATGGGAAAGGATCCATGCAATTCCTTAGTAATAGACAAGAAGGGTCAATTCATGATTGTACTCATTCTTGCCTCCTTTAAAAGGTGGACCCAGCAAAGAGTGGTTTGCTGTTTGTTAGATACTAACTCCATGAGCTTGGGCCTCCTACGAAAGGAAACCCATGTACTAGTCTCAGACTGAATTATTTTTTCCTGTTTCTGAAAGTACACCACCAAAGAGAAGCCTCAGAATATCAAAAGGCTACTATTGTAGCAAAAGTGCCCTATTATAAGAATAATAAAAATATATTTACACATGTAAACTATATTTCTACTGTCATGTTTTGAGCCATAGAATCTAGGATGGCAAGAAATTATATACTATATCTTTAAAATACAGAAATCGTATAAAAATAATAATCAAGAAAGACTGCACCTACCTCTTTGTTACGATGAGGATATCAACTTGGTTTTCATTTGAAATTTTTGAAAAAGAGTGGCAACCAAAAATACACCATATTACATCAAACATGTTTTTGGTTTTTGGGGGACTTTTGGGTTTTTTTGTTTGTTCAATTTTTGTTTTTGTTTTTGTTTTCTGAGATGGAATCTTGCTCTGTCGTCCAGACTGGAGTACAGTGGTGCACTCTTGGCTCACTGAAACCTCCACCTCCCAGATTCAAGCAATTATCCTGCCTCAGTCTCCTGAGTAGCTTGGATTACAGGCACACGCCACCATGCCCGGTTAATTCTACTTATAGTAGAGATGGAGTTTTACCATGTTGGCCATCCTGGTCTTGAACTCCTGACCTTGTGATCCACCTGCCTCGGCCTCCGACAGTGCTGGGATTACAGGCGTGAGCTGCCATGCCCGGCCCAAACATGTTTAAAGTATGAAATTTTTGCAACTGAAACACAAAGCTAAGGACCACAAAACCCTCAAACATTTAAAGAAAAGTGAGAGGAAAAGAAAAAAAATGACTTCTCCCAAACACCAAACTGAATTGTTGGGTTGTTTTTTTTTTTTTTCTGTGTTTACTTTAATCGCCTTTTGTGATCCTACTTTACACATTCTGTCAACCTTGTTTACAAATTACTTTCTTTTGTTTGATAGTAAGAAGAAAGCCCAAAGACAAAACCAGAGATAACTGGCTGCTGCATCACCCACCTAGTGGCAGTAGTGTGAGCTGTGGACAAAATATCTAAGTCTCCAGGCCAAAGAGTTGTGAAGCTGCTCATTTTCCTGTTGACTTTTGTTTAAGACTTGGAGATGTTTGTAAGATTGGGACCTACCTACAGAGATATCACACTCCTTTTGGTCTAACTCACTCTTGAACTGACATTGATGGTGAATTTCTTTTGTCACTTAGCATATTAAAAGAGATATTTTACTGTAATTTTCACGATCAATCCAAAAGCAAGTGGTTAAAGGCTTTTTTGTACTTAGTTATCTCAGCACTATCAGGAATGGCTAAAGAAAATAAGCACGGCCTCTGCTTTCCATTTTTTTATATATGACAACTAAAATACAAAAAAACATAAGTTATGACAAACACATAATGCTTCCTCTAGACAAGAATTGCAGCTTGGCATTGCACTAAGTGTTTTGATATTAATCCATTAAATTCTCCCACCACCCAACAATGTAGGATGTATCAGAGAGTGAAGCATGGAGAATTTATATAATTTGTTCAAGGCTACAAAGCTAATAAATGTGGAGCCAGGATTCAAATGTAGGCATTCTGATTCCCTAGTCTATGCTCTTACCCAGCACGTTATGCTGATGCTCAAAACAGTTGAGTGTTACATTAATTTAAATAAAAAAGATAAATTAGAGCTGGAGAGATTGCAATAGGCTCCATCAAGAAAGTCGAATGGATTTGGAACTTGGCAACTGAGGAGACCATGGCCAGACAAATGGCAAGAAATTCTGGCAAGAAGAACAATAAGCATGGAGTGTCTGCAGCAGAGGAAAGAAGCCAATCTCACTACAGTGGACGGAAACAAGGAGAAATTAAATGACATCATTAGAATAGAGAAGATTATAGAAATCCAGACAATTTATAGTGAAAATTGAATATCTAAGAGGGTGAAGTTAAAATTGGGTTAATAGACACTATCCCAAAAATGTAAAAAAAACATTCGTACAGAAACAAAGCTTCTCATGACATGCAGAGATCCATAAATGACTGTTTTACTTTTGGTGAAACTGAAAAGAGAATAATAGTGACTGCAGGGTCAAGATTAATGCATGTTGATTTTTAGGTAACATGGGAGAATGTTATCTAGAGAGCCAGAGTTTCACTACTGGCCACCAACAGTCCATTTTAATGTGTACTCAGTCTTTGTGACCTCTGTCCACTAGAGACATATCAAACTTATATTTAAACTGAAATGTGATTAGAGTCATGAGGCCTGCCTGGAGTTAAAGCAGGTTGAGAAAAATTTTCTCAATGACATCTTCTCTATGGAAAGTCTTTCTCAAAGGAAAAGAAATTCTGTCCTACTGGCAAAAAGCAGAAAGAGAAGTGGGGAGGGGAAATGGAAAGACATCTAAACCATCTCTGGGGAAAAGGTGATACTAAATATAAACTGGCCATCAACATAGTGAAGCTGAAGAAGGCAAGGGGTGTCTAAAGATATCATCAGAAAAGTTAAGAAAGAGGGCAAAGTAGGCTAGCTTAGGAACATCAACAGAATATTGGAAGAAGAACAGGGAGCAATTTTATAACCTCTCAATCATTTCCAACTTCTTACAGTGCTCCAGAAAAGAAAAAGTGTCCTTGATAAGAATTATTTATTGAACAATTATCTCTTTCCGCCCTCAGCTCTCTGGAACTGGACAACTGACAGATATGGTGAATTATAATTATGGAGTTCTCCAGAAGAGCTTCCTCTCAAGGATGCCCAGTTTTCCAGTTAGTCACGAGGCAGCATCACAAGCAAAACAGGGTTCTCTCTTTATTTAATAAGGCCTACCTTCTACACACAGTTTCTGCAATTTCCTCTTCTCCTTATGTGCATCTTTCTGCCCTTTCATATGTCCCATTCATGTAAGATTGTTTGCCCCACAGTCACAAACAATACAATCATCATGCTAACCCCCTCCCCCCAACCTTCCTGCTCCCTTTTCACTTCTCCCATTGCTCCTCCACACTGGTCCTACGCTCGCCTGTTTGCTCCCTGAGTAAAATCAGATCCCTGCATGTGCTGCTCATCTTCCCTTCCTCCTCCTTCCGCCATGCTCTCTTCACGTCCACATCTGCCTCTTGACAAACGCCCTGTGGAAGAGAGATTTTTCCCAGGCTCTCCTCCCCTGTAGGTCTCTTTGTGCCTCCGTATCCTGAGTTTCCTCTGACTCTTGTTTCTCTCTGCTTCTTGTGACTGCTATGGTTACAGATGACAAACATGGGAGGAAGGATCTGAGGGAAAGTTGTGCTTTTGGTTCACCAAATCCTTAGATTTGATTTGGGTAGTCAGAAAGTGCTAAAAAGTTTGTTTCAATGGAACATCCTACAGTCCCAAATGGGGTAAACTTGTCTTGCTTTTCATCTGCTGTCATGGTTAACTGGCAACTTCCAGGTACAAGGTGACTGGCATCTCAGGTGCACACATGAAGGTAATTTCAGAAAGAATGCCTACAGATTAAGACCATTCAGCTAAATTTTATCTGGTACTTTCTGGCAAGGAATATGTACCAGCATCTTAGATCAATTCTGACACGTTATTTTAAAAGTTTTTTGTTCCTGAGTTCCTGATCATTCCAATATTTTCTGCCTTACAAAGTCACAGGAAAAACAGGTTTGGAGTTGAGTATTTTCAGTCACCACTGACTTGGTGACAGATATTAACTCATTTCACTTAAGATTATAGGTTGAACTCAAATTGGGTTACCTAAAGAGAAAGACCAGTCCTTTATCCAGTATGTTAAGGAAAAAATTTCCATTACACAACCAGAAAAGGAAAGACAATGCAACAGCTGGAAGAGTACTGCAAATATCAGGGTTACAAAGAGTCACCCAGAAACCTTTAAAATAATTTAAAGTGGTGATAGACCTAGTAACACACTGCACTTCTATTAATGCAGTAATCCTTAACCCTTGAACCTAATTTGTACTTACACTAAGAAGTCAGAACTTTTTTTACTTGATCTACCAAGGCAATTTCCCATAGTTTGATTGGAAATAGTGCTGATGATTTTCTCATTTAAGTTATCTACAAAGCACTAAAAAAAAAAAAAAAAAAAAAAAAAAAAAAAAAAAAAATAGTGACTCTGCTGGAATTATCCTTCTAAGAAAATAAGAAAAAAAAATAGAAATTACTTACAACTAAGAAATGGGTCAAAATAACATTACTCTGTGAGATTTAAATCTGTCAAAGATATGTGAGGATACCAGAGCTATGATTTCTTCAATTCTCTGCAAGGTAACCAAAGCAATTCCAAGAAATCTTATTTTATTAGAACTCAAATTTATTAAGTATGATCTATCTAAGGTCATAGTGGGCAGACAACTACCTTGGAAGTGGGGTTAAGAGAAGATAAAATTCAGAAGTTTGAAAGTAAGTAAAGGATAAGCAAGATTCTTTGAATCATTTACAGCACTCCACATGCACACGGAGATACAAAAGCAGCTAAAAAGGCAAGGACAAAATTAAACGGTAATGATGATTTATAGTAAGATACTCTGAGACATGACAGAAGTCTCAGTACACCAAAAGGAAAATCTTGTTTGCTCAAATTATTTGTTTCTTCTGTCTAATGAATGTAATTCTAATATACAAGCGATAACACTGGCATTTCTTTGAAATGTTGATTCAGTTTAATTATGAAAATCACCAAGGTATTTTCTAGCTGCTGCATCACTCCCTGTACTAAGATTAATCACATCAACATCATTCATTTAATCTTCAAAGAGGAAGCAGTTGTCCACAAAAGCCTTCAAATAGCTTCATTAGTGCAATTTTTCAGTCTCAAACACTTAGCTAGCAGCATATGATTGAAAGTAAGGTCATTATATTCATCTATTTCCTAATCTAATTTTTGTAATGTTTCTACATTTAATGTAGGAATGTGTAAGTGTGGAGTTTTTGCCTTGTCTTTGTTTGTGAAACTGCTCAAAATATGAAGAAAATAATGATTCTGATTATAAAATATTTGGTTGCTATGGCTTTAAGTTGTGAAATTTAATGTGCAGGCCCATGACCAGTTCATTTTTTCTTTTTTCTTTATTTAATGTGAAAAGGATTGAGTGTAGAAATGCTCTGTTTTCTTGTCTCTTGTAGACAAAGAAAAACTTAGAGCATGAGAGACATCTCTGACTTCAGAAACTGGAATGACAAAAGTCATTGCAAACAAAGTATCTTTGATGTTTTAAAATGCAAGATGAATTTTATATTTAAAAGCAGAAGCCTCACTCAGGCTTCTCTTCTAAGACCCATTCTTAGCATCCTTTTCTTTGTTAAGAGCATTAATATTCCCTTTCCTTATTGGAAACCAAAAGGTATCAGAGTCCCACAGAATAACACTGCCTTGTTTGGTGCACTGATCAAATCATAGTTTAAATCATTTAAAATTACTCAGTTGCAATCAAAGAGGAAGCAGTTGTCCACAACATTCTCAGAGAGACTTAGAGCTGAGCCTGGCACCAACAGGGTGTGGTGATATAGTCATTTGTAATTACTGCACCTACTCTGAAGGGTTATAAAATGTGTCAGAAAGTAAAATTTGCTGAGTCCCATTACCAAGAAGCAAAGCTTACTAACTGGTGCTTTAAACTTTGCATCTTATAAAGGAATGATTTATTTGACTTTTGACTGGTCCACTTGCAGAAATCATTATATTGCAATATTCAGTGACTGTGCAAAGGGGAAAGAAAGGATAAATCATACAGAGACATTCTCAAGTTAATATCTGGCAAGCATATAATGCCAAATTTGTAAGGCAAGATCTGCCTACGATGGCATAAATAATGATGTGTATTTGCAGTTTAGTCAAAGAGATAAGGGCTTTTGATCATAAAAATAGTTCATAACCAATTGCAATGAGATGATGCAATTGTAAAAATTTTGTTTCCACAAATTATATAAAGACAATTACGACATTTTAAATATTAACCCCTTTGAATTGTTTTAAAGTATAACTATAACAGCTTCTTGTAAAACCAAATTCTAATTGACCCAATCGAATTTTAAGATAAACTATAAAGGCGAGAAAAACCCCAGCTTGAAAATACCAGTTTGCCATTTGTCCAGCTATATGCAAAGTCACCAGAATAAAATAGAATTATATGAAAGAGGAGCAATAAACTACATTATTTACATGTGTTCAATATTATAATCAGAGGAAAAAGTGTGTTTTTAAATATTTGTACATGTAAAGTTTTATTATCTACTTTACATAATACTGTGTTAGACACACTGGGAAATGCAAAGGTAGAAAAGATAAACTATCTTCTCTTGAGAAGCCTTTACTATGGTAGAAAAGATAGGAGCACATGTCATTACAATAAGAGGCAATGTGAAATAAGTGAAAGAAGAGGATTTTTGTCTTAAAAAATCCTAAGTTTTTATCTAAGAGTTTACAAGTAGATTCTTCCTAGCCAGAATACCGTGGAAGGTTTCCTGGCATGATGACATCTGAGCTTCAAGGAAAGGGTATTATGTTCAAAGCTCAAGATTGGGGAGAGAAGATTACATTTTATAGTTTAAAATATTTTATTTACTTTTCCCAACATTTATGCATTTGTATCATCTGCAGGGAATGATAAAACTTCTTTTGTTTTCAGAAGTGTCAAGATAATTTTTATTAAAATAAACAAATTCAAGAAGACTCAGCACTCGTTCCAGTTGGCATTTCGAAAGTCTAAAATACCCATTTTAATGGTTAATGCCAAATATCTCATCTATATAATCCCTGAGCAAGTGTACTTAATCATATTTTAAAAAGTATATGGCTGCTTTTCATAATAACAAAACAAGCTTATTTCTATTTATGTACATCTGGCTGGAAACAAAAATGATCATAATTTAGAGAAAATGTTTAAAACTCTGAAGCATGCAGTTTTGTGGAGCTTGTATGGTTTCTCTCTCCCACCCTCCCTCTCTCTCTTTCTCCATACATATATATAATTCTTTCTTCAATATCTGCCTTGGATTAGAGGTAGAAGTTTGGGGGTAAAGGTGAATTTCATCAAAAGACCTGTAGTAATACAGGAATTTAAATATTATTTGTTGAAAGTAGAAAATAAAAAAATAATTAATAGAGCTTACTGAATTCATCTAATTCATACACACTTCTAATATGCTTACGGTAATTTCAACTATCATCTTAAAAGAACCTACCTTGCAATACCAGATAATATTGGGAAATCAACAAACTAAAATAGTCTTAGGAATAATGAATGTATATTCTTGTTTGCAAGTACATAAAGGATGAATATAGTCACCTTGACAAAATATGAAGAGTTCAGGAAACAGAAATGATCTTATACAAACTAGTGTCTAACCTGGGTCCTATTCTGAGCCTCTCAAATGTGTCTTGCTAATATAAGAATATGCAGTGGCTCTTTTAACTCTGAGAGTAACTGAGAAGCCTCCTTCACAGAACTGTAAGGAGCTTAGAATCACCTTTCTGACCATCTTTCCTGTCTTCTATATATCCTCATAAAATATTTACTGTTCTTCTGAATGACCACTCTGATTATCCTTAGACTCCTTTCAGATTCCCTGATGATGTCATGGAAATGTTAAACCCATTATGCTAAGTTAGGACCTCCATCTGCAGTGACCTCTTGGCACACGCTTCGAGGACAGCATGATATTTTTACATAAAAGTTAGTCTTCATTCAAATCCTCAAGGCCTGATCCTGAAAAAATACTGACAGCTCAATCAACCTTAATAAATACTTAACTAGGTCCATGAAAAATAATAATAATACAGTTTCCAAAAAAAACCATTACACATTTACAATTGAGTCATAAAAATGTCTATTAAATGTACAATTATTTTACCACATTTTTATTGGAAAATAACATTTATCCTAATTTACAGGTTTAACCCAAAGGTGGTATATGACATTCCTTTTCATTAAGCTATTAGGGGAGTGATGAGTGACGGTGCCCAGCTCTAATTATCTTTAATGTAGTGTTTCAAATTGATCATGCATAATGCAATTACAAATCATAATTAAATTAATTTATATTGATTTAAGATTTTATAAGTTGTTAATAAGTACAGTACAGTATATCTTTTTCCACAAGCTAACATTAATATTTTCGAACTGCCAAAGCACTTCCTTCTTTTTCCTCCAATTTCATTCTCAATTAAAAAGTTCAAAAACTTGTACCTACTTTATGTGGGTAAGGGCTAACTTCAAAACTCTAAGGCAGTGTTGAGTATTTATAGAAATTTTCTCCAAGAAATGATGTCATATACATTTGTACATTTAGGATCATCTGAATTTGAAAATATATCTATCTCAGAAACACTTAGACCTGCTCCATCTACTAAGCATTCTGTTTGCCATACCTGCCTTCATGGCTTATTAGTATTGTCTGTGCACATAGTACTAGTTTCTCAATACGTGTTCTAATTGAGTGACTGACTAGGGAAAACCAAAGGAAACCAATGTAAATGCAGAAGTACTTTCCTCGACATTACTGATGGTTGCAGAAGAATCTGGAAGCCAAGGGGAAGCCCAAGCTAACGCTGTCCAGGCAAGAAAGCCCGGGGAATTGGACCTGTTTACATACTTCCCTTCTCTCCTCACCCAACCACATTTAAGAAATAAAATTCCTTCAGAAATCTCTACATAGAAAGCAAAGTGGACAATCAACGAGTGGATAATCCACAAATTCCAAGAACATTTCCTTTCTCTTATTTCTCTCTAGAACTAAAGGAGAGGTGGAAGAAAGGAAGGGCGTGAGAAAAGGAGCAGGATGGATTGACCCTGAAAGCCCCATCACTGTTTTTGCAACAGAAACAAATATTAGACAAATGTGTCGATTCACTCTGACCAGTTTTTTTCATATACTAAAGAATTATTCCTTCACCTCCTCATACCTGAACTATACATCCAGTCTGATTCGTGGCATGACCCACAGAAACATAACCTGGTCCTTCCACTTTCCACAAGCCTTGGAACTGGGGTTAGGGTTATGTGAATTTGTTGCTCTCAGGCGGCTGAGCCTACAATTGAGTATTCTTCCCGCTCCCCGCCCCCGCCATCCCCAAAGGTGCCTTTCTCTGAATGTGTTAAATGCCTTAAGGTCCTACAAGGGGAAAATGAAAATTTGAAGTAATTAAACTTAGGTGGACTGGATTGGAAATGGAAGTGACATGTTTATGAGAAAGGTATAGGAATGGTTATTATAAGGTATAGTTTCCTGGAACCCAACATCCTCCCTATAAGGACTGGTCACTAACACTATGGGCGTGCCCGCCCTAAGCAAGTAGAGACAGGAGGTCTGCGTAAAACCCCAGACAGCCTCTTCAGTGCCAGGTGTGCTGCTCACTAGCGACCCCTCGAGGTCTTAGAGGGAAGAGAGCACATGCAGAAGAGTGCTGGGGACGATTGCTGGGGCGAGAAGCCCACCAGGCTGACTGCTCCATCAGGGAGCATCGCAAGCTCGGGGTGCGAAAGCCTCTCCGCCGCCAACCAGTCAGTCCTGCCCTGTGTATACGCGTCGCCAGAGCTCGGCGCAGGGATCGAGCTCCGAGTGGCCCAGACGGGGAGGCTCAGAAATGCTCTGGGAAAGCACTCCCCTCATCACAAGACCGAAAAAGAAAGAAAGAAACTCGAGGTCTCAGGGATCCCAAGCGTGAAATGAATGGGAGAGAAAAGTCTGAGGAAAAAACATGCGAACACGGAAACTCAACTGGAACCTGCGCGGGACTTCGAGGGGCAGAAAATCTCCAGGGCAGGGCTAGGGTGGAGGCAGTGGGAGTCAGAGACCCTCCCTGTTTATTGATCACCTTTGGCATGAAATCTCTTGTATATGGGTTCGGACCATTGCGAAGGTTTCAGACACAAACAAGCTACAGCAACACTTTCTCTACACATCTCCTAGTTATTGAATAGTACAAACACACACACACACACACACACACACACACACACACACACACACACGCAGCCCTGAGCAAGAAGGCAAAAGGGAATCCAAAACTTGAGCAGGCCGCCAGGCCCTTTTCCTCTCTGAGCCAAAGTATGCCCAGTCTACACCCCCGCCCCACCACCCCAGCCACGAGGGTGGGACTGCGTCCATAGGACGCACCTCGCAGACAATGCAGCCTCCGTCCAGTTGTTCCAGCTTCCCGAGGCCCCAGCTGACCCAGTTCCAACGCCAACTGGCAAAAGCAGTTTTCTAGTCTGCCTTCTGAAGACGTCTCTTTTTATCCAAGTACTTTTGCCATAATATATGGGTAGTGTCTCACTTTCCCCAACTCTACAATGGACTCAAATGGACTGTTTTGGCTTTCACCAAAGATTTGAGAAAGATTATTGAGTTGTGGAGAGGTTTTTGCACTAAAAAGATTCTTGAAAGAGAAGGAGTAGGAGAGAAGCAATCGAATATTTTCAAGCAATATCCAAACGGGCTGCTAGACTGGGGAATAAAATTAATTCAATCAAATATAACACTTTATTTTCCTTAATTAATAATACTCAGAGATGGTGATATGGATTTCATTAGACTTGAGTTACAGTTTGGCTGTAGACCCAACACTGCATGAATTCTGTGCGCGCTATTCCTGAGACTGGGCTGAAGCCTTCCCCTACAGGAATTAGGACATTTTCGGGGAAGGTTGGATAATCCATTAATAGAAGAACTATTTTAAAAAAAACAAAACAAAACTCGTTTTAATAAAGTCTTCCAGTTGAAGCTAAATTTTAGTATTTGTCTGAGAAAAGTGGGTTCGGTTGTGTCTGTGTGTGTGTGTGTTTCCTTTTGGCATCGGTATGTGTGATTTGCAATCCAGGTTGTTAAGTTTCCAAGCAGGAACCAGTTAAAAATGCATGGATTCTATTATATGTACAATTTAATCACAAGGTATTTAAAATAGACATTTCCATCTAAAATCCAATCCGAAATCAACACAGTTCCTCCAGGCATTAGATGATCATCTCGATTTTGCATTTGTAAACTGGGAGAAATAAATGTGACTTGTGGATACCAAGAGGTCAAGTACGGCTGCTCAAATATTTTTCTTACAAAATGACGGATTTATTAGACAAATAAGTAGCCCGGCTGATGCAAAACCCCCAGTGATTGAATTTTGACGTTAAGTCAACAACAACTCGAACTACATCAGTGGTTCAAGATTTAGTTATGATGGTAGAGATTACTGAACAAATAAGAGCCAGAAATGAATACAGATTTCTGAGGATCTGCCCCTGGCACCCTCTTCTTGACATTCTCTTCCATATGCTCCCCCATTCATACTGTATTATAATTAAAGGACTTAGCTATGCCTTGTGATTGGAAAGGAACTTTAAAATAATTAGGCATATTTTCCTGTTTTTTATAAAAAGAGCAGGCTCAGGGAGAAGAAAACCAATTCAGTTTCATAATAAATTCCTTTTTGGCCTGAAAGTCACCCAACATTAGAAGGCAGGTAGCATTCAGTGGGTGTTTTTCTTTCTCTCTCTCTCTCTTTTTCAGGTTTTATTTTCATTAAGAATTTTGATAACCTACTCTTTCTCTACCCCAGCCCCCACCATGCCCCCATCCCTCTTCCTCACTTTCCTATGAAACATCACTTTCTAAAATATTTGAGGACTTGGGCTTTAGTATCCCACAGAAGATCAGAATCTACTGCTAAATAATTAAATCGCCGGGAGATTTTTAGGAGTATTTAGATTTCACCTCTCCTGGGTCAATGGCTGCCCTCCCGCCCGCTCTTCCCTAGTCCCTCCCTGGAGCTGGCCGCGGTGCTGAAAACCTTGCGTGACTCATGTGAAAAGGGAGGGCACCACTCATGGAGGATTTGGAGGAATTACTTATCTTTGCTCTTCATGAAAGGAGACTTAAATAATTGAGACTACATTTAAACATAAAGCAGTTCATTTTCATCTTTTCATGGAGAAAGGGACTGATCTGCTTCTAGTGTGAAAATTTGCCTTTTATTTATTCTATGTGTGACTTCCTTATTGTAGTGGAATCGTGACTCAATTTTCATTTGAGTCTTGTGGAGCCAGCCAAGAATCCATTCCTTACACCTTCTTCTCTTATTCTGCGATTTTTCAGTTATAGTTTGGTTCCTTCTAGTTCATGGAACTGCTTATTTTGCAGAGACAAATCTATATTTGATTTTAAGAATTCATCTGATCAAGGGCTTGAAACAATTTCTCTTTGTAGATAGAAATTTGTTCTTTGGGTATCCAGGCACAAACCGCTAGAGGCAATAAACTGGTGCCAGATTTTTATCCTAGATTTTATTTAAATACAATAATAATTCCACTCTGTAAAATAAATTGTCCATCCAGGTTTCTCTCCCAGTTTGCCATATATCTCTCCCGTGTATGCATGTACGGCTAATTTGTACAAATGTTTTACTTGTGCTGGGTTCTAAATCATCTATTGCATTGGTTATTTTCCTGATAAATAAACCCGGACATCCAAAATTACTAACCCTATAATAGTAATAGAATTCACTAAGTAGAACGAAATGTTTCATAATTTTTTTTACCACTCCCCAGGATTAAATAATAAATTGTGAAAATGAAGCTCTTGTATTAGGGAGGGGGATTCGTTCTCTTTTCTTCTTCCTTTTAAAATACTGAGTAGTATTTTCAGTCTAACAGTACATCTGTTTACAGTTTGCCTGAACTTGTTTCTGAATTTATATTTCAATATGCTCTTTAGGATGCAAAATTCCTGTCAAATTAAAGAGTGTTCATGTCTTGCCCGCTTCTAGCAAATCACTTGCAGCACCTAATAAATCCAGCTGGGGTTCCTTCCATGGCCTGATGCTGCTGAAATCATTATTGTCCTGCCTTGTTTCATGTCAGAGGCCTCTTCGCCTCATCTGTCATGAAACCAATTTCACTTTATTTACATCCATTTGCTAGTTTAATTACTGTGCTGATGAATAGCCTGAAGGAATTAAGTTACGAGTCTTTGGAAACCCAAAGAGACAGATATATGGGCTACCTTTTAACTACAGGGAAAGAAATGAAGGCTAGTGGCATGCACCAAAATTTGAAGATAATAAGTGTTTCTCCCTACCTGCTACTGTTGAAATTCAGGATGATTCTTTCTTATGTATTCATCATCTCCTGGATGAAATATAGTACTTTAGAATCTGTCATATTTACAGATTGACTGCAGTTCTCTACAATACAATTTTCTATTTTTAAACTGTCTTTTTTTTTTTAACTAAAAGAGTCACAGATAATTTACTAGCCAAACCAAATAATCTGTAACAGTGGTGTTTTTAATTAAAAACACCTACCAATATTGACCTGTCCCTGTAACTGAGCACTTATTTCTATATAAAGATAGACGGGTGCCCTTGTGAAAATACAGAATATTTAATACCTCATATCTAAAACACAGTACAAAATACTCCACTTTTATACTGCAAATATTGTAACAGATCTCACTATATAATTTTTGTTTCTTATTGAGTACAATTTCACAATTATCTTTTTTTATTTAATCTTGCACTTTTTTCACAATTATCTTCTTTAATGTATTTTTGAATCATAAATAAAAACATTCTGTTGCCTGTCTATTTTACATGTCCAATACAATAGAGCACTATCAGTCTACGTTAATGACACAGGGCTTATGGGGTGGGTGAATAATCTGTGTTCTCAATATATATAAATAGTCAACATTTACATATGTATTTTTAAGCCTAAGATGAATAAACTTTTCAGTAATTCTATTATCTTGTAAATTAACTACTACAGTGTAAACCTACTAATTATGACAATATTAAAAAGTCATTTTCAAGTGTATTCCTTCTTAAATGCTATCACTAATTATAGTTTTTTAACTAAAAGTTGATAGTCCAGAAATTAAGTATTCTTGTGGCCCATTATTAAAACAATAAGTAAATATGCTTGAATTGACTTTTTATTTTATATTTTCTCTATCCTCAGGTAGCATTGCACATGAAAAGAATGTAACTTTTAAATCCAAGAATCTATAGGTTTTCCTTTCATTGCTCTGTTTCTGATGTAGGTCTGATATTTTAAAATCTGTACTTCCATTTGATTTCCCTAAAATGAATTAGTTTAAGACACATGACAAATATGGTCATTATTTCAAGAAAGAATTCACATATTTTTCTTACACATTTAGTATACTTACTCATTTATGCCCTCTCCATGCTGAGTATAAAATTACATCTAAGATTTTGCAAACTTTCTAAACTAGTTATTTAACTTAAAACAATTTTAAACACGCAAAGGCAAGAGATATTACTGAACAACAAAGAAATGAAAAAGATGGAACTTTTAATGTTTTCACATTTCTTCTTCTAAAAGAATAAAGTACTATTTTCTATCCTGTATATTTTGCAGTTTCATTTATCATAAAGCCAGCTTAAAGGAAGAAACAAAAATGTTAACACATTACATTTACTCTCAGAAGAACTAAAAAAAGTGAAAACTCTACTGTCCATGCAGATATATATTAATAAATTATATATTCATAACAAATCCCTCAGGCACCTCCCTCCTTGACCTTCTTACATCCCCTAAACATACAATTTCCCTATTCTCCTCCTACTACTTCTAATAAAGCACATTTATAAAACAATGTACATAACAAAAATAACTTTTGTGCCAACAGAGTCTTGCCTATAAAAGTTTTGCAGTAAAGCAAACCCAAATAAGACCCTTCAGGTAAAATATCCATCTGTTTCAGTAGAACCAAATGCTATGCTAATAATTTGGTAGACATTTATGAACAGTCTTTAACTTGACAGCAAAGAAATTTTATTGATGGAATCTTCTTTAGATATTTTTATTCATTTTTTTATTAAAAAAATGAAAACATGTGAGTTTTAAATGCTTTTTTTCTTTGCCCCTCCTCCTCCCCCATCTCTCTCATTCTCCCCCCTTCTGAAGACCCTCTCCTTCCTCTCCAGCTCTTTTTGATTAATAGATCCATGTGGCTAACGGCCTGACATATGGTGTGCGAAGCAGCTTGAGATAGTACCTAAGGCATCCCCTACGGCCATTAACATATTAGGGGCTTATGTGCAGTCAGACAGTCAGACCTCATTGAGAGCCAGCATTTTCAGAAAGGCTGCACCCCAGAGCTGTTTGATAGAGAGTTTCAATAATGCACAACTCTTCAATTTTAAGGGAGTTGCTTCTGGTGCTGAAACACTGGGACAGAACCAGAATAAAGTTTGGAAATAAGACTCAGTTACATTCAACAGCAACGGTGAAAAACGTGCTTACATCTGTTTGCATATGGATATGCACGTGGAGGCACAGCTTCAAGCTCACGAACACACACCAGCTCCTGAGTATTATCAGTAAACAGGCAACGTCAGCTGCCTGGATTTATTTTGTTTAAAGATTTATTTTGCTTAAAGTCTTCTTTATACCCAGAATACTAGCATTACAGTAACACTTCAGTTACTGATAGAGATTTAAAAAGCAAAAACAAAACACAGCATCATATTTAAGAAAGACACTGCTCTGAATCATGTAGTTTGATTTTTTTCTCTAGTAGAAGAAATTAAGTGCATTTTTATATCTGTCGTAGCCTCAAAACAAGAAAAACAGGAAGAAAGTAATGAAAATTTAACGTTAAAGAATGCGATCGTGTTTTAAATGCATTTACAGGTCAAATCTATGGAGAGGTAATCAATCTTATTCTATAAAATCTGAAAGTTTACAAACAAAAAGTCTTGACAACTCTGAAAGCTGGGGAAAAAAAACTCTAGGATAGTTGTGTGTGTGTGTGTGTGCGCGCGCGCTCGTGTGTATTTGTATGTATATTATTTGTATATATACGTATATAAATTTGGGACAAGGGAAATGATATTCAAAATCAAAGCATATATCACACTTGAAGGTTATTTAATTCACTTTAACCTCGTAACTGAAGCTTGAAATTCGCTTTGCCCATGTTTTTCTCTTTCCAGCCTCCTGCTGATAAAGCACTGTACCCCTTTTGAACTGTACTCTAACTGTTTGCTTGGCAAATAAATGCTGTTCCGCCCTATTAAACCTTTTAGGTAGTTTCATCTTCGGATTCTCAAATACAGAGCTAATAAGGAGGTGCTTTGATGCTGTTTTACTTTCAAACTATTGCCCCGAGGCGTTAAAACGCGCAAAAGGTAACTGGAAAAGTAAATTGCCACGAGCAAGGCGCACCCTCCCTTTCAAAACCGCTCCAACCCTCTGGGTGCACTGCGTGGAAGCCGAAAATCTCCCTGGTCCTGTGCAGAACCACGTCCCGTTGGCAGCCCCTGGGGTTCTGAACCGGTGCCACATTACCAGGGCAGTGAGGAGAAACGAGGCACTTTTAAGTTTAAAAGCCCTGGAATCCCTTGGGCTTTTAAAGACAGAGGTAGGGCCCGGAAAGCTTTACAAAAGTTGATTCTGGGCAAACAAATATCAGGTGAAGATTAGGAACCAGCAACTTGCTTAAGCAGTCAGTATTAAAACTTTTGCATAAGGCGTGGCAGTGGTGCACGAGAGAATCCGCTTTCTCGGCGCTAAGGCTGTTTTCAAGCCTCCGGTTCAGATAACACTCTGGAAAGAAGACCCCGGCGCGTACTCCCGCGTCGAATACAATGGAGTCCCTCTCCCCACAGTCAGCGCGCGCGCGCGCGCGCGCACACACACACACACACACACACACACACACACACACACGATCCTTTAGTTTCACATAAGCAAACGAAACAATTGAAACATATCTGTTTTATTTAAAACTGGGATGAAAGCGTCTGCCGTTCAAGGGCGTCAAAGGCGTCACATTAAGATAAATTTTCAGAAGAAACGCAAGCCCTCGGGAAATACCTCTGCCCAGAGTCAAATGGATCCTACCTGCTTTTTTAAATGCCTGCATTTCCAATGCTAACTCATACAACACATTTTACAATTGTGCAAAGTGCAGGACAGTTGAGTCCCAATGTCAGCCTCGGAGCTCCTTGTCACATTCAGCTTCTTTTTCTTTCTCTTTCTTTCATCACAACAACGCCATGGTTAAGTCACTTAAGTGGTCAAAATTAACATAAATCATTATTAGTTATTAGGATTTGCTCTAAATTACACTGTGAATATCGTACCAACCCCATCTGCCGCCCCTGCTCTCGCAGCAATAGATTGCAGATAAAATAAATGTCCTTACCCCATTAGAAGGTTCCTGTCTCTGTAGCCAAAAGCCAAACAAAAGCAATAAATACCGGGCTTTTTCTCTCCACTATTCAGCTGTGACTCTTTTCATCAGCTCTTCCTCTAGAAAAGCTCAATAGCTGCCTGAAAATATTGCATTTTATATCACCAAAGGGCGATTAATATTGCATTAACTGTATTTAACATTTTTTAAGCGCGAGTAATCTACAATGAGTTAGTTTTCGGTTAGTAAGGACAGGGGGTATCAGACCTACTGCAGACCACTTAAGATATCCGTACGATTGTATTATTTGTCTCACACGTAGATAAATATATATATATATATATGGTTAGAGTGTACCACGATGTTTGAAGTGAAAGAGGCCGTGCTAATGGTCTGCTTAAAGTATTCTGACACTGTCTGGAGACAACCAGGTCTCTGCCTTCATTAAATGTTTATTGTCAACACTTGGTGGGGGCGGGGAGAGGGAGAAACTGGTTTAAGTGAATTTCCACGGCTGGAAATTGGCAACACTTTGTTTTATTCTAATCTATGTCTACAAAAGTTTGTACATATTATACTGCATTGAGGCCAGGCGTCAGAGGTATAAAACAAACTTTTGTTTGTAATTCCTTTTACCTAATCAATGCGAGGAGTCTCTCTTTCTCCACCACTCGTTTTGACAACTTTCGTTCCACGCTGGGTTTTTTGTTTTTTTGTTTTTGTTTGTTTTTGTTTTTGTTTTCCTCAATCTGAAAGCGACTATCTTTCGCTGATGAGGCTTGGGGAGGGGACTAGGACGTGGGCGCTTCTCCTCCCCAGCCGTCGGTTCGCGGGAGCGGGATGCTGGTCTTAACACTAGGGTTATATCGGTTTCTCACCGAACCGAGATTTTAAAATTCAGCTTTGCGATTCAGGATCCCACTGAATTCCCCGGGACGAAAGCCTAGCGGCCAGGCTGCATTTCGCCCCGGGTATAAATCCTTGCCGGATAAATTCAAATCTGTAGCAGGGTTTTGGTAACATGCACCTTAGCAACAAAACAAAAGCCAAGCTCGTATGCCTCCCAATTCTTTTCAAAAGGTGTACGGCAGTTGTGAAAGTTTTGTGGTGCTTAAGGAGACTGTTGACTTACGCAACTGGGGAGAGGGTTTTTTTAACCGCTTTGAGATACTGATCCATCCTTTCTCTCTCAGAACGTCCTTAAGGGCACGTAAGAGTTGGAGGGGACCTCCGGGAGCGCCTAATTTTGAGCCGCGGAACTTCTGCCCACCTCTCCGAGGGGACCAGGCGCGCGCCAACACGCATGTGCGGGCTCTGCGCGCTCTCCGCGCGCTCGGTGCGCGCTTCTTCCTTCCCGGCTCCCCGCGGTGCGCACCACTCCCCGCTGGCCGCTCTGCGCACGCGCGCCGGATGCCCCGGCCTAGGGCAGTTAACCTTCTCGGGTTCTCCCGGGCCCAGCCGAATCCACCCCAGGGCCAGCAGGCCGGTGGCTGTCCTGCAGTCCGAGCGGAACTGCCACCTCGGGCAGCGGGAAGCCTGTGGGCTGCTGCTTCTCCAGGCAGGCGGCTGAGGGGTGCAGGCAGGAAGCGCGGTGGTCCCTTCGCAGCCGCCCGGAGAACCGCGGCTGGTGCCCTTGAAGGCGCTGGGACGCCAGGGTTGGGTGGGTGGATGAACAAGAACCCTGCGTGAGTGAGGGGAGGGCGGGTCCCCTCCTGGCTTCAAATTCAACCCAATCAGCTCTGCCTGTGGTTTGAAACTGCACACGCCGACCCACCCGCCCCAAAGTCTGAAAGTTATGCCCGGGAGACCTGCAAGCTGCGGAGTGCAGCTGGAGAGGGAGCTGCCCCACGAGGCAGCCTCCAAAATAACTCTCGGAGTCCGAACAGTGCTGGGCCGCTGAAGTTTACAGCCTCAGATCCGCGCCCCGCCCTGCAGATCCACCGGATTTCGGGGAGGGAATCGGGGGGCTGCCCGTCTTCCCATAAAGCTGACTTGACAACAATTACGAAAGTTTTTAATTAGCTTCTTGTTATCATTCATTTTATTAATTTCCAGAACTCTCTGGCCATAAATTATTCAAAGGGTAAGTCAACCCGAGTGGGGCAGCCGCCCGCCTTCCCCACACGCGCCGGGCTGGCTCTGGCCGCTCCGCTCACCCGGTGCCCTGTGAGCCAGCCCCGTGCCAGAAGCCGCGGTGGCACGATGGTTTGATCAAACATTAAATAACGTAATGTTTGCGACACGGCTTATCTCGCAAGTGTAAAAGAGGACCTTGTGAGAATTAGAATTCGGCTGCTATTTTAAAAAATCAATTAAGCTTGTGGTCTTTTTTGAAACAGCTCGAAAGGACCGCGTGGCTGTCATCGTGGCGCTAAGACTGAGATGGCAATAACACCGATGGCAGAACTGTACCAGTATTAATTGTCATCACCTTTATCATCCCACCAAGGCCGTTCGAATGGGGTGGGAAACGCTAGTTTTAGCCAGGATCAGAAGCCCCAGTTCCAACTTCACAGACGAAAAACTGCAAAAGCCTACCAACGTGAAAGATGAGTAAGGATGCTTCATGCACATGCCAGGTGGGATCAGGAGAGGCAGGGGCGGCGGGGCAGGGGCAGAGGGCAGGGCTCGCTCAGTGAGTCCTACGGGCTTGGGGCGCCCTATTCTCTCACGTGCCCGGCCACGTGTAGGAACCCAACCGAAGTAGTCTCATTATCACAAGAAAACAAAAATCGATACAATCATGGCAGTGGGTGCCTACAGTTTATTTATGAAAGTGTAATAGAAGTTGAGAGCAATTTCAGAACACGCATTAAACAAAAATTATTAAATTTTTGCATTAAACACGCATTAAACAAAAAGTTAGTTGATGGGTCTTGAGGACATCATTTTTTTAGACCTACAGAAGGAACAGGACCTGGAGCTAGAAATGGGGAAAAGAAGAAATTTAAGACTAATGGATGGCATAAATGTGGCAGATGATTTAATGCTTATTTGTCTTTTGCTTTTCCTATTCCACCGCCACCGCCGCCTGGATTTGCTGAGAAGCTGAAATGCAAACGGAGCCCAATTTTCCCACTCTCTCAAACTTATTTTGAGATTATTCTTTAAAAGAATCCAAGACACACATTTAATCATATTCACCCCAAAACTGGTGGAGGAATCCGCTTAGAGTGAACTTCTCTTCAGAACTAGAAAACTCTGAAAGGCCAAACTATCACTGATTGACACCCACCACTTCAATGATAGTTTGGCCTCTTCAGGAGGTCACTTTTTGTTTGTTTTTTTATGGATTGACAGTTAAAGGCATCTTAGAAAATAGTCTTATTACTCCTTCAAGCCATATATAGATTCGCTCACCAGAAAGCAAAGCATTTTGTTTGTTTTGCAGTTTCCTACTACATAAAATAGGAAATTCATTTTCATGATGTTTTATTAACATAATACTCTTATTTTTACTTGGTAAGGGTTTATTTAAAGCAAATCCTTAAATTCTTAATACCTACATTGGTCATTATTATGTAATACACATGTATTTGCCTGCAACATTTCTGCTTGAGGCAGACTTAAAAAAACAAACAAACAAACAAAAAAAAAAACCACCACCTTTTGTAAATCTTTTCATTTGTTCAGTCCTGGTTTTCCAACAATGAAATCCAGTCATACTTTTCTATAGAATAACATTTTTTTTTACAAATGCATTTTATTTAAAACTGATGATATTTCAAGTCAATAACAAAAACAACTCAACTCTTTATGGAAGAGTTCTATTTTTAAAAATACCTCTAGTGCTTTTTTTTTTTTTAAACAACTGTTTAAAATCACAGCTTTTAAAATGTACTATTCTTTTTGAACATCAAGTGTTTTGCTTCACAGATTTGCCGGTGATATTAAAAAGATTTGGCTAAAATGACTTCAGATGATATAATCCCAGCTCTTAAGAAACTTTGTACATCTGGCATCTGATCTAGTCCCAAGTTACCAAGAAATACTCTCTGGTCACTCTGGAGCAGTAGGTGGCACACTAAATGTTTTAAAATGTATTAACCTCCAAAGAAAAGCCATTTAGTTACTAGGTGTTTTTAGGCTAGAATATCACATCTAAACCTCCAAATGCCTCTGTCCCTGACCCTAAATTTAAATGTTTCTTGGGTGCCTGGTTATTTACTGGTTTTCACCACTCTGGATCAAGTGCTGTGGTTTAAGAGTTTCTGCAGTTAAAAAATAATAACTTTTATAAACACAGGCAACTAATATAGAATTCATTTTATTTAGAGCACCACTTTTCATGAGTTATCTGAAAGCGAATTCTGATTCAGCAAAAAAATACATCATTCTCAATCTTTCCCCTCTTTTCATCCCCCTTCAACACCCTCCCCTCCCCCCATTTCTTTGTTTTTTTGTTTGTTTGTTTGGTTGGTTGGTTGGGGTTTTTTTGGCTATATTGTCTCATTTGTTGAAAGGTTCTACCAGGACCTGGCCCAGTATAAACACAAAAATGCACCCAAATCATAAAACTGCTCTTCTTTCAGTTATGTTTTATTTGTAAGTGTACTGGGACACATCCCCCTGTTGTATTTTGGCGCACAGAATTGGTTCTGATAGAAGTAGGGGAGGGGAAAGGTAAAAGAGAAAAGACATAACCAAGGAGAAAGCTCAGCAGACATACATGGACAGGTAGATCAATCCGTGAGACATTTCAGGATGAACACTGGCAGTTTGTAACCACTGTGTGAGTGTGTGCATTAAATAAAATATTTACAATAATCTTCCTTTTTTCCTTTTCCTTTGAATACAAGAATATGACAAAAATGTTGTGTTTTCAGTGGAAACAGGCAGTAGACTGTGAAATCACACTATCCACAAAACGGTCTACCAGAAAGCTAGCCCAGTTTAGTGCTGTTTCAAATGCATAGAATGTTTGCCCTGCAAACAATGATATACAACATAATTAAATAAATAATGCCTAACCAGAGTGAGACCTAATTGTGTTTCTTTCCACACCTTTCAGATCATGCATGATTTCAGTCTTGTTAATCGGCAGGTTTTTTCTTTTCTCATTTGTTCTGTTTTCAAGGTTTTAGTTATGATTAAAGGATGGTAACAAACCATCTCCACAAGAGATCCAAAGAGTATCTTGTACACAAAGCAGGCATTTTACCTAACCACCTTCAACAATCTTATTTTTTAAAATCCACCAGCAGCTTGTAAGGTACCTGATTATTACTATGAAATACTATACATGATTTTCTATTTGGGAGACTGGTAGTGCAAATTAAAGTTCTTGCTACCCAACATTTATCCCCAGTAATAAATGACTCTTGAATAATAAGAACAAGTAAAAGGAAACACAGTTGTTCTGTTTTCCCCCAACATGCAGACCTCTTTGAAACAAATGGGGGTGGGGGCACTTTAAATCTGTCTTCTTTTCTGGGATTTAGGTGATTTTCTCACAGCCAAGTCCTGCTCCAACAGAAAGCAGGAACTTCTCAACATTTCTATAATTTCATGTTCTCCAAGAGAAGAAGAAAGGGGACCTAGAAGAGCAAGATGAGAGAGTATCTCTCCTAATAACTTTCACCCCATCAGTCTATTTGAATCAACAGGAAAAAAAAAATCAGTAGTTTAAACCTCTCTAAAAAATAAAACTGAAAGGGTAAAAGTTCTATGAGTGGGAAAAAAGCTTATTTTGAAATTGTCTAAAACTGTATCTTTGACATAAGAGAAAAAAAAAAAAGAAAACTGTTGTTAAAATTGTTTCATTTTCCTAGAATAAGATATTTCGAAGTCCCGGAATTCTGCTTTTGAGTTAGCTCAAAGACTATGCCCCGATCTCCAAAGACCCCACCCCACCAGGACCAGGCCACCAGAGTGTAGGCAGGGCCAGGGGAAAACTTGGATTCCACCTAAGCAAGCAGCCAGGCTCCCCCTGACCCTCTCTTTTCAGCTGTGCTCCCACTCACTTCCCGGGATTGGAGAGCAGCCATTGGCTTCTCATTGGAACGGAGGAAATAAAGAGGATATGGATGGGGTGGAGGTGAGATTTAGAGGGAAAAATTAAACACGCAGACAGAACAACTAGCTTTGATACCCAGAACTTCAACTTCCGGCTCATTTGGTTTTCGTTTTTTGACTCAGTTTGTGTGTGTAGGGTTGGGGAGGTGGTAATAATGGTGGTGCTCTTTTTTCTCTTCCATGGGGGGAAATGAAGCTGCAGATTATGGCTCCCCGGAGTTAAAATTTCTAAAGTATTTTCCTTTGCTTTTGTTCTGTTTTGTTTTAGTTTGTCTTTATTTGTCTAGTTTTTAGTGGTTGGTGGGTTTGTTTTTGTACATAGTTCCTTGGTCCCCAGGAGATTTAGGTAAGTGTCTCTGGTCAAAAACAGTCCATTTTCCTATCCTTCCCGCGTCTCCCCCCACCCAAACCCCAGAACCATCCTGCTCCTTAAAACCCCTGCTCGGGTCTCCTCTTTCCTTCCCCCCACTCCCCACTCATCCTAATGCTCTCCCCCTTCTCCCCTACCCTATACTCCAATCCCCACAGCCAGCACCCCAATCCTCAAGGCTGGGGGACAGCAAAGGCAGGAAAATCAGAGAGAGGGTGGAGGAAAGAGAGCGAGGAGGGACTCCCCAAACGCAGGCAGGATAACGGACACTCCAAATCCGAGGGGAGGCAAGCAGAGGAAAGCCCCCCAAAAATGCCTCCTCAGCTCCCCACTCTGTCCCGCCCGACACCTCCCAGCCCACTCAGTAAGTGGCAGAGAATTTCATCCGCTTCTGCTTCTGTCTCTGGTTGCAAAACCACACCCGCACCACATTCTTTTTGAGGTCCAGTTTCTCAGCGATGGCAGCGATCTTCTCGGACGAGGGCCGGGGCTGCACGGCGAAGTAGGCCTCGAGGGAGCGCTTCTCAGGCGCGGCGATGGAAGTCCGCTTGCGCTTCTTCTCTCCGCCGTTGAAGAGCTCGGGCTTGTTCATTTTCTCACGCTGGGCGCCCTCGGCCTCCTCGAGCCACGCCTGCAGGATGGGCTTGAGCGCGATCATGTTGTTGTGCGAGAGCGTGAGCGACTCGAACCTGCAGATGGTGCTCTGGCTGAGTGAGCCCACGCCCGGGATCTTGAGGTTGGCCAACGCTGAGCCCACGTCGGCCTGCGTCACGCCCAGCTTGATGCGCCGCTGCTTGAAGCGCTCGGCGAACGCCTCGAGCTCGCGCGGGTCCGTGTCCGAGTCGCAGATGGACGCCAGGCCCGCCGCGCCCACCACGGCCGCAGCCGCCGACGCCGCCGCCACCTGCCCGGCCGCCGCCGCCGCCGCCGCCGCTGCCGCGCCGTGGTGTGCCGCCGCCGCCACCAGCCCGGGGTGCGGCAGCCCGGACGGCATGTTCATGGCGGCCGCCGCCGCAGGGTGCGACAGGTGGCCCAGGCTGTGCATATGCGGGTGTGGGTGCGCGGAGCCGCCCAGGAGCCCGCCGCCCGGGCCGCCGCCGCCGCCCCCCGGGCCGCCGCCGCCGCCGCCGCCCCCGGGGCCACCGCCGCCCGGGCCGCCGCCGCCACCCGGGCCGCCACCGCCCCCCGGGCCGTCGTGGGCGCCGCCACCGCCGCCCGCCGCGCCCGCGCCGCCCGCGCCGGCCATGAGCGCGAGAGACGGCGAGGAGATGTGGTCCAGCAGATCGCCGGGCTCCAGCGCCTGGTGGTGGTGGTGGTGGTGGTGGTGGTGCGCCAGCGGCACGGTGGAAGTGGACGTGCACGGCACGCTGTTCATCGTGTGGTACGTGGCGTCCGGCTTGAAAGGATGGCTCTTGCCCTGGGACACGGCGATGTCCACGGCCGCCAGCGCCTCGGCCCGCGCCAGCAGCGTCTCGTCCAGGCTGGCGAAGAGGTTGCTCTGCAGCTGCAGGCGACACAAACCAAACCAAACCAAACCAAAAAAAAACCACAAAACCAAAAGAGCAAAACAAAACAACAGAAGAAACACACACACAAGCCGGAAAGCACAGCATGCGAAGGGCAAACACAAAGCAACCAAAGTAACAACGGGGTTGGGGGCAGCGGAGAGCGGGAAAGACGGAGAAGGGGGCACATTGGCGACCAGGCAGGGGGACAGACGAGAAGGGATAGGAGCCGTGGAGAGGGCGACAGAAGTAGGGAGAAAGGGGGACACAAGAACACATTCCGGGAACGGGCGTGGGAGACGAAAAAGAAGGGGGAAAAGAAGAAGAAATGGAAATGTAACTCGTAGCTGGGGACCCGTGTCACACACCCGAGCACGCACAGAGACCGCCTTTCTGAGGCATGAAATTAACAGAGAAAGTGCAGGGAAGTCGAGAGTCCTGGCCCTAGCGCTCCCCACTCCGATCGCAGGCGCCCGACGCGGAGGCAGAGGCACACAGGAACACGACATTAAGCGCCGCCGGACAAAACGTGCCTCGCAGCGGGATTGCTCTACACCCCCTGCCCGCAGTTTCCCGCACCGGGACCTGCACACACCAGCCCCCGACATGCAGCGTCTCGGAGACGGGGAGGGGCGGGCGCGCGGGCCGGGGCCGCGGGCGTGGGGCGCTTACCGGCGGCGTGGGCAGGCAGGCCCGCCGGATGGCCTCGGAGCTGGAGTGCAGCGACGGGTACTTGTGCTCAGGGAGGGTGGGATGCATGGCAAAGTGAGGCTGCTTGCTGTTCATGGACATCATCGTGGCGGCTTGGCATGTATATCCACAAACACTCCGAAAGTCCGCGGGAAAGTGCGTACGCGGGCTCACCCGGCCTCCCTTCCGAGGCTGCAGCCGCGGCGGTCGCGGCGGCTGGTGGCGGCCGCGCCGCGGGCTGCTGCTACTGCTCCTGCTGCTGCCGCGCTCTCCCTCTGACCGCGCAGAGCGCCGCGCGCCGGCCTTGCGGTCCTGCTTCTCCGAGATCTCTAGCCCCGCGCGCCGACGGGATGCACTCCTCTTACACCTGAGCCCCACTTCTCGCGGCCGTCCTGGGGAGCTCTCGCGAGAGCTCGCGGCCCCACCGCGCTGACAGGCATCAGCTGTCTCCGTCTGTCTGGCGCGCGCTCTCCTTCTCGGCGGCGCCGTGCGTCTGCGCGCGCGCGCGCTCGTCCGGCAGCTACCGGCGCGTGGGAGCCGCTCTTATAGTGACCACCAGCAAGGACAGCGCAGGTGATGCACCTGTAGCTACCCGGGCATGCGCACTGCCCGCCTCACCTTTCCCACCGCGGTCTGGAAAGATCAGAAGGTCGAGCTATTGTCTAAGGGTGGACACCTTTTAGAAGAAAAAAGACGAGATGAGCGCACGCCACTCTGTGTTTTTTTGTTTGTTTGTTTCTTCCCCCTGATCGTAAGCCCTGAATATATGCGCATTACTTAGGCACTCCTCCTCTCTGGGATGCCTAACAAGCTGTTATATAATGTATACAGCTGGGCATTTGTATGTTAAATTATGCCCGCGCATTCCTCTGTATACAGTATAAATAACAACACAGAAATGCAGAAGGTGCTGTCTTTTGCTGCAAGAACCTGTTTCTTTCAACGTTTATAAATAGGTTCCTGGAGAATAATCGCGGTGACAGACATTTGTTTGAAGCAGTCAGACGCTATTGATTTCCATATAATTTAATTTCCTCCGCATACTTTTTTTGTTGTTGTTGTGAATATAACTGTGTCAGGCACCGCCAGTGACAGCCACTTAGGAGCCACAAGGAGCGTGTGCTTTCTACTCAGGAAAAGCTGTTGAAATGAAATTGTGCATTTCTCTTATTGTTTGTCTTCTTCAACCGTGTACAAACCCACGTTTCAAACGAGCTCCGGGTGATCTAAGGCTTCTAGTAATCAAAAGGAAAAAATAGTTAACAGGGTGTAGTTGGGATCCTTCCTCCCCTCAGCGTACACACACACACACACACACACACACACACACACACACACACACTTTATGCTGGGAACTCCGGGAAAACTGCTTCAGAGAAAAGGGAATAAGATGTTGAAAAGAAAACTTTCTTTTCCCTTCCATCGTTTTGGCTTTTCGCCTCTTATCTCTGCTTGCATATATATACACACACACACACACACACGCGCGCGCGCGCGCGCATATATATTTTTTCAATAGGAGACAGATCAAGCTAACTTATAGGAAAGCTTGATTCAAAAATATTAAATCAAGCCAATTTGAAAGAACGGGTACAAGCTCTGGTCCAGTTTTTTAAATTGTTAAAACATTATTGTGAAATTAAGACCTAAAAAGAATAAATCAATTAGCCAACCTGTTATATGGCCCTTATGTGGCAGCAGATCAAAAGCCTCCCAGGGGAGCCACAGTTCAGGTGCGAAAGTCCCCAGAGACCGAGCACTTGCTCGCGGTGATAATAACCTAACAGCCCAGATGTTATCACATCTGCAGCAAGAGAGCTGGAGAGCAGCAAGGGGCTGCTTATGGAAAGCCGAGATCAGATACATAATCTTTTTGGTCTCTCTCACACCAAGGAGGTCTGTATTTCCACCAAAGAGCAGATCTCATTTCTATAAACCTAAATTTGCGTTCCCGTGGATTTTATCTTTCCTCTGCACAAACGCATGTGTATTCAGCGTACCCACTCACCTACTCAGATTCCAAGAAGAGCCCACAGGCGTCACCATGGCTTTTTTTTTCTTTCTTTCTTTTCATGTTCCCCCCCAACCCCTCCCTTCCTTCTAGCTCCAGAGGGAAGTGAGAAGGATGTTCACTTGCTGGTGAGAGAAGGAGCTGGCTCCATCCATTATGCAGTCCCCTGGGAGCGCTAAATGCAACTTTATCTCAACGGGGAGTGGACGATGAGCAGGACGTCGCTAGAGGGAAAGAGTGAGTCCTAAGGCAGTCATCACACCGGCAGTCCGGGCTTAACCTAATCCTTCCTGACACCCCTGGTGGCAGTTCCCTGCACTCTCTTTTGAGGGGAAAGAAAAGGCCTCCGCACAGGATGAGGGCCTGGAGCCTGCTCCTCCCCTCTCAAGGAAGCGCTGGTCTTTAGGGACCCTGAAGGGTACAGGGGCGACAGAAAGACAAACAGTACAGGTTTGTGGCCGGGTGGGGCCTCTGAGAGCGCAGTGAGCTCCTGAGTACCCAAAAGGCACCTCGGTTGACCCTGCAACCCTGGGAGGCTTCCAATAAACCCTCCAACCCTGGGAGACTTCCAATAAACCCAGTGGAGAGATGCTAGTTTAGCCTGAAGTTAGGAGTTGGTCCCACCAAGATTTCCTTCCCTGTTTACCTCTCTTTTGACAACAGGAATACCCCACCTTGGGGTGAGGACAGATCTTTGCTCGGGATGGTGGGTGTTTTGATGGGACCAGAAATATGAGGGCGATGGGTACAATCCTCCCTCCCCCTCCCACCATGGATAGGAAGCCCATCTAGGACACATCCAACTTCACTATGGCACTTAGTGCGGGGTTTGTCACAGGAAAAGTACCCCACCAAACAATGCATGTGTGTAGGAAGGAAGAGAGGCCAGTTTCAGGTAGTCTGGGGAAGAGATGGTGGCCTAGGGGCTGTTCAACAATCCAGGGCTGGTTGGAGATTGCAGGAAGATGCTTGGGGGAGGGTGGTCTACATTCTCCTTAAAAAGGAGGGGTGTGTTTTCCCCAGGCAGAGCTGTAAATTTTGATTCCAGCCTGTTCTTTTTCAGGAGCCAATTATTTCACTCCTCCCTCATTAACTTGCTACCTTATCTTCCTTCCTCAAATGCCTGCTGAGCAGTAGTCTGGCCCAGTACAAGACACTGGAGATAAAATAAGGTATACAATATGAGTACCTGCCCTACAGGACGTGACAATGTATGTGCGTGGGGCAGCCACGAATAAAAGGCATCTATGACACAGTTATAACAGGTGTGATGAGAGGGACGTGCATAGAAATATGGGGCAGATGATCCTTGGACAGTAATCACGCCTTATCCTTGTTGGTTCTCAGCCCTATGCTAAAGAATGGGGCATGCCGGCACATCTGCAGGCAGTTCCCTGGACCATATCAAGCCTCTCCCTACTTTCCTCCTGGTGCATAAAAGGAAAGGGTGGTGGGCTTGGGCTTAGCTCACCCATATGTCACTGTTTTGTTTTCCTGGTTTGGCAACTGCTGTAACTCGTTGGCCCCTGCCTGTGCTAATGATACCCACATGGGGTCTGAGTCTTGGCATAGATTTCTGGGCAATTTTTTTTTCCTTCTTATTTAATGACCAACACAGATCCCCTCCTCCTCCTCATCTCATAGCTTTGCATTTTATCAAGAGAAGGATAATGAATGCACAGCTATTGATTTCCAAGGAATTTCCGCCCCCAGGGACAGGGAGTATATCATCTGGATCAGAGACACATTTCTTTCCCTCATTAATTAATTTTCTCCTCCTCCTTTGGCAGGCCTCACTTCCCGTTTCCTTTGGCAGAGCCCTTTTCCCGAGCTAAGGGAGCAGACCTTCGCTGGTTGGCGTGAGGACTGGCGGGAGAGGTTTTGTGCCAGGATCCACACTGTCTGGTGTGAACCCTCCTCATCTTTGACCTGAACCGCCACCTTCCCATCCTCCACTTCTGGAGAGCGCGCCTGACAGCTGCTGTCCACCTGGGCACTGACTTCCTCCTTCCAACGGGGTGCGGAGAAAGTTAGTATTTGACTCCGCAGCCACCACTTGTCCCACCTTCTCACCTCCGGGGTTTGAATCTGAGTTGTCTGTCGGGATTTAGGGACTCGGGATAGGGCCTGAGGGATGTCGACGTAAGTGTGTGGAGGTTGTGGGTACACAGGGGAGAGCGCTGGGCCCCTCGCTCCTGCTGGAACCCGGAGTTCTTGCCCCACCTGCAGGCCCGGCCACCTCGGGTCCTGGTGGTCGAAGCCGGAGCTATGTTCCTCGCAGACTCGGGAAGCCACATTGTGCGTAGGCAGTTGTCTAGTTTGAAAGGAGGCACATTTCACCACGCAGCCAGCACCCTGCATGCAGGGGAAGCCCCCAGGGCCCAGGGTCTGCCGGCTTTAGAGTCCACTTAGGTTGTTTCAAGCACGGGTGAAAGGGCAGACAGCGAGGGAGCAGGATATGGGTAAGAGCTTCGGGTCTCGAAACAGGGGATGCTCTTGGGCTGTCCCGGCGCCCTCGGCTCTGACACTCAAGGGTGGAATGGAGGAAGGAATGGAGAAAGGAATGGAGAAAGGACGGTGGAACTTTCGCTTCCCCTCTGGACCGCCTTCCCAGAGTCATGCCCCAGCTGCTTTGATCCTACTGTCGTATTGCTACTCGCGCATCTTGGTCTGGTACCTCCGGGGCGATGGCTACTGGGCTCCTTGCCGGCCTCACTGGGGGCCATCGGATCTCCTCCCGTCCAGTCCCGGGACTCAGCCCAGCGCTGAGATTGGAGTTCCCCGGGCCGCGCTCCAGTTGGCTTAGGCTCGGACATTTCCCGGAGACCGTCGTCCTCCCTTTCTGCTTGGCACTGAGGAGCTCCTGCGGCTTCTCTCCTACCCTAAGGCCCAGAGTGGTTGGCGGTACTGGGGCCCGTCGTCATCTCTGCTTCTAAGGCTCCCAGCTGGGCATTCAGACTGGGCTCCAGCTGAGACCGGCAGAGGAGGTTCTCAAGGAAACCGGTGGGAAACATACTATTTTCTTTCGTCTGGTAGTTTAAATGCAACTTCCCTTGGGGACATTTTCCTGGACGTTAACAAGCCCACCTTGAGATGTCGTTGATGACCTAGCGACCCAGATGATGCGTCCCAGGAAAGTTCACTGCTGACTATTGTCACTCTTGACGTTATATCTATAGATACAGACCTATGTATGTATCTCCATCCTAATCTCTCCGTGGACATGAAACGCACCTACCTTGTGAAAGCCCTACGGGTGACACACGACTACTACGTCTCTGTCTCAACAGGGACTGGGCCTCCCCTGCCTAATAGTTGCCAGGAGTTTCGCAACTCAAGTGAACAATGTCTTATGGCTGAACATGGCCACGGACCCCTGTGATTTAGGTCCCAGGAGCAGCAGAGGCGTCCCCGCCCAGCCTGGGCCCTGATCAGAGGCGCTGCAAGAAAGCGCTGATCAGAGAAGGGGCTTCCAGGTCCTGGGTCAGAACAACAAAAACAAACGAAACTCCACAACAGACACGCCTGCCCATGATCCAACGCAAAGACACGGGAAGTTCTGTGGCCTTCCCGCTCCGCGGATAGCCGCCTGCTGGCTGCTGCCACCAGAACGCACGGACGCCTCGGGTGGAGTGAGCTCTGCGGTAGTCAATGAGCAGCAGGGGACCCCCAGCCCCCACAAGCGCGGCTCCGAGGACCTGGAAGCGGGTGCCTGTCGCTCTCCGCAAGCTCCGCTCTGCCTCCAGGAGCAAGATCCCCAAAAGGGTCTGGAAGCCGGGGAGAAAACCGCAAGGACGCGAGTCCAAAACCCGAGAGTGCGGAGCTGGGTCCTGTCGCCGGGCTCCAACGCTCGCCGGCGCCGCAGCCAGCCGCCCCTCCTTCCCGCCGCCCGCACAAATCAAAGCCCCTTGCGAGGGACTGGGAAATAGTTGCCTTGTCATGTAACACATTGCCCTGATTTATTATAAAATTTTAACGAAATCATGCATATTTTAACAGCCTTTAATCACTGCATGAAAATTTAATTCATGGACTGTAGCGCGTTTAAATAAATGAAGTGTTAATTCATTAGGATTAATTAATTTGTTAAAGGATTGTGTGCAAGGTTAAGGTGGAAAGAAAACTCTTTGTTGGTTTCGCGTCTTAATCGCCAGGTTTCACGAGTAGTAATAAAATGAAAGGAAACCGCAGAGCGGGACGTTCGGGTGGGGCTTGGGCGGGACCAGCCGGGAGCGCCCTCGAGAAAGTGGGAAAATCGGGATGCAAGGGCCAGGGCGCTTCTGTCTTCCCAAGACTGGGGATTGGGGTTCCGGTGGGGGCTGGAGGGGAAGGGAAGAGCGGGCACCGGCGGCGGGAATCTGAGAAGGCCGAGTTCGCTGGAATCCCAGGGAGAGAAGAGGACTTAGAGCAGAGGCTAGCGGGCCGGACCCCATCTCCCCACCCCGAACACAAAGATGACCTGATGGGTTAGGCGAGGTCGCCCCTTCCTTCCCTCAAAAGGTCAAGTCTCATCTTAATGGACAGATGATGGGCCAACTCGCCACCGCCTAAGCCTTCCAGCGCCCAGGGAGCCGCTGTCTCGCCATCAGGCCGCCGACTCAGGAGGTTGGGGCAAGCCCAAGAGCCTCTGGGGACTCTGAGAGGCGGCGGAGCAAAGCCAAACGTGTAAACCCAGGCTGGAGCAATCCGGGAAACCTTTTTTCAAATAGGAGCCCTGATGTTAAGGAATGGTTTCTTCAGCACCTCTTCTGAGACAGAGGCTAAATAGGCGCCCCCACCAGCACAAACAGACACGCAGGAGATGTCCTCTTCCGCGCGCAGAACTCTTACTCACCCTTCAAGACCCAGTACGAGAGTAACACCTCTGTGAAGACGCCAGACTTTCTCACTGCTCCATGCTATCCCCAACAGGGGCATTTTTCTACTCACAAATGATGTAAGAATCAAAATGCATTAGAATTGCATCCCCCCACCTCCCAGTAAGTCTCAGTAAACAGCCAAGACAAATCCCTTGGGAAAAGGATCTTTATATCCCCAAATTACAAACGTCACTTAAGGCCCACACTTCTGCACACCAATAAGCTAATATTTATTAGAGAGGGTCTGCTCCTTATTAAGACACAACACTTGGAATCTAGGATAATGGAAAGAAAAAGACACAGCAGGTCTAAGAATCTGCCTTGTTTCTCAAGTGGAGCTGTAACTCAAGGCATTCTAGACTGTCTCAGTCATATAAAACTGAATATCGCCCTAACTTGCGCTCCAGGTGGGTTCTGTAAAGAAATCTGCATCTTCACAGATGCTTCCTAGCTGAGTGGGGTTCCGAGAATTAGGCAATAAATGTTCACTGTGCACTCTGAGATCATTGCTTAAAAGGTTTTCTCTCTGCCAAGTATTAAAAGGATCAGGTTACATCGTGATAGGCAAAAGCTGTGTTGTAGGACTCCCACAAATGGGAATGAAAGACCTTCTTATGAGGCTCTGGGAAACCCTTCTAATCTAATAAAGCACATCCCATAAACAGTTAATCTCAGTTTGATTCTCTTTACAAATATCATCCAAAGGTACAAAAGGGGGAAAAATCTAGTGTATTTCACTTTGAATCACTGAAAACCATTCAAGTAGAAACAAGAAGTTCCTGAAACATCATAGATTCAAGACCAAGTTGTCTTTTTCAGTAGTTTTTTCAAACCAATGTAGATGGCCAAGAGATGATTGGGAAACAAAGCAGACTTGAAATTAAGGGACTGTAAATCTTACTGTACCATGTTCTTTTTTTGTGTGTCAGCTGACTCCATAAAACAGGAAAAAGACTTGTCATTTTTGGATGGAATGATTTTAAAAATAAAAGATGAATACTAAGTCATGACCAAAAAAACCAACAAAACCACTAGCATCCTGTCACATTCCCATAGCCAATGAATTTTAAGCAAAAGATGGTTTTCTAAAAACATGAACTGTCTGCTTCCTTGTCATGAGTACATCTTTTTCTATCATAGCCTTAGTGAAATTAACCAAGACAAGGTTAACTTAATCTAAATGTCAGAGTCAATGTGAATCTCTTAAGTAGCACATACACAACTCCCACCATTGAGCTTGTTTAGTAGTCAGACTCAGGAACTAAATGCTACTGTAAAAGAAACATGCTAAACCCAAGAGGTCCAGGCTGAAGTGAGCTGTGTTCACACCACTACACTTCAGCCTAAGAGCGGGACCCTGTCTCAAATGTAAAAATAAAAAATAAAGAAACATGCTAATACTTCCAAAATACTTTAAAAATAATGCTTGAAAAATTTCAAATCCCTTTATCCTTTGGTCTATAAATGTGAATTCTTTATTACACAAGGGAGAAGAGAAGCTCTAGAGCCACAGACCCAGCTCCAAGATATGGTTCGTATCTCTTCCAGCTGTGTGATCACTCTTCCTCGATTTGTTTTTCTGTAAACTGGGGACGACCGTACTTGGTTCACAAAGTTTTAAGAAGGGATTAGATGAAATAAGAAGGGATTAGATGAAATAGAGGTTAGCTTAGCAAGATACTTAGTTTTAGTATGAGGTATTTGTGTTTTTTGTTTTTGCCTGGAATGTGTGGACATAGTGGATACATTTAAAAATCTACGAAACCACTATATTTGCCATGACATCACATTATAGAAAAGTGGTAAAGAGTGCAAATGAGAATGTGTGATTAAAATCAAATCCTACACAGATTAGACCCTTTAAATAAATGGCACACATTTAATATACGGAATACCATTTTAGGGAGAATGGAGGGATATTTCTGAATATAAGCAGCGGGAAAATACCTTAGTCCAACACAGATGCTCTCACCTAGGTTAGTCATTAGTAAATCAAGTTACACACTCCAGATATCCATGTCACAGTGTCAGTGTGTATTTGGACTAAAAAGACATATCCTTGATCACAGACAGAACTAGAATGAGGCTTACCCCTTGCCTTAGACCGTCCAGGCTGCTATGATGAAATGCTTTGGACTGAGTAATTTTTAAACAATATAATTTTATTTCTCACTGTTCTGGGAGGTCCAAGATCAAGGCACCAGCAGATTCTGGTGAGGTCTCACTATCTGCTTCAAAGATGGTACCTTCTAGCTGTGTCCTTCCACATGGCGGAAGAAGCAGGGAAACTACTCCAGACTTTTTTTTTTTTTTTTTTTTGCGACCTCTCTCTGTCACCCAGGCTGGAGTGCAGCGGCACGATCTCGGCTCACCGCAACCTCCACCTCCTGGGTTCGAGCAATTCTTCTGCCTCAGCCTCCCGAGTAGCTGGGATTACAGGTGTACGCCACCATGCTTGTCTAATTTTTTGTATTTTTAGTAGACACGGCGTTTCACTGTGTTAGCCAGGATGGTCTTGATCTCCTGACCTCGTGATCTGCCCGCCTCGGCCTCCCCAAATGCTGGGATTACAGGCGTTGTGTCACGGCACCTGGCACCAGGCCTTTTTTTTTTTATTAAGGGCACTAATCCCATTCAGTGAAAGCAAAGCCCTCATGAACTAATCATCTACCAAAAGCCCCACCTCAGTACTATTATCTTGGGTGTTACAACATACGAATTTGGAGGAACGTAGATTTAGATCATACCACCCCTAAATTTAACCTGTGACAGAAGAATTTTAATTGCTACATGTGAGTTTCTAATATGTAGTCATATTATCGAAGACATTTAAAGTGCCAATAGCTCTGAATATATCCATTAAACATATCAGAAAAATGATTGGAAAATATGTAACATAAAAAAAAATTCTGCTTTAAATTAGCTTTTTTTTTTTTTTTTTTTTTTTGAGACAGAGTTTCCCTCTTGTTGCCCAGGCTGGAGTGCAATAGCGTGATCTTGGCTCACCGCAACCTCCACCTCCTGGGTTCAAGCGATTCTCTTGCCTCAGCCTCTTGAGTAACCAGGATTCCAGTCATGTGCCACCACGCTCCGCTAATTTTGTATTTTTAGTAGAGATGGGGTTTCTCCATGTTGGTCAGGCTGGTCTCGAACTTCTGGCCTCAGGTGATCCACCCACCTCCGTCTCTCAAAGTGCTTGGATTATAGGCATGAGCCACCATGCCAGCCTTTGGCTATTACTTCTATAAGTGGAGGGCATGATTCTTCAAATTACAAATGTGAATTGTCACTTTTATGGTTTCATTGAATCATCAGTCTATTGTAACAAGGGTCAGCAAGTTTGTCTGTAAAAGACCATATAGTAAATATTTTAGATGTTGTAGGTAATATGTAAACAAATGAGTGTAACTGTGTTCCAGTAACTTTATTTAGAAACAATGAAATGTGACTTTGATATAATTTTCCTGTGTTATGCAATAATCTATGGATTTTTAAAAACCATCGAAAACTGTAAATTCCGTTTTTTGCTCACAGGCCTTTCAAGGGAGATTTTTATAAAATATTAAAATGCATAAAATTCAATTTTATGATTGACCAGGTGTGGTGGCTCAGCACTTTTGGAGGCTGAGGCGGGAAGATCACTTGGGCCTGGAAATTCAGGACCAGGCTGGGCAACATAGTGAGACGTTGTCTCTGCAAAAACTAAAAACATCAGCCTGACATGGTGTGTCCCTGTAGTCCCAGATCTGGGAGAGTGAGTGGGGAGGAAGGCTTGAGCCCAGTCCATCCAAGGCTGCAGTGGGCCATAACTGCACCACTGCACTCCAGCCTGGGAAATAGCCACAGGCCAGATTTGGTCCATGGACCATAGCTTGTCAACATATTATAAAATCAATTAAGACATGGTAGTTTTTTTGTAATCCCATCACTCTGGGAGGCCGAGGAAGGCGAATCACCTGAGATCAGGAGTCCAAGACCAACCTGGCCAACATGACGAAACCCTTTCTCTACTAAAAGTACAAAAATTAGCTGGGTGTAGTGGCAGGTGCCTGTAATCCCAGCTACTCAGGATGCTGAGGCAGGAGAACTGCCTGAACCTGAGAGGTGGAGGTTGCACTGAGCAGAGATCGTGACACTGCACTCCAGCCTAGGCGACAAGAGTGAGATTCTGTCTTAAAAAAAAAGAAAAAAAAAAGTAGTTTTTCCCAGTCTTTATAAGCTAATTCAATATATGAGACAAAGAATCATCATCAACATCAAGGAATACAGTGCTTATGACATTCTTTATTCAATTCACATAGAAAAGCATGCAGTATTAATGTAAAACAGTATAATATTAATGTAAAATGTTCAGTGCACATTAAACAGCATACAAACCCATTTTTAAAGGCCTATATAGGCATACCAAATATGTTTAGAACAATACACTTTTTCAGAGCCTAAATTAAAAATTGTGCTTACCTCTTACCTATCCTCACCCCCTCAACACTCTTCACAGAAAAGTTTTGTCCTACATAAAAGATATTCTATCAGTCAACTGAAACCTCTTTAAGTATGGAAAACACAGCAAGCAAAAATGCTACCATGCATAGTTGCCACAAAGAACAGTAACATGCAAACAAGAAACATATTACTCAAAAGAAAACTCCCCTGGAATGTAAGGGGATCAAGAACTTGGCGATGAGTTCTTTCAAACCTGTACATCTGGAACAATGAAGCTATGATGTTTTAGATTCCTCTAAGCCCAAGTGCTCCATGCTTTCTTTCTATAATATGCTAAATTTCTGATTTTACACACATACACACACACACATACACACACAAAGATGAGAAAATATAAGCTACCTAACATAAAACAAATGTTTTCATATAGAAAATGTATTCTTTCATACTAGCAGAACATTTTCACAAAACTGGACAAAACACAATGCTAAAAAATGCAAACATATGCATAAAACCTAAAAAAAAAAAAAAAGTAAATCAATATTGGACTAAGGTTAGAGTGCTATTTCTCCATCACGGCCCTGCAGAAAAATTAGGCCATCACTGAACATAAATAAAAAGGGACATGTAAAATAATTTCCACCCTAGGAAAAACTTGAAACTCAAGTGTCTTACTGAGCAGTGTATAGACAACACTAAAAGTTTTATTTAAGAAATCCAAGTTCTGAAGACAAGTGGGGCTTACCAACAGGCCACTGTATCTGACAGTTAAATAACATTTTTTAAAAAACAATGTACACCCAACCGAAACACATATCAAATTCAGTAAAACAAAACAAAACAAAACAAAACAAAAAAACCCAACCCCCAAACACAAAAATGACCTCCTCCCTAACTTCTCTGGTCACAAAGACCCCCAAATAAAAATGAAAAGACCAAAATCTTTTCAAGATGAACAAAAAGCATTCTGGGTACAGGTTAATCCACCATCCTGACTTGATACTTGACTAAAGATTATCAATTCCAATTTGTATCGAACTTTTCTGAGGAAAAAAGGTAACTTTAACAACTTTTCTATTTCTCTCAGGACAAAACTACAAATGACACCTTTCTAATGAGTCAACTTTTAGTTGCTTTTGATGGGCTGGCATTGGAAAGGCTGCTCTGGATTTTTCTTTTTGTTGATTGATTCACATTTTTATTCCTCTTTTCAGGCACAAAGGAAGTAGACCAAGGAGACTGAAGGTGGTTATGAAGACTGTGCATCTCTGAGGACATCTTAAACAAAGATGACCCAAACCTTTGATCTTCAAATAGTCGATGTGAACTGCTTAACAAAATGCCCTGGGAAAACTCTGTCTGAAACAAGCAGCTTGGGGGTTTGATTTCATCAGTTACTGGACAAGAACTGGAATGGAGTGAAAAATCTTCATTCATTTCTTGGTCAGATGGAGAGAGGAGAAAAAAAGAAGTGGGTTTCCATTCATTTCCATTTTCTAACTGATCATTAGTTAGAGAACCTTTGGAAAGGTTTAGCTTAGTTTTTTCTTCCAACTTGTCAGGTTCCTCAAGAAATTCACTGCCTTGAGATGACTTTGATAACCCATCCAAATCCAGTGACTTAAAACCGTTATTACAAGGGCTCTTGCTGTTGTCTGACTCTGACATCATAGAATCCAACTCAGAGATTTTGTCAAGGTAAGCAGCATCCATCGATGCTTCACTGGATGTTCTTGTCCGGTTCATTTCAAAAGAACGAATAGAATTCAACCTCTTGGATACACATGAGCCTGATTTCTCACTCAATTTTGAAGCTATTTCGCCAACAGAATTTGCTATCGTGGTCCCCTCTGAACTTTCAAAATCTAAGTTTTGGGCATAGCTTGTGGAACAACATTCCCAAAATCCTGTCTTTGGGGAAGAAAAACATTCTGATTTCTTTTCATTTTCACTTCTACTTATATCATCTTCTGATGAATCTTTATTAGAAACATTTGAAGAATCACAAAAATCATCAAACACCAATTTTCTGAGATGGTTTGAGTGCTTTTTGGAACCTCCTGCTTGGACCACAGAGCTCTCTCTATTTTCTGGAGTACTGAGCTGAAGGCAACTAAGGGACAAAGGAGTACAAGGAGCTGGAAGATCATAAAGTTCTTCATCTTTGTAGGGCACACAGTCACTTGGTTTATTTCCCCATTCTCTTTCCAAATAAGTATCCATACTTGTATCTGTCACATCTAACATTATTTCTACCTGTTTTTGATATAGGTCTTTGTTCTTAGAACAGTTAATTTCTGCTTTGCTGGTACTTTCCTGCCTTGCAGAACTGGTGTCACACAGTCTGCTGCTGGAAGGCTTTGCTAGGTGAGAAGAACTGGTGGTGGATGAGCCAGGCTGCTTTCTGGCACTATCACCTTGATTCTTTGATGCCACATCCTCCTCACTGCCTTTGCTCCCTTTGCCATCTGCAGAAGGTGCTCTCCGGCAAATGGAATTCATAGCTTCCTTCTCTTCACTTGAATTTTTTAGCTGTGCAACTTGAGATTCTAGTTCCTCTATATACTTATCACTTCGTTCCAGGGCTTTCTTGAGGCGATTGGTTTCACGCTCATACTGTTCTACTTTGGACTGAAGAGCAGCAACTGCAAACCTTCCAAACCTACAAAGAATGGAAAGATAGTTAATCTTATAACTCAAGCTTTTTTCTTTTCAAGATTTGAGAGTGCAAACTGTCCCAGGCTATTCTAATTTCATCTAACAGTGACATTTCAGATCACTCAATGAGTAGGGCAAATGCCAGATGTATATTTGCAAAAAAAGGTTTCCCCACTTACATAATAATAAACATATGATAATAATAGCAAAACCTAATAAGATATTTTTGTGGTTGAATCAGACTAGTGGTAGCAGAGAGGCAGAAACGTGCTGATGATTTCCTCTCGAAGAGCTGGCTCTATCAATTCAGCTCATATATGCATGAAGAGTTATCCCCTAAAACAATGGCAAAGATTTATGATAACATTTGAACAGTGGTCTGCATCTTGAAATATTTACATTCAATCATTTTCCTATCATACAGCTGTGTTTTACAACACATTTCTTATACAATGTCACCTTGTCAAACATAAAATGCCAATTTGATATTCAGAAATCTTAGCATTCCCAGGAGAGGTGGTTTTAAATACTTATTTGGGCCCTTTCAATTACAGCCACCCTTGATCTGAAGCTTTTCAGAGCACTGGCCTTTAATTCATGGCAGCACTACTTATTTTTGGCATTTTACAACTGTGTGGGACATCAATCTCATTTCTTTCAACTTTGAAATACGAAGTCAGTGCTTGTGATTCCAATATACTAGGCAAAAAAAAAAAAAAAAAAATTGTACACTTTCTGAAAGAGAACATTTTGGACAGTGACTGAAAAAGAATTCCTTTATTCATAAAAACATCTACTCCTTTTACTCGGGATTATCTTGCTTTTATTTCCATCAAGAATGAGTACTGGGTTAAGCTCAAGAAACAATTTTTGAGTACCTAGTATAGGTTAGGTGGTATATTTGGGGCTGGGAACCCAGAGATAAAAAAGACTGTCTAGCTCCATGGGACACAAAATATCTACCTTAAATGCAATCTTATCACCAAAAAAAATTCTATCTTTCAGGAAACTTCTTATGAGCCAGTAAATAACATAAGCCTTACGTTCTAATCCCATGAAAAATACCTTATCTCCTCCAGAGTTCTTTTCCAAAACCTATTCTCAATCATCTTTTTGATGATTTATATATTGGCCCATTTCTAAGAATTAAGGGATTGTCTGTTTGGAGGAAGCTATGAGAAGGTGACTTTCAAAAATTATTTTTATCTTTGGGTTTATCTTTTTCTTCCTTTTTTCCCCTAATTTAAAAAATAATTACAATTAAGAACATGTATTTAGTATTAAAAAAAAAAAACTACCAAAAAAGCAGACACCAATAGCAATTGCCCCTCTTAGAATCAACCACAACATGTTTTCAACTCCTACTTAATGCCCATCACCTCCTAAACCACTAGCCCAATTCACTCCCCATCTCAACCCCTACATTATCCCTGCACTCTTATCACTGAAGGAAAAAGCAGAGGCAAAGGTAAATATAGAATCATAAAATCTCAAGATCAGAAAGGGCTTTAAAAGACATGATTGCTGAATATTGATCTACTCAACTGCAATTAACTGAACCCCCAGAGAGAGCACACTCCCTTCAACTTCTAAAAAAACAGCAAAAACCACAGGTATAACAAATACAAAAGCAACTATGATAACAAGCCTTCCCATTTTAAAGACAAAATTTACTACTGTATTTGGTTAAATGAATGATGGGAATTTTTCTTCTTTGTTAAAAATTTTGGCTTATAAATATAGTACTTCACAGAGTTGCAGTTCTGTAAGAGAACTTTTAAAAAGTGAGGAAAGACCTTTCAGTACATTAAGTACAAACGTTTGTGAGTTCCTGATTGTAGCTACTCTGGCATAATCAAATAACCCATGTTTTGAAATGGAAAAACTGTGTAGCATGCTTATTTAATGCAAATAAGCAAAAGTGACAGCCTTACATTTGCTTACCAAGATACATTTTTTCAAGTAAAATTTTTTTATAATAAAGTTATCTCCTCAGATAAAAAAATCAAATGACTTAAAAATCAAATAATGCTACTAAATAGTAAGTCAGTTGCAACCAAAGGATATCTCTGGGAATTCAGAGGCCTACACACAGAAAGACCAGTCAAAAATAAAAAATGCTTCCCAAAATATTACCAGCTTCTTGTTTCAGGGTTTTAGCTTGGAATTTCAAATATAGTATCATCTTAAGATACTGTACTTGCCTCTTTTTTTTTTTTTTTTTTTTTGTTAGAAATTATGTTTTTAAAAGATGTAACATATGGTTTGGAGTTGAAGTCAATGAGAGCCCTAAACATAATTTTTGTGTTATTTCAGAGAGAAATAATAAAGGCCAGTAGCAGATCACATATGAGAGGGACAAGCAAGCAGAAGTCACTGATGGAGTTAGGCTGTTTTCTAAAAGGCCACTGCCCCTAATTTCCCTAAGTTTCATTTCAATACTCTATAAATCTATAATACTTTCAGTGATCAGGCCCTTCTCCCATGCTAATAAGGGACCTGTGCTGGTGGGCAGACTGACAGATATGTATATTAAAAGCCATGCAACTGATCAATTAATCAATTCATGTAATTTATTTGCTTTCGTTCTCCCACGTTAGAATAGAAGCTCAAGGAAAGCAGGTAGTTTGACTGTCTTATTATATTCACTGCCAGATTCCTAGAATAATTCCTTGTTGTTGTGTATTTCCTGAATAAAAGTCATTCTCTTACTGTAAGATACACTAGTGCCTTACACTGAGACAGGGTTGACACCACAGGATAAGTTAGAGGTCCTTGGCCTTCTTTTACATGTTAAGTATTATGACAGTCACTGTATTACTAAACTAAACATGTCTAGTTTACTACATTTGACTGTTGACTTTATTTCTCTGACACCCAGGAAAGCAACAGAGACTGACATATATACAGTAGAGCTTTCTTTGCTACAGGCTTGGCATTCTATACTGCTCTATCCCCAAAACCTTCACCTTAGTAAGACTGCAAATAGATGAAACTTTTAACATGTGTCAGGCGATTTTCAGCTTATCCAAGGTAACTATATTAAATGTGGCAAGGGGCAATTTACCTTATTATAGAGAAATAACAATTAGGGATAAGTATCTGATGCTATACTTCCATAGAAGACAAGGAGGATATGAGCTTATTTATCTTTGGGTTTTAATATTTTTGTATTCACACTAATTCTAGATATTTCAAGTACATAACACTAAATGAAGCTATGCCAAGGCAAGCCGGAGGGATTTCTAATATCATTTGCCATACTTCCTCCTTTTCTTCAGCAAATTTCAAAATGGTGTATTTTTATAAACATTCCATTAGAGACCAAAAGGCTTTGATTTTCAAAGTAGCAGTGATGGCCAAAGGCTTCATTATGCCAGAAAAAAACACTGTACAGCAGTTCAGGAGCTACAACTGATATCAGAAGTGTATTCTGCCAGAATCTAACAGAAGCTTAAAGGATTTTTCAGCTTGCAATATTAACTGATACATACATTCTGGATGAGACAAAAGGATGAGAGTTCCCCTTGTCCAAATAGCTAAAGAGATACAAGATCATTTCTGTCCCTAGTAGAAGAGAAATGGAAGTCCTATTGGTATGAACTTTGAGGTAGTATAACTAAACTAAAGAGCATCTCTAACAACAAAAAGTTCCTAAGACCATATTTTCTCATAGTCTATCAAACAGAAAAACAGGACGTGTTTGAAGAAAACAAATGTGGTAAAAGAATACCACACCTGAGTACCAAGAAACTAATCAGCTCTAGTGCTATGCTACTATCCTTGAGCAATTCACTTTGCCTTTCTGGTTCTCAATGACAATTCCAAAAAAATGGGTAAATGCAGCAAGCCCAGTGGGTGGCCAAGACTGCCAAAATTCAGAAATGCCTTCTTGAAGAGGAACAAGGTAGGGGACACTGGGGAAGTCAGTCTACTTGCCTCATCAAACTTTGACTTTATATGTTTTCCTTACTTGGTAGCTGAGGTAATGAAAGAAAGTGAAAGCTATCTTTGGACCTGGACCAGCTTTTGTGGTCTGGCCTGACAGGTTTTCAGTGTTGATATCCTTGCTTTATATGGTTTCAATATGTACAAATTTCAGTTACCATGGTTTAATTTACCAGTCACCCAACAACGTGATTCAAATTTCAGTTACCACACAATATTAATGAGTAACTGCATGAAGTAAAACCTTCACTTCTAGCTTTTCAGTTCACAAAACACTACATAAATAATAGACGTGCTTCATGATCAGTGACCCATCAAGTCACTTCTTTCAAGGTCAGTCAGTGATTAGTCACTGTGCATCTACCTGTTTTTCAGTTAACATACAGATAGCAAAGTGTGCAACTGGGCTGCCTCCTTGTCTCCCAGTAAAAAACCCACATGACGTTTTACAAAAACAGTTAATAAAAAGACAGAACAGGTCAACAAAGATGAAGGTATAACAGAAATAAACAATGATAACACTGGAAGTGAAACTGCAATCAAATGTAAATGTAGTTATGGAAGAAATCACTGACTGTGAGAATATTACAACAATGTCAGTTCATTCAGGAAATTCTAGATATGCCAGAAGCACTTTGGAGAGGCAAACTTATTGACACGGATGAGAAAAGTTGCGGTGAAAAGGATGAAGATGTCTAGAGAAAGTGACAGGCTGACAAAACACTTCACACTAAAGCAATGTGGAGCTCTTTCACGACATTGAGAGCACAGGATAAAATGCTAGAAGCTGATGCAAACTTAGGAGTGTGAAAATTCATCAAGGTATCAGAAATGATGCTAGCTTAATATCATAAATTATATGAGAAGGGAAGCACTATTCAAATTATTCTCCAGAAGTTTTTCACAAAAAAACTCACTAATTCTCAATATTTCTCATGTTTCAAATTTTACTGCATAAATATTAATGTACTAAATATTAGTTTTACTGTTTTTGCCCATCCATATACATATATAATTGACAATAAGAGTTAATTGTTTTGACGAAAGTTTCTAAAGGTCATCAAACAACTGCGATTTTTCCCATTAATTACTAAGATTGCTTTGGTCCATGGCTCATGTCTATAATCCCAATGCTTTGGGTGGTGAGGCAGGAGGATGGCTTGAGCTCAGGAGTTCAAGACCAGCCTGGGTGACATAATGAGATCATGTCTCTACAAAAAAAAATATTAGGCACAGAAGCATGTGCCTGTAGTCCCAACTACTCACAAGCCTAAAGCTGGAGGATCGCTTGAGCCTGGGAAATGAAAGGGGCAAGTGGGCATCATAAAGTAACAGTTGATATGGGAGAAAAGCAAATAAATTTATGTGAGTCTCAAATATTTTTCTTTAAAGAACTGCCACTTAATCTGAGACAGAATGATCCATTCATAGAGTGGATTTTATTGTGGACTTGCCTGTCTACATGGCCGTAGTAGCTTCTCATTTCCTGAATTTCAGAAATATTAGGAAAGTATCTTTTTTATTTTAAACACAGAGAGGTAAGGTTTCAGAGAGAAGAGCTTTCCATTTGCCCTTTCCTTTCTTAATTATATCTCCCAATGCACAACCTACCAGTTTCAGATTCTCTGAGTTTCCTAACTCCTCTTTTTGATTACACTTAATAAGTGAGTAGCCTTAATAGGAGCTCTGTAGAAATCTGAGTTTTGACAGAAGTGGGAAGAAAAATGAAAGGGTCCTGGTAGTGGTATCTATCTCATTTACATGTGTGCAGGGTGGGTGGGGCACATTTTAGGAAAAGTAGACAGGGAGGACCAGAGCTGTAGGAATATCAAAACTGTATTAGGTGGTGGGGGAAAAGGTTCAAAGCCTCTGGCATCCGTTTTCTCTCACCTGCTTCCAATGGATCATTTGTGCATTACCCACCCTTATATATGTGTTGGGAGGATAGAGGGGAAACATTCTGTCTTTAAACTACTAGGGAAGCTTTGGGAAGCAACCCACACATTTATATTGTTGCTGAGCTGTATAATTTGCCAATGTTTCCTCAAGAGAGTTTTCTCTTTTTAAAAAGAAGCTCTCAGTTACAAAACTGCTACATTCCTAGAAATTTGTTAATCATAAAAGTACTATCTATGGCCAATCCTAGTCACACGTGTTAGTTCCACAAAAATGTTAAATGAGATATACTGAAAGAGAACTTTAAAAAAAAAAAAAAGGAAAGTGAACTTTTGGCTGGAATTTACCAAAAGTAAGTGTAACAAATATATCTTTAACTTGTATAACTGACTACTACTGACAATGATGATGACAAAAAGAAGAGCAGCTGCCATAGTCATTAAGTGTTTACTTGGTATCAAGCAGAGTGCTATATGGTTGATATATATTATCTCATTTAATCCTCACATCAACTTTATGAAGCAAGATCCATTATTCTTATTTTAAAAATGAGAAATGAGAAGCTTAAAAGGGGCTTAGTGGCAGGAATAGGATTTGAATCCAAGTCTTTCTAACCCCATACACCATGTTTGAAACCATATTAAATACTGGAGCATAAAGTCCCTTCTTAAATAGTATCAGCACCTATTTATACTTCATATCAGAATATAGACTAGATTTTTCTAGACACAATGTGTATACAAGAGTCAGTGAACTAGCATCCTTGTGCTATTTATTGGTACATACATTCGCTAATAAAAACACAGAGGAAATACAAAGATTGTAGGAAGACGTATAGTATGTATGCACAAATTCAGTAAACATTTATCAAACCACCACCATATTTTAGGCACAAATCCAATAATATTTTGAAATTTTAAAAGATCATTTATTAAAGCAGCCTTGCATGAAAGTATAGCATTGACAGATCACCCTGGTAAACGACAACCCAAATATTTAACCAGAGATATAAAGACTAAGTTTGAAACAGAACTGAAAGCATAATAATTAAATGTGCTATGTGTAGAAAGTATGTATGATAAACTTGCCTAGCTCATGTACAATCAGCAGGTATCTTCAACTACAAGTAAAAGATATTTTTAATATGAAATGAGAAAAACTAAATACAAAATTTCAAGGTCTAAACATCACATGGGTTATTTATTTCAGGGTATAATTAAGAGAAATAAAAAAAATACAAGCTACATTATGTTGCATCTTAGTTTTATCACAAAACAGAAAGGTTCCAATATTTGTAAGAATAAAAAAATGCCAGAATTTTCACCCTTAAAGACGAAGTTGATAAAGACAGGGGAACAAGACAAAGAATTAGGCCCTTGCAGTAATTCCTTATCCCTCCATCTTCTAAAAGTACCATTTAAAAATCAAAGTACAGTTTGCTTTGCAAGTTTTCAAATGAAGAGCAGGGTTAATAATTAATAGCTCATATTTACACTATTTTACTCACTTATTTTTGAGACAGGATCTCATCCTGACACCCAGGCTGGAGTACTGGAGTACAATGGCATGATCACAGCTCACGGCAGAACAAAATTTTAAAGGAAATTCTTTGTGTGTTTATCTTATTAAACCAACTATGCATTTATAGTTAAAAACTGTGGTGACAATTCTAGCTGAGATACCTTAGAAATTAATAAAAATGACCTGAGTGTTGAGCAGCATATGTGAACTGAAGAGGAACAGACAGGTCCCTTTTGTGGTTAAGCCTCTAATAAGGGCTCTAATAAGCCTCTATTGGGTCAGCAGGTGGATAAGGAGAAATACAGAACTAGACTGTGTTCCATGCTGGCCAGTTTCATCCTACTTGCTTCTATGGCAATTGGGACTTGGTCTCTGGCCTTCTGTTTGGAAACTGCAACTAGTTAGCCTCCATTTCCAAGGCTTCTTTCCTTCTCTCTGGGCAGCACACTGGGCAAAGTTGCTCAAAACAGGATGCCTAACTCTAAGTACTACTTTCTCTGCATTGCCTGTGAGGACAGACTACTCCTTTTACTGTGGAATAAATTCCATTCTATTTGACAAATTTATCTCATTTTGATTCCAAGCAGAAATGCCCTCATTTTCTCCCCCAGCTCCCTTCAACCAACCAAGATCAGCCTTGAAATTTGCATGACATTAACAGGGATCCTAATCTGTCATGGAAAGGAGAGAACATTAAGACATCCTATTTCATATCTTTTTATTTCTAAAAGAAATAAAGGACTTACATCTTTCCCCAAAATAAAATAACCTTAACAACAAAATCTCAATACTGTGAGTGCAACTACTGTTGAGTGATAAAAAATATATTTAAAAATCTCTGGATTAGTATCTACCTGTCTATACATTTTTCACCTTAACTAAATTATCTCTTATTTTCTCTCAGCATGAAACAAGATCTGAAAGAAAATGAAACAAAACAAAAAACTGATCTAGATACCCTGTAATTATTACTCAGATGACAGTTATTGAGTACTAATGTGTGCTCAGGGGCTATGAAGAAGGAAAACAAAGGAAGTAGAAGTGATCATTCCTCTTCTCAAACAGTTCATAATCCCTCTGACAACCTTACTGCTTAGTCAATTAGCATGCACTACTGCCTCCCCAAGTACCTTATCAATACAATAAAGACAAACTGACAGAAAACTGCAGTACCTGTCTATCCCCCATTAGCTGAATATCCAGCGAAGGGTCCCTCAGGCAGTCAAGGGCCCTGAGTGCAACTGGCTGTCACAGTCTGGCCCCAGGGTATCATCAGACTCCCCTGACAGTCTACAAGTTCCCCTTCTGAGAAAACCAAAGGGCATAGCAGAATCAGTCATTGGATCAGGCTAGGGTCAAATACCAGGAATCACCACATTTGTCAGAGAAGAATCGTAAGAAACAAAAAAGGCCAGAATAGGTCAAGAAGGGACAACAGCAGAGCCAGCCAGAGCAGCGGTGTTGATGAGGAAGCAAAAGGTTAGAGCATTAGTACCACATCTTGAGACACAGTTTAGAAAGAGCAGACCTAGGAACTGGAACTGCACAGTTCAGAGTCAGCATGGAGACAGGTAAATGAAGGAAAATCTGGTTCAAGTACATAGATGCAGACAAGAAACTCAAGACTTAGCCAGGCAAGCCCCTACTATCACCTCCTCTGTTTCTCTTTCTAACTCTGATTCTCTGGCATAACTTAAAGAGGAAAGCTTCCGGAAATCCTATGCTCTAATTTGGAGAAAGTTCCAGAATCTCTGATTTCCTGTTCTCTTATAAATCCTTTGTACTTTAAGCTTCAAGTATTAGAGTATAAGGACACTTTCCTTCTGTAAGACTCCATAAAAGGAAGATACACACACATATATACGTATTTTGTACAAATACACAAATGTGCATTTAAAAAATATGTCTTGGTACCAAGGAGCTGCCAGATTAACTGGGTACGACAGTCATGGAACTGATCAATATACAACATGATAATTAAAACAATAGGGTAGAAGAAGAGTAATCAAAAGAACAAGAGGAAAATGCTACCTCTGGGAAAATTATGGAGGGTCTCACATATAAAGCAACAACTGGGCTAGATCTCAAAGGACAGACAGGGATTAACCAGGAAGAATAAAAACGAGAGAGGCTACTCTGGAGAACCAGGGAAAATACAATATGATGAATGTGGGCCCAATGAGAAATTCAGCATAGTCAGAGCAGAGCACAAGAAGAGAGGGGATAGAGAAGAGGCAAGGAGATTAAACCGAAGTTATATAATAAAGACCCTTTTATACTAGACTAAGAATATTGGGGCTGGGCACGGTGGCTCACGCCTGCAATCCCAGACTTTGGGAGGCCGAGGCAGGAGGATAATGAGGTCAGGAGATCGAGACCATTCTGGCTAACACAGTGAAACCCCACCTCTATTAAAAATACAAAAAATTAGCTGGACATGGTGGCAGGTGCCTGTAGTCCTAGCTACTCAGGAGGCTGAGGCAGGAGAATAGCATGAACCCAGGTGGCAGAGCTTGCAGTGAGCAGAGATGGTGCCACTGCACTCCAGCCTGGGTGACAGCATAGGAAAGAAAGGTAAGCAGTAGAAAGGCTGTTACAACAGGCTAGGCAAGAAATAATATGGATCTAAACTAGTGAAAATGAGAAGATGGATTACAGAGGCATTTTAAAAAGGTAGGCTACAGAGAACATACTAAAAAACACCAGGTGTGATATGAGAAGGAGTGGAGAAGCACAGAAGATTGAGGTTTTAATCTTAGGCAACTAGGTAAGTAGTAAAGTCATTAAGAAGGACAGGAACAAAGCAAGAGGATAAATAATCTTTTGCATGGGATGGGGGATTATGGATATGGTTTTTTAGATATACAAATTCCCCCATCCCAACTCTAGCCGTTTTATTTATTCTAAAAAAAAAAAAAAAAAAAAAAAAAAAGGATACATGTGCAGAACGTGCAGGTTTGTTACATAGGCATACATGTGCCATGGTGGTTTGCTGCACCTACTGACCCATCCTCTAAATTCCCACCCCTCAGCCCCCACCCCCAACAGGCCCTGGTGTGTGTTGTTCCCCTCTCTGTGTCCATGTGCTCTCAATGTTCAATTTCCACTTATGAGTGAGAACATGTGATGTTTAGTTTTCTGTTCCTGTGCTACTTTGCTGAGGATGATGGCTTCCAGTTTCACCCATGTCCCTGCAAAGGACATGATCTCATTCCTTTTTATGGCTGCATAGCATTCCATGGTGTGCATGTACACATTTTCTTTATCCAGTCTATCACTGATGGTCATTTGGGTTGGTTTCATGTCTTTGCTATAGTAAATGGTTCTGCAATAAACATATGCAAGCATGTATCTTTACAGAATGATTTACATTATTTTGTCTTCCCATTCTTTATATGACACATCATGTCAAGGTAATAGATTTCGTTTAATCCTCACAATAATGCACCCTCATCTTATGTTAAAAAAAAAAAAAAAAAAAAAGACTTCAAGGTTAATTTATCCAATGTTATTTATTTATTAATTCAATTATTCAAAAAATATTTATCAGGTATCTTCAGATACTGGGGGCTTTGGAAATGAAGGGGATAGGCAGCAAGGAGCTTAGAGTTTAAAATGGAGCTTAGAGTTTAGAATGAAGGAGACAGAAAACAAACAGGTCACACAATTAAATGAACAAGATAATTTCAGACAGTGATAATGGCTGTGAAGACAATACTAAAATATTAATTGCTAATTATGGACTGTTAAAAGGGTATTTTAAGTTTTATTTCATTTAACTCTTACTATTACTTACAACATAGGTAGTACTATTAACCCCACTGCACAAAAGACAAAAACTGAGATACAGAAAGGTTAAATATCTTCATCTAAATCACAGAGCTAGTAAGTAGACAAGATTAGTGTTCGGTCATACGGAGTCTGGCTCCAAGGTTTGTGCTCATAATCACCATGCTCTACTGTCTTACCCAACCACGATTTTATTATGGTCTTCTATTAAGGGAGTAGAAAGTGCTGAGTGAAAGGGCTGCTTTAAATTGAATGATCAGAAAAGGCTTTCCTTCATCTGAGGATTGATGGAAATAGTCACGTAAAGATCTGCAAGGAGAATATTCTAAGTAAAGGAAATAAACACAGCATGTTTTAGAAATAAAGTCTAGCAGAACTGGAGTAGGATGAGCTAGAGGTGTTAAGAATGAGATGAAGAAGAGGTGGCAGATGCAGACTAGCCAGTGAAGAGTCTGGATTTTACTCTAGGAAAACACTGAATAGTTTTAGGCAGGAGATTTAAATAATTTGATTTGTACTTTATTAAAAGACAGTTTTGAGTATGGTAAAAAATGAATTGGGTAGGGAAAGGAGGGACAAAATGGAAGAAGGGAAAGTTGAATCCAGGAAGTCTGATTCTAGAGTTAAGTTCTTAACCACCATACTCTGTGGTAAATTTGAGGTATACAATCTCTGGTAAAGGCACAAAAAAGATAGATGAAAACATGAACCTGTAGTTCAAGAGAGAATGTGAGGTCAAAGATTTTGATTTTGTTTTGTAATCTCTGACATATAGGCAGACAATTATTAAAGCCCTAAGATAACTGATTTTAAATTTCATTTCTGATGGCTCAAGAAATAAAAATAGAGCAAAAAAGGAAGCAAGCCCAGGTCACAATCAATGAAGTCTATTCCTTCCTCTTCAGAACACTTCTTTTCATATATTAATAACAGGAAATATTACTTATTGCCCGGAGTATTTAGAGCCTTTATCCTCTCCCAAAGGGAGCTGAGGCATGGGTGAAGACTTGTCCATAAGGACAAGCCTTGGGGTTGCTGTGCCGTAAAATGAAATGCACTCAGGGAGATACTTATCAAACCCATAGATCTCACTAAAGACATAATGACAGAAAACATAACATTCCTGCATACATATTTATAGAAAGAAAAACCATTAATTCAATTATAACCAAGTTTGATACAAATCAGCTAATATCCCATACTATTAAGGTGAGTTAGTAGCTGAGGACAAAAATAGCTGCTCTACTAAATCTTCATAACAGTTGGTGACATAGCATGATCCCTGCCTCAAGTGGCTAGGGAAAAAAAAAAAAAGTGGCACAACTGAACAGCGATATGGAGAGAGGGCATGGAACTTTCAGATGCTTTACAAGTCAATTCTTCACATCTCTTCAAATTAAAAAATCACTAAGGAACATCTAACTCTACCAATGATAAGTATATCCACATTGCTTGGCACAGTTTAGGAGCAGTAATTAAAGTCAAGGGAATTTAGGAATACAAGAAATCCAGTACTTAACTGTTCCCTTCAGCTTCTTCCCTTTCTTGATGTTTCTTACCATGTGGAGGTATGACACGCTTCACATTCCCCACTACATATTCAGACTGAGAACAGGCCCTTCTGCTTAGAGTAGAAAATGGTGGACATAGTGGAGTCATGCTACCAAGCTATAAAAGTAGAGTGATGGTGGTCACAATAGAGAGATGTAAAAATTACATGGACTTTTGCTCTGATAAATGTGAGAAGAAAGTTACTGTGCTTAACTGAGTAGTACCACAATATGTGGCTACTAGTACTGGAGAAAAAGGACTGGGGCTGAAGGGACCGCTTAGTATTCCTAACAGCACATGCTGTTTTTTCTCACTCAAATGCCTTTGAAGGATGAAATCTGCATTCTTCAAAGCTGGGCTTAAATCCTTTTTGATAAAGACCTTCCTTATCCCTGCAACCTAACTGCCATTCTCTGAACCCATACTGCTGTCTCTATTATTTGGCTTAATATCTGTTTAGCATTCGTTTCATTTATTTTCATGTCATGCCTTCATTAACTATGACTTTTCTGGAAGCAGGGACCATGTTTTGCTGGATTTTTTCCCTTAATATAAACAATTTTAACCATTCACAGAAGTAGGGAGAACATAATAAACTCCCATTTACTCATAATGCATATTCAACAGTTATCAAGATTTTTGTCTTATTTCCTTTGTATGTATATCCTTTGTCTTTTGCTAAAGTATTTTATAGTCCATGTTTTAGGATGCATTTCTAAAAGAAAATATGGTGCCATGGACTAAATGTTTGTGTCCCCCATAAATTCTTATGTTGAAACCTAATCCCTAATGTGATGGTATTTGGAGGCAGGGCCATCAGGAGGTAGTGGTATAATATTTAAAGGTAAGGTTCTGGGGCCTATAGGTCAAAAGGTTCAAGCCCTCATAAGTGGGATTAATACCCTTAAAAAGATGTCCCAGAAAGCTCCTTTGTTCTTTCTGCCATGCGAGGATACAGCAAAAGGACACAGCTGTCTATGAAGCAGGAAGCGGGCCTCACCAGACCAGCTGGCAGCTTGATCTTAGACTAAGTCTCCAGAACTGTGAGAAATAAATTTCTGTTGCTTATAAGCCAATCAGTTTATGGTATTTTGTTATAGCAGCTCAAAAGGACTAATATAAATGGTGTTTTCTTAAGTAACCATGATACTTAAACAAAATTAACAGTGATTCCTTGGTATCATTTCATTTAATTCTTGCTTCATATTCAAATTTACCCAGCTGCCTCTAAAATGTCTTTCAACAATCAGTTTGTTACTAATCAGTATCCCAACAAGTCCACAGTGCATTTGGTTAAGTTTCGTAGTTCTCTTTTATTGTAAAGCAGCACTCTCCCTCAATGACTTAGAAGAAACCTAGTCATTCTTCCTATTGAGTATCCCACATTCTCGATTTGTCTCTATGTTTCCTCAGTCATAGGAGTTATGTTTTTTAATTCAATTACTCAAAAGATATGTAGTAGGAGCAGCACGGAAGCCAGAATCCTATAAAATGCAGTGGCTGCAATAGTGACTACATATTATAGCCCTGGCTCAAACAGAACAAAGTAATAAAACAATTACACAAAGTGTTTATTATTAGCAGTTGTGACATGTGCTAAGGGAAAGGACAGGTAATAAGAAATCACAGCAAGGGAACACAACCTTCTTTAGGGGTCAGAGAGAGTATTTAGCTTGTTCAAAGCATCTAGCACAATGTTAAGTAAGAAAAAATTCATTATTTCTGGGTTAGCAAGTGGAGTAAGTCTTTTTCATATATTACTCTTATAAACTTAAAGGTCATATCACCATCCCTTGAGCTCTGAAAATCAAATCCGAATCTCTTAGAAGTCCAAGTTAGGGGAAACCGAAGGGCCAAACAGGTGGCTTCCTCCAGGTGAAATAAATACATTTAGAAGCATAATAAGAATTCAGAAAGTGGCTAAATAGATAAAGCCAAAGGAAAAGACTGCATTTTCTGGACCATGAGTTTGGATATTAGGACAACGAATTTTTGGCAAGGAACAGGATGAATATTATTGAAACCTAGAAGAATATGCTTAGTAGGCTATCTGCCACATTGCTCAAGAGGGATTTTAAGTTAAAATCGAGGAAGGAAAAATGTCCAGCCAACACTTTCATTTTAAAAGATTATAGCATTGTTTTTAAAAGACTGTATGTAAAATATATTAGCTTTTATACAATACCATGTTCTTTAGACCAGGGTAAATATTATTTGAATCTCCTTTGTTCATACCAGATTTTAGTCAAGCTTTTGGGAAATCGCGTGATATCTGTTGGAGCATCTTAGAAAGAAATTCATTCTGCGATGGACTGAGTCATGTCCTCACCCTCCCCTCCAAATTCGTATGTTGAAGCCCTGACCCCTAATGTGTCTGTATTTGGAGATAAGATCTTTAGGAAGCAATTAAGGCTAAACGAGGTCACTAGGTGTTCTTTTAAGAGGAAAAGAGACCAGATTTCTCTCTCTCCCCCAACCATATAAAGACATAACAAGAAGGCCACCATCTGCAAGCCAGGAAGAAAACCCATATCGCAACCTGACTCTGCCAAATTCTGATGTGGAACTTCTGGCCTCCAAAACTATGGGAAAATAAATCTGTTGTTTAAGCCACTCGCCTATAGCATTTTGTTATGACAATCTGAGCTAATACACCTTCCTAATATTTTTTCCCTCTCTAGTGTGTAAACTTTAAAGCTCTCTCTTCTGTATGATTTGTAGAATATTTCTGCTCAACTTGTAGGATACATTGGAGACTAAGGCCAAGTGTATAAAAAAGTATACCCTGACACTTAACCAAGTAGAAAAGAGAAAAATAATTAGTCAAGGCACTTCCTAAACCAAGGGAATAAAATGGAATGGGTGATTTTTATTCACTCGCATTTATTTGTGAACTCTTGAAATGTCTTATTCTTTTCCATACAAATAGGAGCTCTCCTCAGGTGAACCAGATGTGGGTATTTTCAGCTGTGGTCAGCTTTTCTCTGAATCCCACTAGGGTTTGGTGATGCAGAGTAAACAAGGCTATAAATCAAACGCAATGCATTTAATACCTCAATGCATTGCAAATTGATCTGGAATACGGTTTTCAGCTCAAATCACTTTTTAAGTGAACTGTTCCCTTCCCCTAAAGGGAAGCAATGGAAGTTAAAGATGGAAAAATCCTAAAGTTATATTGGATTCAGATGTGCAGTTCCTTTTTTGAGAGTTGAAAGAGGCCATGTTTCCTCAGGTGAGATTCTTCAGTTCTTTATCCAGTTTGACCCATGGATATTTTAAAACACACATCCTTGTGGCTGGCATTAAATGCGAAAGCTGGTGGGCAAGTTTTCAAGAAATAAGAGCTACAAACAAAATAGCTTTCGTTCCATTCAGCATGCTGTGGGAAATGGCTAATGGACAAGCATTACTATGACCAGCAAGGCAAGCTGCCAATAAATGATAGGCGTAGAGATTCAAACCACTACATAACAGTAACGCTTCCTAAGGTTATTTCACTAATTTGTCAAAGTAGGACATTATCTGAAGTGAAAGAAAAACGGGGTTGGAGAACACAGGGGAAGAAACTATTTAAACGTAAAAGCCATGCTTCTTTCTCATTGGTTAGTTATCTCTGCCTCCAGTAATTATGGTTAGCGTCCGCCATTTCCTGATACCACATCTGGTTTTACCAAGGGCAACATTTCCTGCTTTTCAAATGACAAGCAGAGAGCTATTTCTGGTAGGATAAATTTCTATTGTTTGCTTATTCCTGCACTGTCTTTTTCCATTAGAAAGAAATGAAGTCCAGTGGTTGGATGGGAAGAAAGTGTGGAGTTCTCATATGCCATCCCTCAGAGAGGTTGCTGGACATTGGGGGCCATATTGTCTTCTCATCTGTCATTTTTTTTTCCTAGAAAAAGAAGAACCTTAAGTGCTGCCTGCGATCTTTTCTCCATTTGCAACCCTTAAATCCCAACTCTTTCTTAAAATATTGAACAAATTGTTAAGCAGTCCAATGCTTGCAAATTCTTATCTTCTGGAATGGAATAGAAACTATTCCATAAGGGAAGAATAAATTCACTTAATTGTATAGTTTTAAATCAGTAAAAAATTCAATGAACAATGTCCTAAATTCTATTTCAGATAGGCTTTTTAGTGTAATGGTTAAGAGCACAGACTCTGGGGTTGGGCTATCTAAGGTCAAATGCTACTTCTTTTTGCTTTTTTGAGACAGAGTCTTGCTGGAGTGCAGTGGAGTGATCTCAGTTCAATGCAACCTCTGCCTTCCGGGCTAAAGTGATTCTCCTGCCTCAGCCACCCGAGTAGCTGGGATTACAGGCACCCACCACCACACACAGGTAATTTTTTTGTATTTTTTGTAGAGATGGGGTTCCACCATGTTGCCCAGGCTGGTCTCGAACTCCTGAGCTCAGGCAATGCACCCAACTCTGCCTCCCAAAGTGCTGGGATTACAAGCATCAGCCACCGTGCCCAGCCAGTCAAATGCTATTTCTAACACTTCCACTTGTGCAGATTTAGGTAAATTAATTTAATCTCTTTATGCCTCCATTTTCTCATCTGAAAACAGAGAATACTAATAGTTCTTCATTACAGGTTGTTGTATCTTGCAAAGAGAAAGAACTATATGAACATTAACTACTACTAAGACTATCTAAGAAAACAACTAAAGGGCATTACCTTAATCTCACTACTATGTTAGTACTATTAAACAGTTATATGTAAAACTAAGTCAATGCTCACTTGTGCTAGGTCACATTATTCATCAGATAAGAAAAAAGGATAGGCGTAAAATTCTTTCTTTAAAATTAGCCTTAACCGAGCCTAAAATTTTACCAACAACATGGAGTATAAACTTGACTTTTAGAGGCAAGCCATTCTACCTAAATCTATATGATTAAATGAAGAATCAAGCAAAAAACAAACCCTCACAGCAGCCTAGTCTGAAATATTGACATAAACTGAAACATTGCTCTGTGAGCAAAATACATACTTTTGAGGTGATCTGTTATCAACTTCAGCCTTCAGTCGTAAATTCTCCCTCACCAGGCCACCATTTTCCAATTTCAATTTTTTATTTGCCTAAAAGAACAAATTGAAACTAAGCAAAAGCTAAAACAAAAGTGCCTTGTAAAAATTACAACATGAGCCATCTGTATTTTCTAGAGTGATAATATTATCAGAAAACTGAATAGTAGAACATGGCCTTCAGAAACTTAAAATCACTACTGGCAATGACTTCTGAAACTGTGAATACTACTAAGCATTTTAAATCCATATTCCCTAAGCACTTTGCAAATCTCCTATCCAGGGAAATAAACGAAGCTATGCTAGTTAGCTTACAGTCATTAAGGGACCATACTAATGGCAAACATATGTGGGATTTTTTTTCTTTTTCACATAACTGAATACTCTAGGCAAGGTAACATTATACCACATGCAGTATCGGCAAACTAATGCTGAAGAGTTAATTCATGAGCTATGAAATTCATTTCTGGGGTGCTGTTTAAAAATGTTTTTTTCTAGTGATAACAAATCTAATATCATTTAACCACTTGATTTTTTTCCTTCAAAAAGGCCTTTCCAATGTTCTGGCTCACAACTTCTAGGGCCCTCAAAATTGGATCTATCTATCCATCCATCCATCCATCCATCCATCCATCCATCCATCCATCCATATATATTTTCTGAAACAGAGTATTGCTCAGTTGCCCAGGCGGGAGTGTAGTCATGTGATCTTGGCACACTGCAACCTCCAGGGTTCAGATGATTCTCCTGTCTCAGCCTCCCGAGGAGCTGGGACTACAGGTGTGTGCCACAGCTAATTTTTGTATTTTAAGTAGAGACGGGGTTTCGCCCTAGTAGCCAGGCTGGTCTTGAACTCCTGGCCTCAAGTGATCCACCTGCCCTGGACTCACAAAGTGTTAGGAATACAAGTATGAGCCACTTCCCTGGCCTGGATCAATCTTTTCTAATAAATTCCATGAATTGTTCTTTGATTAAACAAAAACCTTCCAAGTATGATTTTCTTTCTTGAATTGTGTAACACCTAAAAATTACCTAACAGGACACCAATTGCTAGAAAATCTAGAGGCTCAACACTGATTCTGGACACACTGAAAACTAGTGTGCTTAAATTTTAGAGTCTTCTTAGAAGCTACTTCCTTTAAATTCCCTACTCACTGCTTTTATGTATTACAAATAAAAATAACACTCCCTAGACTAGAAACCAACTTCACTAACCTGGGCAAGGGAAATTGTTTGACTAGAACATTTATATTCAAAGTGAATGGGTCACAAGAATAACTGTCACCAAAAAAGGTTTAAACCAAGAAGCCTTAAAAACGTATTTCAAAAATTTGGCCATTACTTTTATGAATTTCCAGAACTTCCGACTGTATTACTTATCTACCCACATACGCTGCATCGCAAGGATCACAGGAGAAATAAGGTAGAGAACATTATTGGGGGCATAAAGTCTAACTCCCTTACTTAGACCCATCCAGGTTCCCTCTGGGCTCTAGGCATCTGTTTATCTTTATGGATGCACACCAACCAGGACTGTGGAGAGTTAATTCTTTAAGTGATTGATAAACACCATTACTGCTTCTCTGAAGATATAAGGAAAGCCATTTACTTCCTCATATATGCAGACAATGAATTAAGCTCTCAAGCATAGCACCATAAGGGCAGGCACTTAGTGAATGCTTTTTGATGATGATGACAAACTTAAATTAGAAACTCATTTGATCTCCTTTCCCCTTCCCTGCCCCCTACCACTACTGTATAGCTGTATTTCGAAGTCTCTCAATAGTCCTTTGACTCTCTAATACTTCTCATTATAGGCTTGCTAGTTCCTCAACTATCAGAGATATTTTCAAGTTCAAGAGGGTTAGGTGAGTAAAAGTTATGAAGGGCAGAGTTCTGCCTACCTGTTGCACCTAAAAGAATAATGAATATTTCAGCTAACTCTTCTGCATTCTCAACACTGATTGGGTAATGACACTGGACTCGTGATGGTTCAAAACTCATCCAGTCCAGGTAATATCAGAAAAAAAGTCCACGTCATTCATGCTAAGTAGTCCTTTATTCTGAATCTTTTGTATTCCTGTATTTGATTTATAGTATGTTATTATTTTGCACTCCACACTTTAGTTTTTGTCTCTGCAATCCATGTTTCTTTATTTAGTTATGTCCCCGTTTATAGCCTATTACCTACTAGCATCACTAGGCATCGAAAATGGACTTATTCAATATCCCAAATAATTCTGAAGTCTCAGGGTAGCTTTGAGTCTTGAATTTAACATGTGACCATTATAAGAGGAAAGGAAAATTAACTGTGCTTTATGTATTCTTCTTTAACATCCATCCCTCATGTCACCCTTATAAGCCTCATGTTCTAAGAAGTATTTACTGCCAAAACTTTAAACAAGTTTAATAACTACAAAGGAGACCATATATGCTTACCAACGGCTCAAGAAGAACCAGGGAAATTAAAGGGAACAAGGCAAATTGACAAATACTGTAATTTCCCAGTAGGCATTCCTTTTGGCATCCTCTTGTTTTCTAACAAATCAACGTACTAACGCTGGCCATCAATACCCAAAGAAACTACACACTTCCCCTTCCTACACACTTATAATACACTCAGTACAATTATGTCTGTAGTTTCTATTTTCTCTAAAAGCACCAGGTTCTCTTTTCTCCTCACCCTGGCCTTTTCTGAACCCAAACAACATTTATTTTATATGTGGAAGATAGCTCACATCTAACATCTAAGTTGCAGATATTTCTCTGCTACTTAACCTGAGGACCTCAGAGCCAATATACAGGAGAACTTCTTTAAAATACCATATGGATCTCATTAATAATTTTGGGAGATAAGACTTAGAAATTTCACACAGGAACAGTATTTTAAGGAAATGCAAATAGTTGAGTATGTGACTGCAGAACTGAGTACTACAAAGCCAACTCCATAGGGTACAAGAGAATTCCACTGTGGATAAACTTGAACTCAAGCTAAAGGCTGGTCACTTGGGTCAAGACAGCGTTGTAGGAGTTGACTGTAACATCTAGTGCTGATGGCATGGATCTTATCTCCCTTTCTAGGCTGAAAAATCCTAGAGGTTTGCCTTTCTCACCATGCTGTACCTTGTTCAAAGAATAATTGAAAAAAATGAACCAGTTTCATAAACCACAATATTCTTTTGCACGGAGTATTCTAAAGCAGCTGCTTATTGCTGTCCTGGAATTAGTCACTAAGCCTTTATTTATCTATCTACAATATTAAAAATAAGAGAGTGATAGCAATAGAAAAGATAAAGTCAAAACTTTTCCTTTCATAGGTGCAAAAATGAGTACGTGTTTTAGGTACACAAGGGAAGTCGCTGATACAAGCTTAAAAAAACTATAGCAAACCACAAAGAGGACGAAACAGAAACACATCCTTTAAATTGGCATTACTCTTCTAGAAGAAGATGCAACCTTATAAAGAAGCACTACAGTCTCTAATTATAGTCACAAATGGAACCACCTGGTATTTCTTGGCAGTTAATGATATTTAAATGAGAAAAAGTATTCCTATTGCATATAAATGCTAATCCAGAGATTCTGTCCTTTCCTCACACATCATCTGATGATGAGTCAAGATAATACGGCTATTTATGCTTTTGAAGGTACTTATTTTAAAAACAACCATAATAGATTTTTAAAAACCACAACTTACCTCCTTTAGCTTATCCACATCATCTTTCACTTTTTCATAGATTTCATTAGCTGTTCTGAGTTTTTTCTTCCACTCTGCTACAGTTTCTGGGTTAATTTTAGTTGGATTATCTGTGACTAGATGTTTGTCTTCATTTTGGTTGCCCTGCACCAAGGTTAAAGGATCCAGAATAGTTTTGATCTGTGACTCCAAGCTGAGATTTTTACTCTTAAGCTCTTCTACTTCTTTCTGTAAACAATCTATTTCGTCCTGAAAAAGCATTGCATAGTCATGAGGCAGGCATAGACACTAAACACATACATACATATGCTAAACTGAAGCCAACATGGTTTGAATTTTGTACTTAAAATTCTGTAGACACATAGATTCTTTACACATCAAAAGAGTTTTGTAGGGAGAAAGTCACATACAGTTTAAATTCTCAAAATGTGGCCTGACTGATAAAAATTGGGATTTATACTGCCTTCATTTTAATTCAATGTTAGTTGTGATTTTTAAAAATGCCAAACCTTTGATTCTATTTAAGGTATCATCCAGAAAATAAGAAAAGTCACATGAATTCCAACAGGCAAGTAGATTCCATTTCAGAAAAAAACAAAAAACAATAAAAAACATTAAACTTCTTTACTGGGGGAATTTAAAAGTACATTGAGAGGGGGCTGGGTTAAAAAAAAAAAAGGTACAGTTTGTCCCCACCTAATCCCCACATCTACAGGGGATTGGTTCGAGGACCCTTAGGGATACCAAAATCCATGGATGCTCAAGTTCCTGACGGAAAATGGCTAGTGATATATTTGCATATAACCTATGTACATCCTTCCATACATTTTAAATTGGCTCTATTTATAATAACTAATACAATGTAAATGTCATACAAATAGTTGTTAAACTGCATTATTTATAGTATTTTTTTAAAAATTTTCAATCTTGGTTGTTTGAATCCACAGATGATGAACCCTTGGATATGGTGGGCTGACTGTACAGAGTTATCAAGATGATCATGCCTGTAATTCCAGCACTTTGGGAGGCCGAGGAGGGTGTGCCAGCTGAGGTCAGGAGTTCAGGACCAGCCTGGTCAACATGGTGAAACCTCACCTCTACTAAAAATACAAAAAATTAGCTGAGTGTGGTGGTAGGCGCCTGTAGTCCCAGCTACTTGAGAGGCTGAGGCAGGAGAACTGCTTGAACCCAGGAGGCAGAGGTTGCAGTGAGCTGAGATCATGCCATTTGCACGCCAGCCTGGGTGACAGAGTGAGACTGTCTCAAAAAAGAAAAAGATGATCGTTAGGGTTTTGTTTGATATTTTCACTTCTATATTTGAAGTATGAGTGAAACCATCTATCATTTCCTTCTACTTTTCATTTCAGAATAATATCAGAATAATTTTTAACTTTTCTGGATTCTGGTTCTTCAATTACTACTGTTACTATTGCAAGTATTAGCTTTCCCACTCTGGAACTGTTTATTATCTTAAAACCAGTCACTAAACATTTGGGTTAGAATTTCTTACTATGATGCCATTTATTCATCTATAATAAATATGTAACCTTAAATTGAGGTTTTTAAAAATTCTGTTAGAAAATAAACTCCCAAGTAGCTCAAGTGATCTTCCAAAGGATTTATTTGTTTACTATCTGAGTATGATATTCATTATATAAAAATACATTTTAGCATTAAATGTCACACAGATAGTACTACTTACTATTTTAAATTGCAATACATTTCAACTTAAATAGCATTTTTATAAAACAAGCAAATTCATATATGTGGGGAACACATATATGAATAAACATTTATTTAATAATGTATTTATGCCCCACTGCATTCCAAAAATTTTTGAGGCAGTTGAGGTAGCTTCCATGTATACAGTTAAACTGAAAGACATTTTGAGTCAAAAGAGGGGATCAATAATATCTCCTTCTGTAGTCAACACTGGGCTTAATGTGTGCTATTCAAAAGTGTGTGTATTCTATTTGCATGAATTTATTTGTAAAAATAGCATCACCATGTTCAATCATCCTGTTCATTCACCTTTAGACAATAATTAGGAAATAGCACATTTCACACTAAAATCTCTGTGCTGGCAGTCGACATAAGGTATAGTATTTACTTTACTAGCATTGATCAGGCTTATAATCATCAGTAATTTCATAGGCAGAAGCAACTGATGACTGTAGAGGTTGGACTGGCTTTCATAAGGAGATTTCCCTTTTCTCCCAACTTCTTCAGGAAGCAAATAAAAACGACATGTCTGCAGATGTACAAATTTTAACTTAAAAAAAAAAAAAAAGAAAGAAATGCTTCCATCTGTTCCTTTTTTCTGGAATCCCATTCCCCCCTTCCTTGGTACTTAAAGAAAAAAAAAAATAAAACAAAAAATCTCTTTCCTCTATTTTTCAAAAGGAAAAAAGAAAAAATTTATCAAATAATTTTTTATAAGCTTTTAAAACTAAGTTTCATTGGATATTTACTCTAAGAAGTCTGGGGTCTGAGGTAGGTCAGTTTTTACCTTGAATTCACTGCTAATATAATTTTAAACTTTAATTATTGTTTACCTCATACTCTTTGTGTAATAATTCAAGTCTAGTTTTCCGAAGATGCTTCCTGACTGTGTGGCTTAGCGTAGGTTCACTTTCACTTGTTCCTCCTATAGGGAAAAAAAAAAAAAATTCCTAATTTTTCGTTCTGATTCGGGAAGAATGAAAATGATCCTTTTTCATATTGTTTTATATAGCTTCCTAGCTTCATATCTACCCTTCCCCTTACATACACACTTGGGGCTAACATCTAGGCTTTTTCTCTATCCTAATCCTGAGGAAAAAAAAATACATCAAATAACACCATAAGAAATATCTTCAGTAATACATTCATACTGTGTTTACATATTTATATATCTTATCCCAGCAAACTCAGTAGAGGAAAGGGCTATATATTATCATATTTGGACTACTTCAAATTCTGAAAACTAGACTATATTTAAATAATAAAACCAATTATTATATTTACATTTAACCAACAGATTATATAAAAATGTATTACTGGCCAGGTGCGGAGGCTCACACCTGTAATCTCAGCACTTTGGGAGGCCGAGATAGGCAGATCATGAGGCCAGGAGATCGACACCATCCTGGCTACAGTGAAACCCCATCTCCACTAAAAATACACACACACACACAAATTAGCTGGGTGTGGTGGCGGGCGCCTGTAGTCCCAGCTACTCAGGAGGCTGAGGCAGGAGAATGGCATGAACCTGGGAGGTAGAGCTTGTAGTGAGCCCAGATTGCACCACTGCACTCCAGCCTGGGTGACAAAGCAAGACTCCGTTTCCAAAAAAAAAAAAAAAATTACTGCTATATACCTATGTATGTAGATTAATGTGTCTTTTCACGGATTCTATCAGCCTAGTTACAATGGACTGTAAGTCATGGCATTAACTATATGTCATGACTTGTTACAAATGCACTCACAATGAATCTTCCTGAGAGCTCTTCACTGATGCTCTGGTTACCTTCTTTGTACTTCTTAGCATTATAATAATAGCAAAGGCATTTTACAGATGTTCTTTTTCAGGATGTTCTATCCAAATGCAAAAACAGATGAACTATTTTCCTTGAGAGCATTTATGAAATATCACTTAGGTATGAATGAATAAAGGTAGGATATGGGATGAGAAGAAAAGCTGGGGAAAAATATTCAGATCATCAAAGTTCATATTCTGCAAGAAAAGACTTGACTCCTTGGTGAAATTCAGCAGGTAAAAAAAAAAAAAAGCAAAAAAACACAAAAAAACAGAGGTTAACCCCGTAGCATGCAACACAGCAGAGAACTAGTCCTCTACCAGACTCCACCCAGGTACCAAGAGCCAACTCTGATTGCTCCTTCATATCTCTTAATTTCCTAAGTACTACTAGTTCTTTTGCTCTGCAGCAAATATATTCCTTTCTATTTGCTTTGTAAAAATCTTGGCCGGGCACAGGGGCTCACGCCTGTAATTCCCAGCACTTTGGAAGGCCAAGGCGGGCAGATCACCTGAGGTCGGGAGTTTAAGACCAGCCTGACCAACATGGAGAAATCCCATCTCTACTAAAAATACAAAATTAGCCGGGCGTGGTGGTGCATGCCTATAATCCCAGCTACTCGGGAGGCTGAGGGAGGAGAATCACTTGAACCCAAGAGGCAGTTTGTGGTGAGCCGAGATCGCGCCATTGCACTCCAGCCTGGGCAACAAGAGCGAAACTCAGTCTCAAAAAAAAAATAAATAAATAATCTTAATTTAAGTCCATTTTCCCTAACTTGGGACTATTAACAATGACTTCTTAGGTTTTCTGAAAAATGTTTTCTACTTGGCTAATTATAGATTCACTTTCAATTTTTCCTAAAGCAAAAACAAGTAGAAATCATTTTAATTTTTACAACCTAAAATAAGTAACTTATATGAGTAGAATAAAAACCAAACTCTGAAAAGGCTCTTTAGAAGTTTTCTTTTTCAAGGATCCTCTAGTTCAAGTTTTACTCCCCCAATGCCCCACCGATATTAGTGTGACACAGAATTTATTTTTTACCCTTAATCCACTTACATATTCTATCACCTAGGTAAAAGCCTCCTACCAGACCTACTCACATCCTGTCTACTCCTATAGTCCAACCTATGTATTACCACACGAGTAATATTCGTAAAGCACATTTTGGATCATACCATCATGCTCAAAACCATCATGCCCGATTCACCCTTCTTCTCAGTCCTACAGCAAGTCCCTGATTTAGCTGTCATTCAAGGTTCTCTGCACTAAAGTCTCAATTTACCTTTTGTCTTATTTCAGTAGTCGAACCCAAAGTAGACTACTGATCATTTCTAAAAACATGCTCTGTGTTTTCCTGTATCTAAACTTTAGTACATGTTATTCTTCCTGCAGGAAATGCCTTCCTTAATTTTCACCAGTTGAAATGTTATCCATCCTTAAATTTAAATGTCCAGCTTAAAGGCCACCTACCTTATGAAGCCCTTCTCAATGTTCTTAGCTGAAGTTTCTTGCCTGAACTCTCTGGGCTTTTTTGGGAGGCCCTTAGCACTCGCTGCTTTTCTTTTGGTTCAGTTGCTATGAAAATGTAAGTTCCGTGAGGCTCTCAGGGTTATTCCTCTTAGCACCTCTCAGTGCCTTGTGCTCCAGTTGCTCCACATACACATTACACAAATTACTCATCCACTCAGTATTATGTTGGCCAAATAGCATCATTGAAAATAGTCTATTTCAATCTTCCCAAAATATATATTATTTGGAGATTGTTTCAAACCTATTCCTATGTGTATATAAAACAGGCCCTTACCTATAATTTCTTTGCAAGGATTTTCAGGAGTGATGGGGACTCTGCAAGCTGGACACTGGCTATTATTCTTCAACCACAAATCAATACAAATTGAACAAAATACATGGTTGTTGATACATATGACAGGCTGACGTACCTTTGAAAAAAAAAACACATCACTTTTAGTACAGGACAACAGTCATAATTAGAAGACCAAATGGTTTTGTTTAGAGCAAACTGCTTCTCTAGATTATAGCAGAGTAGGTGTTTAAGAAGGGACATATCTAGGGCTTTTAAAAACACTGCCTCTGTTGGCCACTTTTCTTTTTACACACATTTAACAGAGATACTAGCTGAGATACCGGATCATGGAGACTGAAGTTTTTGACATAAAATGCTTTATTTTGTACCTAAACCACAGAATTCATGCCAAAAAGAAAATGCTTTTTGTTCCACTAAGGCTGGGACAATTTTGCTCAAACTCTTCTATTTTAACATTATGGAACAGCAGGATTAGATTTTTGAAAATATCATTTAGCACAATCATCCATCTGATGCCTGAATCCTTTTCTCAAATCATTCCACTGTGTTATAGAGTAACAGCAACTATTAAGTACTGATATTTTACTAGAAATTCCCCAAAACCAAACAGTAATGAAAGCTAAAACAATCCAAAAGGCATGAGTTCCACTCTCCAGTAGTTTATAATCTAAACAGCAAACAATGCAGACAAAATTACTGAGATACACCAAATACACAAATCTTTGACTCCAGACTCCATTTAAACAAGCACAAATAATAATATCTTACATTTACAGCACCCCCTCCTTTTCTTTTATTTTTTATTTTTTTGAGTTGGAGTCTCGCTCTTTCACCCAGGCTGGAGTACAGTGGCACCATCTAGGCTCACTGCAACCTCTGCCTCCTGGGTCAAGCAATTCTCCTGTCTCAGCCTCCCGAGTAGCTGGGACTACAGGCGCCCGCCACCACGCCAGCTCACTTTTGTATTTTTAGTAGAGATGGCGTTTCACCATATTGGTCAGGTTGATCTCAAACTCTTGACCTCAGGTGATCCGCCTGCCTTGGACTCCCAAAGTGCTGGGATTACAGGCGTAAGCCACCAAACCTGGCCTATAGTCATATTTTACAAAGGGCTTTCACATGCATCTTTCACCGCCCCAACCCTTTTCCATCTCTCTTTTTAAAAATACCACAACTTGGTGAGGTAAACAGCGTAAATATGCTTTACAAATAAGAAAACAAAGGCATGAAGAAATTAGGTAGCTTACTCAGGGTTAACTGGGTGTTTCGACTGTTTGTAGCTGTTTTATCAGGAGGAAAAAAAGAAAAGAGAAGCTGTTTTGGTTTTCTCCACAGCGTTAATATTACCTGATATTATATGTGTGTTTACATATTTACTGTCTATCTCCCTTATCAGAATGAAACTCCATGAGAGCAAGAACTTCTTTACTCTCATTCATAACTAAACCTTTAGTGCCTAGAAGATAGCTTGGTACTTGGCAGGTACTCAACAAAGGGTTTGTTGAATGATTAACTGCTATTAAGATAGTATTAACATTCAACTAGTTGAGAAAGTTGTCAGAAGGAAATAATGATTTAATATTTTTTCAAATAGCACAAATTTAACAATACAAACAAAAACAGCACAGAAAAATATAGTCTTTCACTTGATTTACATGTTATCTTCACGGTGGGACTCAAAACATTTCATAGCCATTTTCAATATTTCCCTATTCTAATAGTAATTACAGTGTAGAACCTTTCTGCACTAGGAACTGGAAGACTAGAAGGTCAAGGGAAAGCAGAATAAGCAGAGGGAGAATGAAGACGCAGAACCAACACAAACCACTTTTCTTGTAGAAAATGCTTGTGCTGCTCTCTGTCTGACTTAAAAGGATGCTACTGAGTATTCATTAATTTGAAAGGCGCCCCCACTCTCAAAGAAATAATAGATGCACGGCTATTCATGACGGGCAGGTAATCATTTGAGTCTCATTACAAAGAGTTCTCTGGTCTCAGTCCGGCTTTCTGAACATTCTGGTTCTCCCTTGATTATGAACACTAACCCAAGAAAACTAAACAAAGATAATTTGGAATTGATCTAAACTTCTTCTTGGAGAAACTTAATTCTAATCATTCATTTCAACTGGTTTGACAAGATTCATTAAAAAAAAAAAAAATCATGAACCGTAGTGTTTCAAAGTCTTCTTTCAAAGTGGTCCTACCAGCAGCCAGGAGTGAACGCTTATCGCATTCCTGGTCAGAGTCTCAAATGGCAGAGAAACCTGAACTTTATTTGCAGGTTCTATTTTTTTTCTTAAAAATTCATGTGATTTACAAGTCCAGACCATAATATATTTACGTATGTTTTAATTTCATCTTTATGTCATGAAATCTTTTAAGAAGACAAAAATCCCAAACCAAGAAGATACTGCCAACACAAAAATCCCAAACCAAGAAGATACTGCCTTATCTATTCTGTAACTTCCCCCAAACACACACACACACACACACACACACACACACACACACACACACACACACACCATATCCCTGCAATATTCCTAGAAGTACTATATGCCCCAAATTAGGAAGCTCAGGTAAAAAGGGAAGTTATCTACTGGTATCTACTTTTATAGTAGTAAGTTATTTTTTATAAGTTATGAATTCATCTGAAAATGGATAAAAGCCAATGCTCAAGACATAAAAGTGTGCACATTATATCATTATATGAGAGGATTCAAGATGCTCTGCCTCCCTTTCCATTAAAAAAAAAAAAAAAAAACATTTAAAAGCAATCAGTAGGCCAGGCACGGTGGCTCAATCCTATAATCCCAGCACTTTAGGAGGCCGAGGTGGGTGGATCACCTTAGGTCGGGAGTTTGAGACCAGACTGGCCAACATGGAGAAATCCCATCTCTACTAGAAATACAAAATTAGCGGGTTGTGGTGGCGCGTGCCTGTAATTCCAGCTACTTGGGAGGCTGAGGCAGGAGAATCACTTGAACCCAGTAGGCAGAGGTTGCAGTGAGTCGAGATCGTGCCATTGCACTCCAGCCTGGGCAACAAGAGCAAAACACCGTCTCAAAAAAAAAAAAAAAAAAAAAAGGCAATCAGTATTTTTCATGTATTTGCTCCCACAACAAAGGTTAAATATTATCTCCCCAATCTATGAAGTGGTTTTGAGCAACTCGATAGTTGGTGTTATCATATACTGAAGTGGCAAAGATAAGAAAAGCAGATTTCACACAAGGTAAAAATCAAGAATTCTGTTTTAGCCATGCTAAATTTCATGCTAAGCCCATTTTTAGGTGGACAAGTTCAGCACAGCAGGTTTTGAGTCACTGGCATAAAAGATATGGGTATATAAAGCCATAGGACTAGAGGAGATCCCATGAACCAACAAAATAGCTGGAGAAAAGAAGGCATTCCAGCAAGCAAAGGAAGAGGAAGAGCAACCAGCAGAGGAAACTGACAAGGAGGGGTCCTGTGATGTAGGAAAGGAGAATATGATATCACAGAAGTCCAGGCAAGGAAGTTTTTCAAGAGAGAGGCAGCGGCCAGATAAGTAAAATATTGATGAGAGATTGAGTTTGATGTGCACTGAGATGTGACTATGGGATTTAACAGCTTGGAAGTCACTGTGATCAGCTACCGACAAGCACTGTTTCAGTGAATGTTGGGGATGGAAACCTGACTGGAGGTTGAGAGACAATGAAAGATGAAGAAGTGAAGACAGAAAATACAGACAATTCTTTCATGTTTTGCTGTAAAGGAGAGAGCATAAAAATAAGACCACAGTTAGGAATGCCAATGGGAATGATAAAGAGAGGATATTAGTGATGGAGGGAGAGTGATGGGGGTATTACAGCAATAGGCAGCAAAGTCCCTAAAAAGTCAAGAGGGGAAAGGGATTCAAAGCACAAAAGGAGATTTTGGCTTATACAAGAGTGAGGGTTTGTCTTCTTTTGCAACAAAAGGGAAAGTAAGAGGTGTGTGAACGAATACAAAGGGGTTGGAAGATCTGTGGATGGTATAATGAGGAAATTCACGTTCCAACTATTTCAGCTGTTTATCTTTTGTCATTAAATATGGGGTGAGGTTATTAGGTGAAAACGAGAAGGGAGGTGGGTTACAGATTGAGAAAACAGGAGAAAAAAGCAGTAATTTTGAAAAGTGAGAAAGCAAATTTACTAGGGATATGTAGTAGATTGGTATACATTGTTGAGTTCCTTTTCCAGGTCTGTGGTTTCTAATGCAAGGTAAGATTAATTAATGTAGGTGTGTATTTTTCTTATCAATATTTAGCTGTGGAGATTCAGGCAGGAAGTAGATGAGTAGTTTGGTTTATCCAGAGTTGGGGTTTTTGCCAAGGAGGAAGAGACAGGGACTGATGGTAACAAATGACCACAAATAATAAGGGAAACACGTAAGTGGTAATGATGACAGTGAAAAAGTGATAGGGTCAACAAAAATGTCTCGATAAGGTTAAAGTAATGGTGGAGAGTAAGTATGATGGAAACAGGATCGGAGAGTGTGATGCTTATAGTCAAGATACTAAAGGTAGTGTAACTGCTTTCGCTAACGTTTTGTCCTGGGCCATCTTATCTGATATGTTCTATTTTCACTCTCAATCTCATGTGTCACATGGCATTAACATCTATCCTATGCTGACAACTCCCAAGTCTCCCTCTGTAACTGGACCTCAGTAAGTGGCAGAGCTTAGGCTCTGACAGACAAACCTGGGGCCAACTGCCATTTATTGAGCAATCTGACCTTGGGTAAGCCCTTTAGCTACTGTGGGCATCAGTTTCTGCCTCTGAAAACTGTGGCTTAACCTAGCAACCGTTTCATTCAGGTTTAAGATAATACAATGGATGTCAGCACGGACACTTCCACAAAGCAATCCCTCAAAAAAAAAAAAAAGTAATAATATTACTATATCCAAGTGCCTATGAGCCAACTACATATAAGGATACTGCAGTTGCCTCAACCATAACATGTCCAAAATCAAACTTGGCCTCCACACACACTTGCTCCTCTTCCTGCACACCCTCCCATCTAAGTTAATGAGATCACTACTTCTCCACTTGAGCTACAACAGAGCTATGTCTGAATCACTCTTTCTACTTATCCTCACCATCCAAACTGTCACCAGATGCTGGTATTATACATTAAGTCTAAGAAGTCACAGATATGAAGATTCACCAATATTTTATGTGTCACTAAGAATGAAAAACTGTCAATTACAATTGTTAAGATACAACCAGATTCCAGAGATGTTATAATTTGAAAAAAAATGTACATCTCAGAATAGTCAAAACATGACAAATTTACCTCCAAATGTTATTTCACCTCTCATCTATCCTTTCCTTTGCATCTTCACCCCAATGAATTTAAGGTTCTCATTCTTTTACCTTTGATCTACTGCAATGACCACCTCCCAAGCTTACAAATGTTCATTTCAGCACACCTTTCACAATGATGCCAGAGCTACCTTCCTAAAATATGAATAAGCAGCTTTCACTCCTCTCCTACAAAACAGTAATGATTTTTTTCCTGCTCATAGTTCAAGGTATAGCCTTCAAAGAACATAATCTAATTCTTAAACAGCCATTTCCTTTGATATACCATTTCAATATTTGACACAATGCACACTTCAACTTCACAGGTCTACTTATGTTCACCAATAAGAATATGAACATTGAGGGCTCCCTGTTTATGGGCTCCCTGTTTATGGAGCTCCCATTTCTCAGCTTGATATATCCTCCTGGTCTCTCCATCCTCCCTAGACAGTAACAGAGAAAAAAAAAAAAATTCCTTCCCTCCTTTTAAGATGCAAATAAAATGCTACCTCCTCTGCAAGACTTCACTAATCTTTTTCAGAATTAACCAAGTCTTTGATAGGGCACTCTGTTCATTTATTTAATGTTCACCTCTTTCTGCATTGTGCTGTACTTAAAAACTGTTTACATCTTGTCTTCCTTAATAGATTTCAGGCTCACTGACCTGGGGGAGTGTCTTTCTCATCTTTGACAATAACTGTAAGATTAATAAAAGTGAATTTTGATGTACTATAATGAAAGGCTGAGATAATAATCCTAAAAACGTTTCAAGCAGCAAAAGGTCAACAGTCACTGTCAAACTCTGAAAAAGCAAAAGTTTAACCTCCACATTTAATATGCCAAAATGATACGGAACCACCACCACAGGCAGACTGCTTGGCTCTGTCTATTAAGAGCCATTAACAATGTCACCCACAGGAAAATTTTCTGCACTGTTGGATACCTGGTATTATCACCACCTTTATGTTGGAGGATTTCTGAAACAGCTAATTCATTTCTTTGGAAATGAATACTGGAATGAGTATTTACCAGATGAAGATTTCTAGACAACGGAATCAATTAATTTATCTTAGGAGAATAGAAATTTCTAAATAACTACTAAAACAAGTTACTTGTTATATATTTGACTGTAATCTGTGGTAGCAAAACACAAAGAATCTAGCACCCATCCTCTTCTACCCAGATCCTGCTCTGGGCAGAACAAAACACACACATGATTTTCTTTAATAAGATCTTTCCAAGACAAAAAAAAAAAAAGTCATCATTGTCATATTATTAGACTTTCTATCCGATTTACTCTCCAATGAGACCTGTTGCAATAAAACAGAACTCATGAAATAAAAATACAAGACCAAAAAATGGCAATGGTAAGTAACATACAATTCCAAACTCATCTGGAGTAAGCACATTAAAGTGGTATCCTAGGGAGTGGTCCCCAACCTTTTTGGCACTAGGGACTGGTTTCATGGAAGACAATTTTTCCACAGACTGGAGGGTTCCACCTCAGAACATCAGGCATTAGAATCTCATAAGGAGCACACAATCTAGATCCCTTGCATGCACAGTTTACATTCGGGTTCGTGCTCCTATGAGAATCTAATGTTGCCTCTGATCTGATAGGAGGCGGAGCTCAGGTGGTAATGCCACCTCGATCCCTGCTCACCTTCTGCTGTGCAGTCCTGGTTCCTGATAGGCCACTGACTGACCAGTACTGGACTGAGACTGGCGACTCTTGCCCTAGGGTATATCCCCCAGGTGTAAAGGATGGGCCCTTCTTACTGGAATGGGCCTGAGGGGGCAGTCCTTGGGGCAGATATATTAACCTTATAATCTGTTACTCTACTCTGATATTTCATTTCTTTTAAGGATGTTCCAGTCTTAAGAGACTCCAATCTACCACCAAATCCCCTTTCTTAAAAAAAGCAAGTATACTTGGGCAGAGACATGCCCAAGGCTGTTGTTCATTAATATCCATATCATCCTAGACTCACCTACCAGGAGTTATACATTGGCTTCAAACAGCGTTTCTCAGCTTTGTCATTACTAACATTTTGGACTGAAGAAATTTTTGTTTTAGGGGGTTTCCTGCATATTACAGGATGTTTGTCTAACAGCATCCCTGGGCTCTACCCACCAGATGCGAGCAGCAGCTCCTTGAAAACAACGAGAGATGCCTCCACACACTGCCCCATGTCCCTGGGGGACAAAATCTACCTCTACCTAGTTGAGAACCACTAGTATGGGATATTCACAGGAATCTTACTAATAAGCTAGTGGGACTGTTAGTATCAAATCCATTTTCAGTTGTGGAAACTGAGACTCTAAGAAATGATGATATGGGTTATAAATGGTAGAGCTAGCATTTGTACTCAGTGTGATTCAACTGCAAAATCATGTGTTACTTCAACTAAGAAACAGTTATTTCTTCCTTGGAGCAGGGTTAGTGAACAATAATCTGGGAATAATAAATACAAGACGATGTGCCTGAAGGAAGTGAGATCCTGGACACTGATGGAGGTGATGGGAGGGAAGAGGGTATTGATGCACTTTACCAACAGGTCTTGCAATTATATCTATTATAAAATCAACCCCCCTGCCCTTCTAGCATCCTCCCCTCACTAGAGACAAGAGCCTACTCTGCTTCTAGAACGAATACTATTCTTTCTAGTACCTTGTCAAAACTTTATGGGTTTCTCTAGTGAAGACCTGGAAAGACAATAAAAAGGATTAGTCTTTGGTGTAAAAATGACTATGATAGGGGCACTACTACCTCAACATTAGGAATTTGGAAACTTTTCAAAGTAGAATTCCTGGATAGCTCTTGGTTACGTTTTAAGACATCCCTGGCTCTGGGCCAAAATTTAGGTCCTATAACTTAAGGAAAAAAAAACCTGTGTGAAATAAGTCACTTAATGCCTATAGTACTGGTTCCCCATTCCTGTCCAGGTAAAAGGAGAGATGATACATCTCTTCTCTCCCACCTTCATCCCTACCAGAAATGCTTTATTAAAACTGGAACTGTATTTGTCAAGTAAGTATGTCAGCTATTACATACCAACCCTGAAAATTACTAGGATACATCTATGATTTTTGAATTAATTTATTATACACTATGTAAAAATACAATATTGTTAGACTTTTCTGAAAGTGACTAAATCCTTCAAACTTATTTTAAACTGGAAAAAAGAGAAAAATGTAGAACTTGCAGTCCATATGGCTTTTTTCCAAAGCAAATTACTTATGACAATTATGTACAAGGCTGGTTCTTAAATCCACTCTTGGGAACTGAGAGGCAATCAGGACTCAAACATGGGCTCCATGTACTGACGTGGATGACTTGCTGGTCAATCAACAGCTCCAAGTGAACAGTGATTAATGAATTTTGTCATACTGGAGTGAGGACTCTAAGTTGCATAAGGCTTTGTCCCTAGCCCTATCTTTTCAATATTTTAAATAAACAATATGGGTGAGAAGCAGAGAGGCATCCCCTAAGGAAGGGATCCTTTTGATAGCATTCCTTATGGGAAACAGTCTATTAGAGCATACTCCAAGACAAAGGAACTCCTGCATTATAAGGAAGCTGATTTCATTTCTGGTTATTTCAGCCAGAAAGCTTGACCTTAACATTAAGTAGAAATCATTATTTTATGGAGCCACACAAGGCCTGAGTCCCTTCCAAATGAAAAATATTTTAATTATTTAAAGATTCTCTATCATATCCATTCATTCCAGAACTATTTCAGTCCACCTACTTTCCAACCCCAATTTCATTCTCTCCCAAATGCTTTCAAAATACTCTGGTTGTTTATCTTAAAGTGTAGGGCCCAAAACTGGACTCAGAGTCAAATGAGAAATAACCGAATATGATACATTTATGTTGAAAAAGCATTACTTTGCACTTCTCTTGAGAATCTCTTTCACCCTTTCATAAAACCAACTGCGGGCCACATTTGGCTTTCACTCATGGCAAAATGCATGCATGGCCAATAGAAAGTATTACATGCCATAATTTGGTTTCACAGTTTGAGTCTCAATTGAAAAGATAAACCCCGGAATTATCTAGAGGTAAACTGGTTTGTAACAGCCTGGTAGCACTATCAAAATGTCACTTAACAGATACCCTGGGATAGATCATTACTACATTTCTGCTGGCTGGCCCACCAGTCTAAGAAATTAAAAAAAAAAAAAAAAAGGAAGAATAGGCAAGAAAATATGTTATACAAAAATCATCCCATAGGATGGTACCTAACTTCTTCAGGCCACATACAGCTCTTACTTACAACATTTACAAAGTAACTAAAAACATTATTGGGTAGAGAATATTCACTTTTAAGACTGAAGTAGAGACAGAGCTCTGAATTTTCCAATTTTAAGTGCAAAGGCAAAGCATTAACAGGTGAATACTTAGGCTCTCTCTCCTTCCTCTCCATCCCACTGGCATCTGTCTTTTCAGATTTAATGCCCTGCCCTCACCTCTCTCCCTTCATGGTATCCACTTTGTGACCCTCCATCACAAAGTGGAATAATCAAATAATCAAAAGAGAAGATGGTGACTGTGAGATCTGGGGACATACGGTGACAATGGCACAAGAACAAATATCTTTAAAAAAGAGCTAGGAAGGAAGGACCTTAGGACCATTCTCAGAAGTGGCCAGAGATGCTCTATGTTAGGGAAGCAGAAGTGAACCTGAGGACAGGCCATTTTTAGTAGCTCACAGTATAATATGTGTAGAAGGGTGAGAAGCACAATCATATTGAATTTGCTTTCACTATACAAAAGGCAAGAGTCATGGAACCAGTTGAAAATTCTGGATGTACTGTGGCAATTTCCAGAACAAACAGGTCTCATTTGGTTGGGAATGCAAATCTTCATTTAGAAGTGCTCCAGCTTCAGAAAGCAACTGGGAAGAACAATTACTGGAAAAGGCTGGTTTCCTCAGTTTGAGGGCTGGCCTCAAGGGCTACAGCAAAAGCTACCAGTTATTAAATATTATGTGCCAGACTTTATGCTGAACTTTGCACATGCTTTGTGTAATCTTCTGAAAACTGAAAGGATAGGGAATTCATGTTATTACCATATTTCTACTGTTACAGATAAGGAAACAGGCTCAAAAGAGTTAAGTAACTTCAGCCGGGCACAGTGGCTGTGCACAGAGGCTGAGGCGGGCAGATCACCTGAGGTCGGGAGTTCAAGACCAGCCTGACCCACATGGAGAAACCCCATTTCTTCCAAAAATACAAAATTAGCTGAGCGTGGTGGCGCATGCGTGTAATCCCAGCTACTCGGGAGGCTGAGGCAGGAGAATTGCTTGAATCCGGGAGGCGGAGGTTGCGGTGAGCAGAGATGGCGCCATTGCACTCCAGCCCGGGCAACAACAGCAAAACTCCATCTCAGAGAAATTTAAAAAGTTAAGTAACTTGTAAAAGGTTGTATGACTGGTAAGATTAGAACCCGGCTAGTCTGAATGTAGAACTCAGGCCCTCACCGAAATTTCTGCTTCCATGGTGGTATCTGGCTGGGGAGGCGGATGGGGAAGCCAGTTTAAAAATCCTTCTTTTTTCTTTTCTTTTCTTTTTTTTTTTTTTTTTTTTTTGAGACAAAGTCTCACTCTTGTCTCCCAGGCTGGAGTGTAACGGCACGATCTCAACTCACTGCAACCTCAGCCTCCCAGGTTCAAGCGATTCTCCTGCCTCAACTGGGATTACAGGCGCCTGCCACCACACCCGGCAAATTTTGTATTTTTAGTAGCAATGGGGTTTCACCATATTGGCCAGGCTAGTCTCAAAACTCCTGACCTAAGGCGATCCGCCTGCCTTGGCCTCCCAAAGTGCTTGGATTACAGGTGTGAGCCGCCGCGCCCGGCCTAAAAAGTCTTAATCTTTTTATTTTTATCATCTGATTTTTATTTTATAATAAAGTTAACCAATACAGAAAAAAAAAAAAAACCCACTAAAAGTGCCTGCTATCATGGATGAGCTTAGGTGAGTGTTTTACGAAGTAATCTGAAGACGAATGATGATAATGATAGAGGTTCAACTGTGAAGACTCAAAGCCTTAGTAGTCCGAAGACACAAATTATAGTATACAGGTTCAACCACAAAGACTCTAAGCTATAGTATTCTTATTTTAAAAATGGAAAAACAGCCCTATCTTAAAGCACTGGTGTGAAGGGTAAACAAAATAATATATGCATACAAAAGCACTCTGTAGTCTGCAAATCACTCACTATATTCTATAAGGTATCACTCTCATTAAATACAGAAAGTATAGGTTTGGTAAATCAGACAGAACACTGTCAACACAATTGCAAAAGACAGCCTGTAACCAACGGAAACTAGGTGTAATGTGTAAAAAATTACTTCCCAAGCATATTTTTATCAGCCTTTAAAGCTAGTGTTGGAGGAAATTAACTCAGAATTTAACACCCATTTCCAGGGACTTTATGTCAGGAGCCAAATGCAGACTGCGGCAAATAGAAACATCGCTTCTTCCCTCCCCCTAGCCATGCATGCAGGCAGTAAGTAGTAGCAAATGCCAGCTCAAACACCACCCTCGAGGAGGCCATCCTTAATCTCTCCAGTCAAATTGATCAAGCCATCCCCAATACATAATCTCCCAGCACATTTGCTATTTCATTGGCATTTCATTCTGACTGCTATCAAGAATTATCAGTTGCTTCCAATGCTGACTTACTTCTACTTTTTGAACCCAGTAAATTCACACAGAACTTGAATCACCCCAGGCAGATCGTACTGGCCGGCACTCAAATGCTTGCTCTAGAAGTTTGTATTTCTCAAATCTAAGTCTACGGCTGTAGTTTCAGTCTGCGCTGGGGGGTAAACACACACCCAGACACACTACAGACGTAAAAATAATTCAGGGTGGAAAAAAATTGGTGGTTGTATCTTTCCCCTTCTTGATCTATTCGGTAAAGAAATGCTCTTTAAAACACCAAAAGTGAGGCGCAAATGGAAATGAAAGAGCAGAGGAATGCATTAGAATATTCAAAGCTCCGTTTCTAAGTCAGAACCACTTTCCCTACCTTGTTTCACAAACACAGTAGGCACCTCTTGCATCACAAAGAGAGAGTATTCTATCTCCTGACTGACCCATTCTTGGAGTTAAAGGCCACACCTCTTATTCTAATACCCTCCACAGGCACTTACTATTTACTTTTCAAATTAGGAATTCAGAGCAAAGGTCATCCTCAAGGCCAGGATAAGAAAAGGCAAAAGGTCTTGGAAATGGAAAAGACTCAATACACAGCACCATAGGCCCCAGAAGATGAACACTAGTTACACGGAGGAATAAAGAGCCCGAGGTGAGGCTCCCAGGAAATGTGTTTTAATAGGCTTCACTACACGCCACGCGAGCCTGCACAGGGAAGTTAAATATCGCTGCGACGTGTTTCTGATGGGGCCTCCTGCGAGGCCGGCGTCTTGCCGGTGTGAGGCCGCGGGAGGTGGCAGGGCCGTCTCGCCGCCCTCCTGGCAGACCACGGGCCGCTGTCACCCTCTACCGAAAGGCGCCCAGATGAAACCATTAATCACGGTGCACTGCCCCAGTCTCCCAGGACGCGGCTCCCATCAAGAACGCGGGTGAGCGTTTTCTCCCATCTCGGCGCCTCACGCCCCTTCCCCGCCCCCGCACGAGACCGCCCTCGGCCCGGCAAGCGACTTCATATCCAACCCCGTTTTGTAGCTGTGCCCACAATCACCCATTACCTTCCCCAAGCAAATGTGGCACGTGATGGGCAGAGTGAGCGACAATGTAACATTCTGCACGGTCTGAGCCATGGCAGCTTTCAGAATCCCGCCAACACGGAAGTCCCGCCGACCTACCGCGACTCCTCGCCAAGACTGGGCACGCGCGGACCGGCTACGGCGGCCCGATAGGGCCATAACCCGCCTGGGAGAGAAAACGCACTTTGGAAACGCGCGATCTCCAAGGCATTTTCCTTTCATTAAAAAATAAATAAATAAATATATATATAAAATAAAATAAAACAAAATCACTGGTTAGGGAGCTGCAAGATACCTACGAATGTGTAGGAAGGTAGTTTACTACAAGTCTCGAGGATCTTGGAAAATCTAAAGGAATGCGTAATAGTGGAGAGAAGAGAGGAAGATACGGAAAGGCGATTTTTAAAATCCTCAAATTGTTATCGGGGATTGGATGGGGTGAAGGAGAGTTTTTCCCTAATTATTAAACCCCACACAGTCCGTCAACACAGCGCAATCAAAACATGAAGAGAAAAGACGTTATCTACACGTTTCAATTTTTTTTCAAAACAGCTTTCCACCTCTGTCAGTTCTCTTTCCACTCAAATAATATAATGTGCTTCCAGAGGGTACAATAATTCACTTAAGAAAACAGTGATTGTCTCCTTATCTGTGTCTGAGACGATCCGGATACATTTAATCGCAGCTTTCCCTGAAAATACGCTTTCCCTTGGGCTGTTCTTGGTTTTCCACCAAAAGGAGATTTAACGTTTTAACGTCTTGACTTCAGGTGCATGGTTGGATACGAAATGTACCGCTCTGCTGTTGAACCCCAAGGGAGAATTATTTGTGAGGTTATAAATTAGCTTTTCCTACCAACAAAAAAAAAAGAAAAAACCTAAAAGTTCCTAAATTCATCTTAAATGAAGTATAGCAGATTTGGAATTTATCTGCAACTTACTTTAAGCGAGGAAGAGCTGATGTGATAAATTATGCTAACAAATAAAATCTGTGAGTTGAGCGATTTAAAAACAAGACCACTGAGACAACTTTTACTAATCTTTCTGAAAAAGAGGCAGTATGACTTCAAGAAGCAGCCTCATGGTTAAAAGAAACGGTTCTGGACCTGGGCTGCTCCAGCGGAAATCCCTGCCCCCAACAACTTCCTACCTACATGGTAGCTCCATGGCTTCAGGCAACTTTTGTTTTGTTTTGTTTTTTGAGACAGGGTCTAACTCTGTCACCCAGACTGCAGTGTAGCGGTTCCAACACAGCGATCTTCCAGGCTCAAGCGATCCTGTCCGCCTGCCACAGCCAGCCTCCTGAGTAGCTGGGATTATAGGCATGCGCCACCACGCCTGGCTAACTTTTGTATTTTTAGTAAAGACGGGGTTTCACCATGTTGATCAGGCTGGTCTCCAACTCCTGACCTGAAGTGATCTGCCCGCCTCGAGGGTCAGGGAGTGGTTTCCCCATGTTGCCCAGGCTGGTCTCAAACTCCTGGGCTCAATGGATTCCCCCTCCTTGGCCTACGGATTACAGCTGTGAGCACTATTCTGCTCTCTACTTTTATGAGATCAACTTTGTTAGATTGTACATGTGAGATTATGTGGTAATTGTCTTTCTGTGTCTGGCTTGTTTCACTCAACACAACATCCTCCAGGTTCATCCATGTTGTTGCAAATGACAGGATTTTATTAATTTTTTAAGGCTCAATAGTATTCTATTGTAAAGACATTTATTTTAAAAAACATTTCCATTACTTAATGGGGCAATTCCATTTCCTTGTAAATCATCTTGTTGATGGCTGTCAATACCTAGTCACAAAGATAATTTTAAAAAACATATCCTGCATTTTAAGTATTAAAATCTGGACAATTTCTAACATCTCTTTCCACATTTCATAGCATTGCCACAGCTTCTCAGTGTTTCAGTGCACAGTCCATACAGCTATTTCTCTGCTGATGACATTGTATTATAGTTGGTCATGTGTTTGTCCCCACAACAGGCTATGTTTCTTGAGGTCAGGGATTGCATCCAATTTATCTAATGTCTGTGCTAGGTTACTGTTCCACAAATAGTAATATTCTCATTTGCGACAGCCTAACTTTATAATAAACCCAGGCTCTTTTATTTTAAACAGTGTCTTTACTTGTTTTTAATCTCAAAATGGAAGATTCTATTGCTTTTTGAGAATTATAAAAATAACACATGCTCATTTTAAGAAAAATAAACCATTAAAAAGTATATAAAACAATAAGTAAAAGTTCCTCCATATTTCTGCCTCAACTCTGTATCCAGTGTGGAAATCACTATTAACATTCTAGAATATATCCTTAAAACATATTAATTTATCTATTACTGTATACATAGGCACAAAATCACAGCATAATATAGGTATATATAAACAGGTGCTTTATTCACTTAATGTTTTATGAATCAATACGCATATACCCTCACACTTGCACACACATATCCAAATAATATTGTTAGCAATATAGATTGATTAGGACTCTTCCTCAGTCCAGATTAATGCCAGGCTGGTTCCCAGGCGTTGCAAGTGGCTTAAGGTCAGGAATTATCTCTTCTCTGCTCTGTGAAGGACATTTCCCATTTTTTGACAAATCATGTTCTAAATAGATGTCGTTTGGCCCAAATCACTAAACCATCCTACCATTACCCTAATAGGAAAACAAAAATTACGTGGTTCACTGCTGCTGAATTTTGATCACCACATGTTGGTAGCTTTATGAGCAGCCCTGTGATCTGACGAGTTCTATTACATTTGACACCTGGAATGGGCTAAAGTTGTCCTACATCCTTAGAATTATAAATATTTAGAGCTAAAAGGGCTCTTAGGGATTGTTATGCAGGCCCTTCCTTTCACAGATGAGGAAATCGAGGCCTATGTAAGGTAAACCACCAGATAACAGTAGAATTGGGGCTAAATCCTAGATCACACTTACTAGACTTTCTGAGAATGTTGGCCCAATGCCTTTGTGTAAGTGCAAGATGAACTATTATTAATAAAGTAGCTCAGTAATAAAAAGTCAGTCATAATTGAATTTCTTTGCTAAGAAAACCATCAAATAGCCATGGAACACCTTTTACCCCGTGTTTAAATCAGATTCATTCTGATGATAAATTATTTAAAAGCAAGTTTGAAAAAATATAAAATCTTAAGTGCTATTAAAAATTGATTAGGAATGCATTATTCTTCCATTGACCCAGTTCGGATTGTTTTTTAATTTTTTTTGGTCAAAGCTAATAAATTTGAGTAGATGTTTCAGACAGAGATTTTGTAATCATTTGGTCATCAGTCAATTAATCACAACTTCATAAATATTGATTTCAGCTTACATTTATTTTTCATTCCTGAAAGACTTTGTTTGTTTTAAATTTGTACACGCCCCCACCTGGATTGTGGTTAACACTGAGGAAACTCATAAAGATACATTAAAAATTAATCAGGGGTGCTGGCCCAGTAGCATGAACGTCAGGTATGGTATGGTCCTCTCACAGGCTAGGAATTCTGAACTAAGGTGTCTCAAGATGTTGGCATGAAAAACTTGTTACTGCAGCAGAAAACTTGCGTTTCTCTTAAACAGTGGGTTTCGGTTTCGGTTTTGATTTTTTTAGAATAGTTTGACACATGTTGGTTGCTTTCACTGTAAAACTCCTAGAAGTTAGCAGTCATTCATTTAATGTATTTTTATTAAAAGCATTAAGGCACAGCTAACTCAGACAAAGCTCCATCTCATGGAGCTTACATTTTAGTGGGAAAAGTTATGTGGCACTGTTTTGGAACTAACTCTAGCCTCTTGAGTAGAAGTTGAGATTTTAATACTGAACCCGCACATCAACTTTGTATGTAATCACAGTATAGTAATTGCAGAATAAATAAATAAATAAAAATAGTTATTTATTTGTTCAATATGCCAATATTTTAAACTTCTTTCGTGTGCCAGACACTGGTGTAAGAGTAGGTATACAACTGTGAATCAAACAAAAAAGACCCTTCCCTTCATTTATTCATTCAACCAATATTTTATTTACTACCAATGATGTGCCAGCCACTGTACTATTAATGAACCACTTTATAAATGGAACAACTGAGCCCAACTCTTCTATTCAATCATGAAATGCCTATTTCTATAGTAATTTCTCTCTGGATGCTCTTATTTCTCTCTTGTTTAGCCTCTGGCCATTGTGACACAGCAAGTTATAATTTTAAATATTTTTAAATGTTGCAAATTGGGTGACTGTATTAAATTAGGTCATTTAAAAAAGAATATTTTAGTTCTACCTAAGGCTAAGGGGTGCTTCACAAATGTTTGTTGAGTGCTGGAGAATAAATGAAGCAAATATCACTTCTAGCAATATTGTAACAGGAACCACCAAGGAGGAGAGGCTGTGGGGCAAAGTAGCAGAATAGGGAACCCAACTCTGAGATACTGACTGCTTTTGTCTCTTAAGTTGCCCATCAGAGCACATTCATTTTCTTCCTACCTTATTTTACGTGTGAACAGAAATTCCAAGGTGACGCTCCGCCATAGGAACCCAAAGTCAGGCCCCTTTTAATAAAACTGATGTTTTCATTCTATTTACTGAAGCTCTACAAATAATTGCATTCTGTCTGAGGGTACCACTCCCACAAAGGCATGCTAAACTTAACCATGGAGTTCTCAAGTTGCTTTTCCTGGAAATAGGGCTCAACACCTCAATGCTCCCAGTCATTTTGAAGCAGACTCGTTGTCCGGGGTAAATACCAAGGTTCTTGATCTCTCACGGCCAAGGAAATAGAGGTTGCGGAAACACGCACACACACAGTGAGATTGGTGCAGGAGTTCAATAGGCAAAAAGAAAGAACAGCTTTCTGTCACAGAGAAGGGTCTCAAGCAGGTTGCCAAGTCGCGGTAAAAATGTTAGGGTTTTTATAAACGGGCTAGTGAGGAGTGGTGGGTGGGGAATTTATCTTCCTAAGACCCAAAGATTTAGGTGGGGCCAGATGTGCTGTCTGCATAGAGCAGAGATTTCTATCAGTTCTCACCCCATTCACCCCATTCCTTGATTATGTAGGCAGACTCTTGTTTTTTTTGAGCTGGAGTCTCGCTGCGTCGCCCAGGCTGGAGTGCAGTGTCGCTGTCCCGGCTCACTGCAAGCCCCGCCTCCCAGGTTCAAGCAGTTCTCCCACCCAGCCTCCCGAGTAGCTGGGATTACATGCGCGCGCCATCATGCCCGGCTTTTGTATGTGTGTGTTTGTAGAGACAGGGTTTCACCATGTTGGCCAGGATGGTCTCGAACTCCTGACCTCAGGTGATCCGCCTGCCTCAACCTCCCAAAGCGCTGGGCGTGAACCACCGCGGCCGGCCATAGGCAAACTCTTAGTCTGTGCCGCTTTATTTTGCTTATCTAGGAGGCAGGGTTTCTATGTCTGTTCCTAGACATCTTCTTGCAGTTGTAGGTATCGCCCCCACCTCATCTCAGAGTTCGCTTTTAGCTTCCCTATCTTAGTGTGCCTAAAGGGAAAGGAATGTGCTTATTAAGGCCCACTGTTTTTACTGGGGCCCACTGTATGAGTGTGAAGTTTGGTAGATTACCCAGGAGACTCCCCGACTCTTTTGTGCCCAACCTGTTTATCTGTTTTTACAGCCCGATCTTTCTGGCTGTTCTTTGTTAGAAGAAACGTGATTTCTTTGAACTGCATGAAGTTAGAAAAGGAGCTATTTCTTAGCTGCTTTTTGTTAGAAAGTTTTCTGCCGGGGACTTTCTTTACCCTGTCTACCTAATAATTTCTTTCTATCTCCTATAATGTATTTCCCCCCTCAGGAATGGAATCGCTAACTGCTGTTAGGCGGAATTGGGCCACGACTTCTGGCTACTTCCTGCTGGAGAGGGGCGTGGTATGGAAACAGCAGCTAGGGCTCCTCCTGGGGTTGATTTAAGGGTCCTTGGTAGAAGAGCGGTTTTATTTTTGGCCCCATTTGCAGCATCATTTAAAGCTTGATGGTTTCTAGGTGAGAAGAGATAAACTTTACAAGGAGGTTTATAAATATAGGGTTTAAATATGAGTATTAAGACTACCATTATTAGTAGAGGCAATATAGGTCATGACATGACAACAGAGTTTGTTTTATACCTTTGAGCCATTTAGATGGGTTGTGCTGTTGTAGGTGGGTGTATGGGGCTTGTCTTTGTTAAGTTTTCTTGGTTTTACTCCCCACTCCCCCGCCCCAAAAGAAGGAAACTTTGGGGTTATAGGTTACCCGACAGGATTTATAGGATAATTGCCGAGAACTAGAACACTGTTCTGGATTTTTTTTTTTTTTTTAATACTTTAAGTTCTAGGGTACATGTGCACAACGTGCAGATTTGTTACATATGTTCTGGATTTTTACATTACCCATCCCTTTCTGTTTCCGTGAGCCACAGCTGAAGATTGGTGGTTGGCTTACAGGAATAAGTCTGGTTAGTTTAAAATGTAGGCAAGAATTTAAAACGACTAATGAGTCTAAAAGTTAATGACAGATGTATGATAAGTTTTAAAACATAATTTATGGCTGGGCGCGGTGGCTCACGCCTCTAATCCCAGCACTTTGGGAGACCGAGGCCAGCGGATCACGAGGTCAGGAGATCGAGATCATCCTGGCTAACATGGTGAAACCCTGTCTCTACTAAAAATACAAAAAATTAGCCGGGCGTAGTGGCGGGAGCCTGTAGTCCCAGCTACTACGGAGGCTGAGGCAGGAGAATGCCGTGAACCCGGGAGGCGGATCTTGCAGTGAGCCGAGATCACGCCACTGCACTCCAGCCTGGGCGACACAGCCAGACTCGATCTCAAAAACAAAACAAACAAACATAACTTATCTCTCTCCGGTCATTGTTTTTGTTACAAACAACTTATGATAGGACTGAGCTGTTTGCAAAATAAACTTTAAGTTTTATACTTGGCCTGATTATTTGCATAAAGTACAGCAAGAATAATTACCTCTATACAGGCCTTTTTGATTGGCTTTGATGGAACTCTGTTCCGCAAGGAATCTTAGATAGGATTTTTAAAACCAAGCCCAGACATGGGTTTGTACCTTTAAATACATGTAAGTTGGGTAAACTTCTTTCTTCTTGAGGTTCCAGAAGCATGGCGTTTCTGGCCTGTTAAAAAGTGACATTCTTTACTTACCACAGGTCAACAACCCTTGTACACTGTGTAGAAAAGTATGAGGTCACTTTTTTTAAACGGGCTTTTATTGGTTTTGCAAGTCAAGCTTGCTTCCTTAAAAGGAAACCGACCCTTCCAGTCAAAGCTTTGGTAAAACAAACAGTTTTTCCAATTGTGTTTTGTTGCAAAAGAGAATGGATTCTTGTTGCACTGATGCAAACAACTATATTGTTGTAATTTAAGAATACTTATAACTAGTTTCCAAATGTTAGAGGTACTAGGCAGGGAGAAACAAACATGCTTTAAATCTTGTTTATGGGAGTACAACTTGTTTAGGTGTTGAAAACTTTTAAGAGAGTTTCCTTGAATTTGAAAAACAAAATAAGTATTAGCAATGTTTCAAGCATAAATTAAGAATATTGCCTTAGTTTTCTATTCGTTTAGTCTATTTTGTTAACCCTTGTTCTGCTTGATATTCATAAACATTTTAGTTTTTTATGAGTCCTGTACATTTTTCTGTTATTAGAAACCTGCATTTATTATTAGAGCATCTGTTAAAGTTTCACAGCTTGATTATAAACCATATTTTGAAGAAAATTAAGACAATAATTGTCTGTAAATGACAAAAATGTCCAGTTTGGATACAGTCAGAAACAAAGAAATTTGGTGATTTTTGTGGTTGACGATAACACAACATAACAACCTTAATTGTGACTGATAGCACATGTTTAGACATTAGACACCCCATACACTTTTGGAAGACATGTTAACATTATTCCCTAAATATAACCTGAAGAGTATTACATTATTTTGGCAATTCCATGTACCTAAACATGTTAAATAATTCTGTTTACTTTTCTTCCGGATGCTCCAGGGTCCCTCTGTAGCACCCAAAAGCTAAGGGGTTAGGAAAGACAACCTTGAGGCTAAAGTTTGGTTTTGGGAAACATGTCAAATAGGTTTAGAATTTAAAACACTTGATATTATGAAATAGAATTTTAGATTACTGTAAGTTGTTTGTTTTGCCAAAATGATGAGTCAAAAATCTGAAACAGCAAAAACAATCCATCAGCCTTTTGTATTACATGAAAATCCTGTTCAACAGAGAAAGTTAAATTTCACCTTTGCATTAGTTTGCTATTAATGTTAACCCTAACTTTTAATGAAACCTTATAGACAATCCTATTTAATCTTAACCAGTTTGACCATGAAGTGAGATTTTCACAAACCTTTTATAACTCTCTTCAAGTTTTGCTAAAAAGCAGATTGGCATCTTAAGAAAACCTTGGGTGGCAGCTAACACCTGTAATTCCAGCACTTTGGGAGGCCGAGGTGGGCAGATCACGAGGTCAGGAGTTTGAGACCAGCCTAACTCACATGGAGACATCCTGTCTCTACTAAAAATACAAAAAATTAGTCCAGCATGGTGGCACGCGCCTGTAATCCCAGCTACTAAGGAGACTGAGGCAGGAGAACCGCTTGAACCCAGGAGGTGGAGGTTGTAGTGAGCTGACATCGCGACATTGCACTCCAGCCTGGGTGACAGAGCAAGATTCCGTCTCAAAGAAAGAAAGGAAGAAAAAAAAACTTCGTTGTGCTTTTATTTTAGTGTTTAATTTACAGAAAAAAAACAAAGAATACTCTTTTGAATATAGTTAGTGTGTTCACACAGAGTCTCTTTTGCAAGATTTTTACAATCTTTTCACAATTTGCTTAAGCCCTTCACTTTATTTTATTTAATTTAAGACAATCCTTTATTTCTAGGCAAAATGTACATTTCCATGCCTTTTTATACTCTTTAAATGAAAACACCTTTTACTGGTTTGTATACACCTTGTGTGTAGATTTATATTCAGTAGTTTCAATTACGTGTCATAATGGTAACTCTTAGCAATTTTCAACTTTAATGTAAAACCCGGTAGGTTGTTTTAATTCTGTGCTAGATGTAGATAAAGTTTGACTTCTTTTAGCATAGTTAGGGGCATGGTTGCTTCCATATGTTCGCAGGCCTTACCAATTGTGAAGCAGGCAAGTTGACAGTTTATAAAGGCTAAAGAAGCAGTTTACAACCTCAAAACATTTAGCAAACCTATAGTATCTGACCTGCCTAATTTAGACCACATTTTTACACCTTGAAGACATTGTATTTTAGAGCACCTGTTAAAGTTTCACGATAATTCCTAAGACTATTTTTATTTTTAAAGATTAAAGTTACATGAACTGAAAGGTATCACAGCTTTTACTTTTCCCTTAAAAATATTTGATTTAAGCACTTACTGTTCTTAGCCCAATTAATTAGAGATTACACACATAACACATATATAACCACACAGACCAACAGAAGAAGATCCACTTCTTGTAAGATTTTTTTATTTGCTAATTTCTCAATTGGATTATTGGCTTCCCGGTGAGACCCTTTAAGAAAAGGGCCAGGAATACAATTTCCAGGGCCTAGCGGACAAGCATAGCTGGAAAACAAAGACAGATTTTGAGAGGTACTTACTTATTGACCTCTAATTCCAAGGGCTCCATGAAGAAACCTGATTTTTTCCAAAATGGGATTTGTGGCGCCTTTTCTGTTTTCCCAAGGAGTCCTAGGCCACCGGAAGTCATTCTAGGGTCTTTCATGCATGCACCAAGAGTGACAAGAAACAGTGAAAAAAGTAATTCAGTTGATAGCAAAAAATCTCTTCCAGAAAAACAAGATTTATGAAGAGAAAAACATAAAGCCCTTTTAAATATACCCATTAAAAAGAAAAGCCTTACTGAGGACTCCCATATCCTTGCTAACTGCCTAAGTGATTTCTCCTTAATTCTTATATCATAACCCTGAATGTGAAAGTATCTGAAGAGAGTATTTAGATAGTAATTTAAGTTAATGAGGTCATAAGTGTGAGGACCTCATCTTATAGGACTGTGGCCTTCTAAGAAGAGGAAGAGAGATCAGAGCTCTCTTACTCCCCACAGTGTCAGGATGTATGAGAAAAGCAGAAGAGGGCTGTCTGCAAACCAAGGAGAGAGCCCTCAGCAAAACCCAACCATATTGTCATTCTGAGAAGACTTCTAGGCTCCAGAAATGTGAGAAAATAAGTTTCTATTGATTCAGCCATCTAGTCTATGCTATTTTGTTATGGCAGGCTGAACCAAGACACTTTTCCCCTTATTTATGTCTTATTCTTACTTATTTATACTTTTTTTTCTATTTGTGATTCTTATTTATGCTTTTCTGATTTTCTTAAACTTAAAAATTACTTTCATAACCACAAAAGTTTTAACAGTAAAAAAAAATCAACCTTAAAAGCATCATCATTATACTATATATTTTACTAAATAGGCTACCTGTGTTACCTTTACAGAGAGCAAAATTCAAGGAAAATCCACATGAAAACCAAATTTCAATTCAATTTTATGGAAATATATTGAGGGCCTGCTGGGTCTAGTCAAAGCCCTAACAAGTGCTATACTTAAGGGCCTCACAGAAATCTCATATCTGTCTTTCAACAGTTATAACACACACCATTTCTGTACTTCATGAACTTAAATGGTGACTTGCAGAATTGTTTTTGGTCTCCCTAGAGTGTTCCTTGAGATTAATGTGGCTGTAAAAAATTTGTAACAGTGGCCACCAAAATCTGCTTCTCCTCCCCTTCCTGGAAGACAGTTATATTTACAGTCCCATTGAAATTGTCTTGATCATGGTGCTTTCTTTGGCCAATGAAATATGAGTAGAAGTAATATAGATAGGTGTCTTCCACACTCAAACTTTACAACTATGTGCTTACTTCCTCATGCCCCTTTTTCTTTTGCTGTGAGTACTGGAAGTACTTCGGTAGACGCTTCTCTGTAAGCCTGGCTCCTACCGTGAAGACAGCACAGAGAAGAATCTCAAGCCACATGCAACAGACTTGAAACATAAGTTAGAAGTAAGTCTTTATTGTTATAAGCCACTGACATTTTGGAGTGTTTTTTTTTTTTTCAATAGCTGCAAATACTAGCTCATCCTTCCAATATAACAGCCCTGCCCTCTAAGTGCTCATGTTTTGTGAGACTGTATATGTGTCTGTGTCTATGTATACAGTACAGGCTAGCCCTTTCTTGGAAAAATATGTGCTAAACACAGATAAGCCACATAAATTTTCTTTCAGGGGAATCTTGTTGCCCCGCTCATTGGGAGAACTCTCAGCAGACACTCTTTAGCCTTCATCCCCTTCAGGGTTTGCCTCAACTACAGAGAACTATCTCAATCAAGGTCATATTCTTCTTGGGGTGGCTCACACCTGAAGACTAATGGAGGCAGGGATATAAAGGCTTGGCTATTTGGGGACAATGCAGAACAACTGTAATGGGTGGCTTTAGCTCTGGAGCTCCCTGTGGGATCTGATGAAGTATTTATGGGTCTGCATCCCAGCTTGACTTCTTCCTGTGCCCTACCCTACTTCCCTCTCCTACCCTTTCACTGGTATTGGTCACAAGGGCATTTCCTGACAAACATCCTGCATATTCAACTCTGTCTCAGAATCAGCTTCCCAGAGAACCCAACCTGCAACAACATACCTTGAGCTTGGTTTCTGGTACATAGGATATGCATGTGTGTGCATGCATGTGCTCGTGTGTGCATTAATGGACACGTATGTTTAATTATCTGTGCATCTAATCCTGGCTTCATGGCTATCCCCATAATTATTCTATAAAGAAAAACTGGGTTTAAGAAACAACAATAGGAAAGAAGAAAAGAAGAGAAGAAGGAGGGAGAGAAGAAGGAAGGAGGGAAGGAGAGAGCAAGAAAGAAAGAGAGTGAGAAAGAGAGAGATTGAAAGAGAATTGAGAGACATTTCCAGCCCAAAGTTCTTTTCTTTGTCCTTGTCCCAAATTCTACATGGATACATTTGACACTGGGCTTTTAGCTCCCATTTCTCCTGTTGTTCACTGGAATATCCTATCCATCTTTATGCTTTATCTCTCTGACCCCATATTAGGGCAACCTAAACACATTTTACTATGAGGTTATTGATTACACGTTCGATTCTCAGCAGTCTCAGCATTAAGTACCCCGGGAATCGAGGAGGCAGAAGGTTACGTTGGCACCACACCTCACCTACCTGCATGACGGAGGGCAAATCATTGCACGTGTGTGGGCCTCGGTACTCTCAGCTGCTTGTCAAGGAGATTGGGCAAAATAGCCTCCAAAGGTTCTTTCAGGTCTTAAAGGAAGCCTAAAACATTGAATCTAATTGCTAAATCTAATTATAGCACAAAAAGAGCTACCAAATATAGAAGTTCCTCCTATAGTTCTAGGGAGGGTATAAGTGACTGAGGAATTCCAAGGGACCAGTGGGACACCCAAGAGCTTTGGGACATGGATAGAAGCATCAGAATAACACTGTAAATGGTGCCATCATTCTTCATAGTTGGCATCATGTTGGTAAACTCAGCTTACTTCAGATTTGACTCAGCCTTGAAAGTACAGAAACTGCAATATATCAGTTCAGTCAATACTTACCAGGTTCACTTTTATCAAACTGACCACCACAGATACATAAAGAATAATGCAAACGCATGAATTTACAAAGAAAGAAACGCCTTTCTGGTGACTTGCATCTTTCATTTGGCAGCCATTACTTTAAAGCAAAGGAAAATGGAGAGTCTGGAGGGTATGCTGTTTCTGGGGTGCAGAAAATTCTAAAGAGTTAAGACCGAGGATACTTCTCCTCTCTGATCTTTGCAATCAGTAGTTCTCTCTGCTGGAGTGGGTTGGGCACACACCTACTGCGGATAGGTTTTGTGCCTCAGGGTCTTCCCACTTTCCTCCTTTGGTTACCCATTTGTTGTTGAGATAGGTCATTATTACGGATAACTGCAGCCCCCTCTGCTCCTGTGGGCCTCAGAGATTATCTTCTTCTAGAAGATACATCAGAGGCGCAAGTTTATCTTTCAGAAGGAGACTTGGTTTTTATGTTGAGGGTCATTGAGGGAAACTCCTTATCAACTACAGGTGTGTAAGAAGGACCTATCAGAAGTCAGAAGGCGGGGCCCCTTTTTTGGTTTTTGGTTTTTATTTCTTAAGCTCCTCAGTATACTTTTTTTTTAATGAAAGAAAATGCCAACACAGTATTACAGTATTGTAGTATATTTTGAAGATTTACATTTAACAAATGAATTTCTTTAACACAAAAATATAATGTAAAAAAGTTAGTTCACATATTCCAAGATAATTATAGGATTTGTTGTAGAATATTAAATCCTAGGCACTACAAGAAGTGCTGTCTTGGGAAGTTTTTGGTTTTTTAAATCCATGGATCACATCTCCATCAGTGGATCATGAAATCAATTGTGGGTGAACAGCAGAGCAAACAAGAGCAGGTTCAGGTGTAAAAAACTCCTTCACCCTCTCTCCCCCAAGCCAGGGTGGATGGGTTGAAAATTTTTATGTGGGATTTGTGTTTTCCCCCCACTCACACCAGCCTGCAGAACCTTAGTAATTTATACTGCCTCCACCTTTTCCATCCCCTCACCTTCATCTGATTGCAACCTATACTTTAATATTTTTCCAGAAAAGAGAATGGAATACAAATATATAGTGGGTTGCATGTGGTAATTGTAAATATTGCTTTGTGCTGTTTGTGATGTATAATACATTTCTGACTGTGGTTTACAATAAAAAATTTCAGAGCTGGTATCATAGTATACAAGTTTAGGCTGAATGATCAGCATGTCCCTACAATGAAGTATTTACATTCTTTCTGAGATGATGTTAAATATCAAAACTTGGTTCACCTGATAAATGCAAGACTTGGGCCAAACGATTCTTCTAGTATTACCCCACCCATCCACCCTAAGCAAGAAGGTGTTTTACCAACCCAGTGGTGCCTTGATTAACCACTTTTTTTTTTCTGTCCCCATTCCCTCCTAGCCTTACCCCTCCACCAAAATATAAAGTTAAACATTATATATTTTCAAGAAATAGTCTCAACTTTATTGCTCTGGCTTTGCAAAAACTGAGTGCAAGCAAAAGAAAAGAGTATGACTTTTGTTGTAATTTCTTCCTCAGACACAAAATTCTAGCAGTGCTTGATATGGTTTGGCTGTGTCCCCACCCAAATCTCATCTTGAATTATAGCTCCCATAATTCCCACATGTTGTGGGAGGACCCGGTAGGAGATAGATGAATCGTGGGGGCAGTTTCCCCCATACTGTTCTCGTCGCAGTTAATAAGTCTCACAAGATCTGATGGTTTTATAAGGGGAAACCCCTTTTGCTTGATTCTCATTCTCTCTTAACTGCTGCCATGTGATACGTGTCTTTTGCCTTCCTCCATGATTGTGAGGCCTCCTCAGTCACATAGAACTGAGTCAATGAAACCTCTTGTTCTTTTTCTTTTTTCTTTCTTTCTTTTTTTTTTTTTTTTTTTTTTGTTTGAAACAGAGTCTCGCTCTGTCACCAAAGCTGGAGTGCAGTGGTGTGATTTCAACTCACTGAAACCTCCACCTCCTGGGCTCAAGTAATTCTCCTGCCTCAGCCTCCTGAGTAGCTGGGATTACAGACACAGGCCACTATGTCCAGCTAATTTTTGTATTTTTAGTAAAGATTATGTTTCACTATATTGATCAGGCTGGTCTCGAACTCCTGACTTCAAGTGATCCTCCTAAAGTGCTGGGATTATAGGCTTGAGCCACTGTGCCTGGCATACTTATTTTTCTTCATAAATGACCAAATTTTGGGTATGTCTTTATAAGCAGCCTGAAAACGGACTAATACAGTACTGCAAAAGGTAACCCAATATGAATAATGGTTCAGCCCAGCAGACATTCTGCCATGTCTACTATGTGTTCTTAGCAACAACCCTTATAGATAGCCTGCCATTCTTTCTGTTTTATAGTTCGGAGAATTGAAGTTCAGAGAGGTAACAAAACTACATAGCTGCTAAATGCCACTGATGGATTTTCTGATATGTGTTCCAGTGGTTGCTCATTCACCAATCATTTGTCAAGGATGCACTAAGTCCTAGAAACTGTGTATTAGGAAACCTGGAAAATATTAAATTAAGACATAGTGTCTGCCCTCAAAGAGCTTGAGTCACTCTGTGGCTATAGATACATTTCATACTTAATCAAATATAGTGAGATAATATAGCCACAACAGCCATCACTTAGGGAGCATTAACTTTGGGCCAGGCTTGAGGCCTCCACTGTGCTGTGGGCATCCTGTGGAGAAGTCTGCTTTAAGGGTAGGGATCAGGCAAGTTTTACCATCTCTAGGAAATAGTGGTTAGAATATTCAGCAGCAACCAAGGACAGCAAAGCCCTCAGGACAGAGCAGACTGACTGTGCAGAGAAATTGGCTGGATGAGAGAGTGCCTTTTGTCATGGGGATGCAAGCAAGGGACAGAGAGCTGTGAAGATTTCAGGATTACTAGCTTGGACAACAAAGTGTGGGGGTAAGACATAAGCAATCACTGAATTTTGTAAGTTTACTCAAGATTCGGTATTGTGGAATGATCTCACTTATCTGTGGAATCTAAAAAAGTAAAACTCAAGGTCAGGCACAGTGGCTCCCACCTGTAATGCCAGCACTTTGAGGGGCTGAGGCAGGAGGATTGCTTGAGCCCAGGAGTTTGAAGCTGCAATAAGCTATGATGGTGTGACTGCACTCCAGTCTGGGTGACAGAGAAAGACCCAATCTCTTAAAACAAACAAACAGACAGACAGACAGACAAACGAAACACTAAGTTTTAGGAACAGCTGGTTGATTTAAAAATTTGATTTTTCTGTTTGTTTATTTGTTTGTTTTAGGAGTTTATTTTGGAAAAATTGAATACATCAAAAATTGTACCCAATATTCAAATCTTTCAGTGACGGGGACTCATCTTTTGATTGAAAACCTGTACCTAAAAGTTTAATGAAATAGGAGAAGTCAATTTCAGAGTGTTTAGGCAGATATGGGTAACCGATGTAGAAGATGGATAATAAACAGGTAATTACCAGAAGATACAATCTAGTTGAATGACAAAGGATATCATTAAAAATAAATTTTGAAGTAATTCATGTTTGAATAACTCTTTTTTAAATTTAAATCATTATTTGGATGGATCTGTAAGGAATCAAACATCGTTGTTTTAAAATAAACTTTTAAAAGTGTGAAGGCACAAGTATCCAGGATTCAAAGTATGTGCTGAATGAAAAATTTTAAAATTTTAAACTGCCAAGAGCACTTTTTTAAACTGATAAAAATGTTTTATAATATGTTGTGCTTTTTTAGGAATAAAATGGAAGCATTTTTCCTTTTTTTTTTTTTTTGCATTCTAGAAAAGGAACGCAAAGCAGGAGAGAAATTTATGCACTCTGTAATTACGTTATGTTCATGCCGTATATGCATAGCTGTACCCACACTGCTCCCAACACCTGCCTTCGTATACCTAGCAAACAAACATCTGTTATCCAGAATTCAATCAACACTGCACAATTATAATGGGAATTCTTAATAATTCCACAATCCTGAATGATCCTGAAATACCTTTTGAGATTACCAAGGGTATATTAAATTATGTCAAAGTCAATATTATTGATAATTATATTTTATTATATTATTTAAATATTGATTCTCTCTCTGTGTCATACATTGTTGTTTTCATTGGCCCTATTTAACTATATTTTAATTTTCTATGTGTGAATATTTGTGAGAAAGGAATTTAATGTGCACATTTAATCTTATAACTGGTCACTATAAAATATCCCTTTGATATAAAAGGACTGCTACCTATAGATGTCCTACTACTGCCTTGTATGTATGTTTGCTTCTAAATTAAATTTTTGAGGCAGTTGGTAGGCAAATGATGTTTCTTTGATTTAAGAAAAAAAATTGACATATGATGTTGGTGAATGGCATCTGTGAGCTCTTTTTGTTTAGTTGTTTGAAGTTCTAATATTTATTACTAACGCTTTATTTGGTATAGGCATCTCTGAGTAATCTACATTTACCAGATATGCTAATTCTTTCTAGACTTTCAATCCATAGTAACCAAGATTGGGTGTTTAGGTTAGAAAACCCATACTTTTTTTTTTTTTTTTTTTTTTTTTTTGAGACGGAGTCTGGCTCTGTCGCCCAGGCTGGAGTGCAGTGGCCAGATCTCAGCTCAATGCAAGCTCCGCCTCCCGGGTTTACGCCATTCTCCTGCCTCAGCCTCCCGAGTAACTGGGACTACAGGCGCCCGCCACCTCGCCCGGCTAATTTTTTGTATTTTTTAGTAGAGACGGGGTTTCACCGTGTTAGCCAGGATGGTCTCGATCTCCTGACCTCGTGATCCGCCGAAAACCCATACTTTTGGACCCCACTCTCCAGCCAGTTCCAATTCATAGAAATGATAAGAGATTGATTTTCAGAATGGTAAAAATAGCCAATTTACTGGATTGCACTTACTGGATTACAGTCATTCTAAAGACCTATTAGTTATTCTGTTCATTTAATTCACAATACAACCCTATGCTATTGTTACTATTTTACTTTTGAGAAAACTGAGAGTCATTTGTTCAACAAATATGTATTCAATGTATACTGCATACCAACCACTGATCTAGGTTTGGGTAAAGAGCAATGAAAAAACAGACACAAAGTCCCCACCTTTCTGGACTTCACATTCTAGGGATGGCTCAGAGAGTTTTGAGACTTTGCCTAGGATAGTATAGATATTATGTCATGAGGCATACAGGATGTCTTCCTAACCAGTACTCTTTGATAGTATTTTTTCAGTCAGGTAAGTTTTCAAGGGAACTAATGGTAGTACCTTTTGAAATTTCCACCAAAATGTCACAGAATCTATTTGGTTCCACATGTATTTGAGTATCTGTTATAAATGGTTTAATGGCAATAGCATAAGACTAAAAGTTGGGCATTGTGGCTCTGACACTAATATTTAGGGGCAAGTCCCCAAGCTTCTCTGACCTTAATGGTATCAGATGAGATGACACTGAGCTACTCTAACTTTATGATGGGTTTATGTACCTAATACTTTTAGTTGCAATGTAGAAAAACATGTGTATTTCCAAAGCATGTGCCAGATGTTGAGTTGAAAGAATATAAGCCTTGAGTGAGACTTTGGAGTTTTCAAAACACTTTCAACACATTATTTGACATTATAATGACCCCACAAGTAGGTTGGAAAGATGCTCTTATTCCGGTTTTACATTTGAGAAAACTGAGGGTAAGTGGCTTGCCCTGGGGTGCAGAACTAACAAACATTAGGGCAAAAACTCAAATTCCTCTCCTTTCACAAATTCTGTCCCAGCTGTCTCTGGAGGATAAGACTGAGCTTATCTTGAAAATATTTGTTTATTAAGCTTTTACTATACTCAAGACAGTATGAACAAAGATAAGTCATATATGGATCCTACCTACTCTTATGGCATTTGTGTCAAACATGGGGAGAGAACACATACTCTAATAAATCCTAAAAAGAAGTAAGTCGATAAGAATCAAGAGCGATTCAAATATGTGACAATAAGAATTGGTAAGTGGGAAGGATTATTTTAAGTGTGCATAAAAGAGCAGATTTCATTCAAAAAGCCTTTTTAGCTGGTCATACATAGATGTATGCAGTAGGAAGAAGGGTATTCTAAGTGGAAGGGATAGCATAAGCTAAGTTATGGAGACAGTAAAGCTTTTAGAAACAGTCCACGGTTTAGCTTAGTTGAAACATAAACTGGGGAAAGGGCCGAAGTAGAGACACCAATGACACAGGCTGAGGCCACTTTTGAAGGTTCCCAGGACTTTGAACTTTGCTTTATAGGCTCTTGAGAGCCAATAGAAATTTCTGAGCAAGGGAGTGTGTGCATCTAAAAATGAACCTATCAACAGTGTATAAAATGAATTGGATTGTGGAATAAAAAGGTAGATTACTCTGTGCGATGCATGTAATAAAGTTAATTGAATGTACTAAGAAGTAAGAGTGATGATAAGCAGGGAATAAGAGAGATGAATCTTTATAGGTTAAAATATTAAATATTGAAATGACATAGTCTAGGCTTAGAGGAATGGTCAGATTCACTGAGGGGAGGTTTTGGTGGATGAGGATGAGGATGAAGATGGGTGAGATTATACCATTCATTTCCATCAGGGCTATAGTCATTTTGGGGAAAAAATGTCCTTTGAACAGCAAAGTGACTAAACAGGACCGCCCCCTGTGTGTTCAGAAAGAACTAGAATAAACCTATGATGCAGAGATAGGGGCCAGACGTATCTTCTGGGCTGTGTGACCTAATCTGAGGTCAAGTTTAGGCAAAGAGGAATCCCTATCACTACTCTAGGGTTCACTAAAATGGGGCTCAACTCTAAGGAGAGTATCAGACTTTGTGATACTCTCAACAGCATTTCAACTTAAACAATCATCATTGGATTTACGGAAAGTAGGTGGAAGAAATCAGACCAGGTGGCTGGACAAAGCACAGAAGCTCAGCCTGAAGTAATGTAGCTCTGCTGTAAACAGCTGAGAAACAGCGGCAACTGATAGTCCCTGCTGGCATGCTGCTATTAGGGACAGGCATGCTCAGTACCTAGAAAAGCCATGTTGAGGCTTGCAAGGCTAAGTACTGGGGCATCAGGCTTTGCAGGCCAGGCCAGAGATAGATGTAATAAAGCGGGCCTGTGTCTGCTAGTTAGTTTATTGCAATTCATTTTTGCAGCAAGGGGAAAATATCAGCAGGTTATCTTCCTTGCTCTCAAAAGGAGATTAGGAAGCTCCATTTTTAATTTCTTAGATTTTTACATGCTATTGGTATGTATACAGCAACCCTCCTATAATTGGCAGCTTTTAGTTTATTAGTGTGTTTGTGTTTTTAAAAACTGCCAAAGTGTTGTTCAAAGTGGTTTATCTTTTTACATTTTCACCAACAATGTATGGGAATTCCAGTTGCTCCACATCCTCACCAGCAAGTGGTACAGTCAGGCTTTTATAAGTTTAGCTATTATAATAGGTGTGCAGTGGCATCTATTATGCTATTAATTTACATTTCCTGAAAGGATCTTTTCATGTGTTTATTAGCCATTCATATGTCTTCTTTGATGAAGTCACTCTCAAATCTTTTACCCATTTTTAAAATTGGATGTTTGTCTTCATTTTTAGTTGTAAGAGTTTGTTATATATTCTAGATACATGTCCTTTATCAGATATGTGTTTTGCAATTACTTTTTCCCAGTTTATGGCTTGTCTTTTGATTTTTTTAGCAATCTGTTTTGCAGAGGAAAAGTATTTAATTTTGATGAAGTTGTTCTTTCTCCTTCCCTCTCTTTGATTCCTTCAAGTCTAGAAGTGGGACAGATTCTTTTACTCTATATTGGCTGATGTGTGAGCAGGACCACGTCAGATTATTCCCTAGTTTAGTTCTGGCATTTCCCCTTTCTACATGTTTTTGATTCCCTGGTTTCTGTAGGAGGGAATTAAAGCATAGAGTGAAGGAGTCTCAGGTAAGATGAAGGCTTTATGGTGACAATCATAAGTTCACCCCAGACCAGCACTCAACCCACTCCAAAGGATTCTTTTTTGTTGTTGTTGTTGAGATGGAGTGTCATTGTGTTGCCCACGGTGGAGTGCAGTGGCATGATCTTAGCTCACTGCAACCTCCACCTCCTGGGTTCAAACAATTCTGCTTCAGCCTCCAGAGTAGCTGGGATTACAGGCACGTGCCACCACACCCAGCTTTTTTTTTTTTTTTTTTTGTACTTTTAGTGGAAATAGGGTTTCACCACGTTGGCCAGGCTGGTCTCAGATTTCAGACCTCAAGTGATCCACACACCTTAGCCTCCCAAAGTGCTGGGGTTACAGGCATGAGCCTTAGTGCCTGGCCTGAATTTTGAGAGAGCTTCTCTTCTACTCAATGAAAGGAGATTCTTTGACAAGAAATTTTCTCCGTAACTCACATTTTGCAATGATGTAAAATGTGAGTTATGGAGCAAGCCAGGGAAGATTTGAGTCTGAGCTGTGTGACTTGTGGAAGTAGATTTCTTTAAAGGACTCCTCTAGTGATTTTAAAGTACTGAATACTCGTGATCTATTTGCCTCATAACCTAAAACCTTCAAGTTAAAGCATCAACAAGTTTTCTTTTTTGACTAATCATTATTTAGAGAGAAAGTCAAGATAAGCATTAATTTCCAGAAAGATGTCTGGAATATTCTTTAAAAAATAATCATCTGTGTTTCTCTGAAAACTGTTTCTAAAAATATGTTCCTATGTCAGAATCATCTGAGTAAAAAGAGCTATTAGTCTCCAACCCCCCACTTACAGAATCAGAATTTCTAGGCTGCCGGTATCCACGTGATTCTTATGTACTCTGAAATTCGAAAATCATGGACAGAAATGTCTTTTCTTGTATGTGTGTTTAGTTATATAATGTGGATGCTGGCCTCTGTGCCAGGGCCACAGGGTCATTGGAAGGCAAAGTCTATGTTCTATCTCATGCCTTTTACAATAAAAATTTCATGCTTCTAAAGAAAATGTAAGGAAAACAGCAAGAGATTCCCACACCTGCCTCTGGGAGAGAAGGAGCTAACTTGCAGGATGCTAACTAGCTGGGCCAGATTATTACCTGCTCTAGGCAGGAATGCACCTAAATCTGTTGGCTGCAGGCAACAGAGTCCCTAAGGGGCATGGGGCAGAGGCATGTGTAGTTGGGAGGTATTATTTATTACCTATTCTACAGGGCTGAGAAAAGTGAGTGTCATTCTTTTGAAGTCAGAGGAGTGAAGGAGAATGGCAGAAGTCATTTCCTAGAAGTTTGGCCTGTGGTTGCAGAGATATAATACATATTAAAGAATGGCTTTGAAATTATTTTCTAACAAGATAAAAACTTCCCTGTAATTATTTATAGTAACCATTATGTTATTACAATGCTAAGAAAGAAATGGTATGTATTAGTCCATTTTCATGCTGCTGATAAAGACATACCCGAGACTGGGAAGAAAAGGAGCTTTAATTGGACTTACAGTTCCACACGGCTGGTGAGGCCTCAGAATCATGGTGGGATGCAAAAGGCACTTCTTTCATGGCAGCAGCAAGAGAAAGTGAGGAAAAAGCAAAAGTGGAAACCCCTGATAAACCCATCAGATCTCGTGAGACTTACTTGCTATCAAGAGAATAGCACGGGAAAGATCGGCCCCCATGATTCAATTACCTCTCCCTGGGTCTCTCCCACAACACGTGGGAATACTGGGAGATATAATTCAAGTTGAGATTTGGGTGGGGACATAGCCAAGCCATATCATGGTATTTATCATGAAATACAGAAAAAGTGCACACAAATAAGACGTGTCTTTCATCCATCATGTAAGACCATGCAAAACTTTCCAGCCATATAGGACATGCACTGTCCTTTCCCACCTCCTTACTATTTTCCATGTATTTCCCCCTAATTCTTATCAACATTCTGTTTTCCTTTCAAGGACAGATTTAAATACCAAGCATTGTCTAACTGAACCCCATCCACAAACCCTATCCTCTAGCTTGAAGGTTCTCCATATCTTGCTACTATTTTCAACCCTTCCTTTCTGCTTCCTTCCTGCCGGAGCTCTTTGCTTTGCTCAAGTATGTCTTCTCACTGTCTTTGCAATGCCAGGCACAATCTAACATCTGTTTCACTGTAATTATCATTTTTTTCCATTGTCTAAAATGTTTTTCAATTTTCTACTATTTTAACATGACCTGTATTTTAAGATCAGAACAAAGTCCATGTCCTTGTCAACTCCTTTCCTGGCTATGAAAGTCTATCATTATTCCAGTCTGTTCTGCTACACTGCGTCTATAACTCTTCTTTAGCATTTTTGTTATTTGTATGATTTATTATCTTTTTAATGAATTTTATCTTTCCAACTAAATTATAAGGTTTTTTTGTAGGCTGCTTGTCTTCAGCTTCTTCATTTTCTCCTATAAGTCTGTAATAGCAGTCTTATAATTCTAATGTTTCATGGTGAAATTCAACATATGAAGGAAAGATTCTAGAGGCTGGAGTAATACACAGATTTATATTCTAATGTGCAGCTTAGTTCAATATCTGGGTCATACTTGAATTTCTGAAATCTCTCACCAGATGGTGAGCATCATCTAGATGGCAAGGTGTGTCATGTATCTTTGTATTCCTAGTTGACAGTAAATTAATATTTGTTGAATTAATGATTAGGAAGAACTTTCTTGTAACATCAGAAATCATGATATACTTCTGCTCCAACCTCACAGCATTGTCTCCTTTTTATTTTGGATGTGCTTTTAAAAACTGTAGTATTAATGGGGCTGCTTAGAACTGGACATAGCACCTTGTATATACCCTGTTATTTCATACCTCTATGTCTTTGCTCATGCAGTTCCTTCTACCTGGAATACTCTTTCCATCTTTCTTTACTTGGCCAGCTTTAACCCATTCTTCAAGCCCCAGTTCAGAGTAATCTCCTCTAGGAAATCCTACCAGAACCTTTAGGAGGTGTTGTCACTACTCTATATTTCCAGAGCACCCTCTACACACCTGTATTTTAGTACTTATTGTATAGTGCTGAAATGTTCTGTTCACATATCTGTCTCCCTTATTAAACTACACACTCCTCCAGGTTAACACTGCGGCATGGTCTGACTGTTATTTCTCAGTACAAACCTTACTTATCCCCCATCTTGCGCAGTCTTGTAAAATATCATAGGCATTCAATTAATGTGGTTCTTAACTAGGAGTGCTTTTGTTTGTCAGGGTTCATTTGCCAGTGCCTGTAAATATTTTTGGTTGTCACAACTGGGAGGGGGTGGGAGTGGCATCTGGTGAGTAGAGGTCAGGGGTGCTGCTAAGTATCTCACCATGCACAGGACAGCCTCCACCCCCCTGGAACAAATAATTATACGGTCCAAAATATCAGTAGTGCTGAAGCTAAGAAATGTTGACTTAAACTGTGAGGTGAAAAAGCGTTGTTTGCTAGAAGCAATGCTTTGGAAATGTTAGAGGACGTGCTCTCATCTCTACATTATTTGTTTTTCAGGAAGACTTTTAGATATGCATTAACAGTTGGGAATGAACATGTAATAACAGCAACTTCTGATATGCTAGTGAAATGGCTTGGTGTCTAAGTGTGATCAATGTTGGAAATTAGAAGTTAAAAGCTTTTGTTCATGCAGGGGTCTGTAGGTTTCCTAAAAACCTCTCTACACAACTCTAGGAGTTAGATTCAGCTGAATTTTAAAAGACTGAATCTTTGTATGTGAAACATCAATCCCATAGGGATTTAGAATAGCTTCTCCTGGTCATTTATGAACTGAACCGGAGAACTTTGTGAATTTTATGTACTAAATGTAGCCGTACTCCCACATAAAACTGCAGGGGAACCGTACTTACGCAGGAGAGACTCTGCTATGTAACTGCACGCAAACACAGCTTTCAAATGACTTCGACTCACCTACTTAGACCAAAGAGGCTGTCAGTTAATTTAACAAACTATCCCTGTTCCCTGATCTTTGAGCCATAAAAATTGTTCATCTGCTCAGTCACAGGCCATTTAATTTTGGATGCATCGTTGCCAGTTGGTTACAGTAATTAGCGTTCCCTGTATTGTGGCAGCTTCCCTGAAGCTATGCTAAATAGGGTTGCACTTTTGTGTGGAAACATAAGCTGGGTTGTGCAAATGAGCCTGGCCACCCATCTTAGAGACAGAAGCCCTAACTACTGTCTTCTTGGCTCGGGGTGCCTTCCAGGCCCACCTGCAGATCTTATTTACTGATTATTAATGACGAGAACTGTAGGCAGCTGTGAAAGGCACAGCATGGCAACTCAAAACTGCAACTCAAAACTATCCTCTGTGGGACTGTAATTTTCTTGAATGACACCTGACTTCATTTTAATTTCTTTCTTTGCTCCAAATGCACTTGTGCTGGAGAAATGCAATAGAAATTCAATGAGCTCCATGTTTAATAGGCAGACTTGCAACATTTGTTGGTGCATCTGTTAGTTTCCTGGCAGAAGTGGGGTATTTGGAAAGGAAATACACGTTTGTGTTTGTTCCAGAGTTGGCACACAACCTATAAGGCGATGATTCAGCAGGACCTCTGTAGAGGTACCAAAGAACCAGGTTACCTGGTGGTTCACTAGTTGCCAGTCTATGGAGATCCTGTGAAATACATGGCTTCAAAAATCAAATTTGACTGAATAAATGTTCATCTTCAAACATCATCAGTGTTCATGCTTAGGAGATCATATTTTAATTTCAGTTTAGAGGGACACAGTTTTTTGCATAAATGTCTGAAAATGAATTGGTCTCATTAGGAATGAAAACTGGATTTAGTTTTGTGAAATGCCCACATCTGCATTTTTGTTTGTACATCTGCAGAGTTTTGGTTTCCTGGGAAACCACCATGCAAGAGTTTGTAAGAAGTGTTCACCACACGTTGCTTTATATTCAGGGTGATTTTATTTCTTTTTCTAATATACTAGAAAGTAATATTTCACCAGTGGAATTCATTTTTGCATAGTTAATTTTCAGATTAATAGGACAAACACCTTGAATGTAATTAAAAATAGGTTATATTGTTTTCTTCTATTTGACTGATGCTAACGCAAATATGGGGCTTTAGCTCATATGAGTTGCCTTCTTGTCTTTTACTGCAAGGCTGAATTGTTCGAATGAGTAAAAGCATCTTAAGGTGAAAGTTTGGGGTTAAGGAACTTATACATTTTATGATGGATTAGCCATTTTACTGTCCTATTTAATCATCATATTCTGTAAGCCCGGTGAACTCTGTTAATTAAAAAATGATCTACATAGTCTAGGTACAATTAATCTTTATTTGCATACATTTGGAGGTAAAATAAACAGTACAAATAGAGAAAAGAACCACTTTCAGCACTTGGTGATGGTGCATGCAGTGGGTAATTATGACTGACCAGATGAAGACGAGGAATACGCTGGTTAGTGTTGCTGTTTAACTTTACATTTCTTAACAGGAGTCTACAGAGGATCATTTTCATAAATGTGAACACAAGCACCAAAGCTCAGTAAGACCAATGGATTTGGAGAAGAAAAAAATGGACCCAAGTCCAGTAATTTCTTCTTTCATTTGTTACCAAAAATAAAGGGAAAAAAGGAAAGACGGAATGCCCAGCAGAATAGTCGCAGTAGGAGGAGCAAGGAGAAAAAGGACTTCAGGACCCCATTTTTGAAATTCCTTTGGACTACATGACAAGAACTACAGTAAGAGAAAAAAGTGGAACAAATTCTTATTGTCCACGATGTATTTCTGTTAGAGTGGGTATCTTTTAATATCATACCAGGATAGAAAAACTAAGGTCTGCTTCCAATTGTCTGCTACTACTATTTTTTTTTTTAAGGCAACAAAAATAGTCTTCCTTTTGATAGGGGAGGAGGAAAGAATGTAAATACTTGTCTAAGAGTATTGTGGTGAATGGCCTTTGGAAAGCTTTATTGACAAGCTCAACCTCAATTATAAATGAAGGGAAAGGCAAAGTGTTTGTAAAGGCAGTCTTTTTATTGGGGTCTCCCAGCAGGTAATTCTGTTCAATGTCCAGAATGAATCAAGAAAGTGAGGAATTCAGAGCCTCTAAAATTCTGTGCTTCATTCTATCATCCTCAATGGCTATGGAGGGTGAGGGGATAAGATTCTCTGGAGAGTAAGCAATTTTTTAGGTGGTTGCAAGGAACTTTTATTTTGGCCAGAAAGACTTTTTGTAGGGGAGTCAGTGGGATAGGAAGAAAAAACATTCTGAGTTTTTGAACTTCACAAGGTTATTTCTTGTATTGAACAATACACATATTTTGCTCAGTCTCATCTGTTATCAATAACAATTCATACCTCCTAACAGTATCTCAGCAAACTGTATCATAAGTGGTGAGAAAATAAAATGATGGTAATAGTCATAAAATTATGTAAGAACTGAAAGGAATCTTTAATGTCGTTAAAACACAGAAAATTGATTAATAAGAAGTAAGTTTCTTCCCAGGAAATAAGTAAAACATAATTTTTGCTTTATTGTGGCTTGTTCTCAAAAATTCTCTGAAGGCAATGCTTATCACTGCAATTCTGAGTCAGGGTTAGGGGGATCTAAATCTGGCCCAACTTTCCATGAGGACAATATTCAATACTGGAAGTTATCCTTGGAAGGTCAATGAATTCTCCAGCCATTCCGGATTTTCAAATCTATTACCAAGTGGATTTGGAGTGGAAGTGGGGAGCATTTATCAATAATGAATACATTTGCACTCTGATGGTTGGTGATACTTTGGTTGGTGCAAATTTAAGGGAGTATATATTAAAAAAATTAATCTGAGGCAGGTTTGACTTGCTGGCTGGTATTAAAGTGTACTTGTTTTAATCATGTATAGCAAGACCAACAGGTCAGGAGAGGACTGTCATGAAGAAAGAAGTTATTTTTATTTTAATTTTTTTCTAACAGTTCCCTGGAACCAGGAGACGCAGCACACAGGATCATATGGGGGAGCACCTGGGTCAGTCAGGAGGCAGAAGAAGGGAGGGAAAGCATGGTCCCAAGTTTTACTGTGGTTCCTGTGGGAAGGGCAAGGCAGGGGAGGGTAAATACCTTAGGATCTTAGTTTAAATAATTTTGGTGGGCTCTGAGCTATAGTCATCCAGTACCTGGCCCTGGAGTGATTAAGGGCGAAGGAAATACTGACTTGGTATGTGAGACTTAACAAAGGTGGTGGTTAGGGATATGGGCTTGGGATGAATTGGTTTGCCTATGAAAGGTGTTCAAGTATTCTAGTGGGCAAGTTGTAAAGGAGTGAAGGATGTGCTACACCAATATGTGACTAATTAATATATTATTTTGGGTTGAAAATGATACAAACGGGAGGCAAGGAAATATTGGGCAGAAGAGGATGGTTCCCTGGTAAAGGCCTTACCCTCAAACCTGGAAACCCATGGCCTTAAATGGGAACAGGCATTCCTGTTTTGGTGCCCAATTGTTGCCTTTTGGCCCACCATGTCCCTCTATCCTATACCCATATAAACCCCAACCCCAGGCTCCATGAACAGAAGAGCAGACGAACGAAGAGTGGCAGAGCAGGAGAACAGCACAGCAGAGGAGGAGAGAAGGGAAGGAGTGTCTGAACGTTGAAAGGAGATCGGCTGAGGATGGTTAGAGACAAGATTGGCTGCTGGACAGCCAAACTCCAGGAGAAGGTCACCGTCCTACTCCATCCCCTTTCCAGCTCCCCATGCATTGTGCTGAGGGCCACTTCCACCACTCAATAAAACCCCAGCATTCACCATCCTTAAAGTCCATGTGTAACCTGATTCTTCCTGAACACTAGACACGAACCTGGGTACCAAGAGGGCACTAAGCTGGCTAACACTTAAGCTGTCTGCTGATGGCAGAGCTAAAGGAGCACTGTAACACACCAATTGGGGCTTCTGGAGTCACAGGCACCCACTTCTAGACTCTACTGTAGAGTCCAAAAGCACTTGCCTCAGCTCCTGCATCTGCCCATCTGCATGCTCCCTCTCCCACAACGGGTTTGAGCATGCGGCCTGAACAGACAAGTCACACATCTGTTGCATGGCCTGCGAGGGGAGCCAGGGAACTCTCCCATTTCAAAAACGTGGGAGAAATTATAATTTCAGAAAAAGTGAGCTGACCTGTCTCTTCCCGCATGGAGCAAAGTGATAAAGATTCCTCTGGGAGAGCTACTCTCTCCATACAAAGGTGAAAAAATAGCTTTTATCACCAGAGAGTTGGAATTGGAAGCTACGAAGGACCTGAATAACCATACTTAATGAAGTAACCTCCTTATCCTCCACATGTTGTATACTTTCCCCACATATATCTCCTAATGATACCCCTAGAAATTTACTGCCCCAGCCAGATTTTCTTTATTCTGTCATTTCTTCTTAAATTTATCACTTTTTGTCCAAAAAGTACAAAAGCATCTTGCTTTAGCCACTTCTTCAGACTTCACTCTCTTATGAAGATCCCCATGTACATGTACACCTAACAAAATCTACATACTTTTCTCTTGTTAATCTGCCTGGGGTCAATTTGTCTTTAGATCCAGCTGAGGATCCCACCAAGAGCAAAAGGAGGGTTAGGAGTGCTCTCTGACTCCTACATTTGGTATTGCCAGGAATTTGCTAACTCTGAGAAGGACCGTCTCTTCCCTGGTCTCCCAATATTTCAAAGCATAATGAAATACAAAAAAAAAAAAAAAAAAAAGGAAAACATGACTAATACTCTGGCTCTACTTCAATCATGAATCCCTATTCTGTAGGGCTGAGTTGCAATCAAAGGTGAGATCTTGAAGTTGTCTAGATATTGAGCTTTCACTCAGAAGGGGAAGTGGAACCTTGATAACAGATGGGAAATTATTTTAAACGTTTGACCAAATAACACTCAAGGGAATATAATAATAATCACAATTATCTATTGATTCATCACTCTGTGTCAGATACTATGTTATGCACTTTGCATGTATTATTTGACAACCTCACAATGTAGATCCTGATATCTCCATTGTAATATGAATAAACGAAAGCTTATAGTGGTTTAGCAACTTGTCTATGGTTACTTTACCAACAAAGACTGTAGGAGCAGGAATTTGAATCCAGCCCTGACCACTGAGGTCAAGACGTATAGTCTTAACCTCCATACCCAGACCGATATTTCACAAAGCAGTAAAAAAGAAATAACAACAGCAAAGATAAAGGGACTGACAGCTGACAGCATTTTAGTTTTGCAAAGATAATCCATTTCAAAGAAGGCAATTTTAATATGCTATCCAAACAAAAGAAAGGACATTTTAAAGACAGGAAAAGAAAAGATACAATCTCAGAATACAAAGCAACTTGTTTCCACGGAAATAAACACAGTTTTATGAAAATTCACTACAGTGCCTTTACTGGGGATGGTCTCTGATGGGCATGAGTCTAGGATTGGTGCTGGGCTACACAGAAGTGCTGAGTGGTGATGGTGGGCCCTGACACCTACTGGCACTGCTTGGGATCTGTTATCAGGTACCCCAGGAGGCCATTCCCCAGTGTTGTAAAAACGGACACAAAGTTTGAGTGGCAGATGGGAGCTATAGAACTTTTTCTGGAAACACCATTTTCAGAAATCCAGAAGAAATTCTCAACAAGGGATGAAAGGAATTTAAGGAAAATATGAAGAGAAAGGAAAGGATTTGGTATTCTGTTTGAGTGAAAGGCAACAAGAAAAATGGTTTGTTCATAAGATAAAATTTAGCAAAGCTGATGAGAAAAAAGGTGAGGGATGATTGAATAAGGCCATGTGAACTTTTTGCCAAGATGACTGGTGACCAAATGTTCTACATCCTCATTAAGGACAAAAAGGGGACATTGGCTAAAATAGCAGCAGGGAGGTAATAAATCAGACATAAAGAGAGCGTGATGACTCTAAGATTTCTGAAATAGTGGAATTAAGAGTAAAAAGTCTCGTTCTGACTCCTTAACCTCATTAATTCTTTACTGTTGACCAATATGAACGATGGAATTCATTTTTCTGATCCTCTCATTGCTATTTGGAGCTGAAGTTGAGTTCTAAGACAGGTCTTTTCTATTTGTCACCTTGCATTTTTCACTCTGATTTTTTTTTCATTTCTTTTTCATAACTATCTGCAAGATGGGAATAAGGAACTTTCTTTTTTAAAGTTGTAGGAGACAAATATGGTATATTGGAGAGGGAGAGATCTTACCTACATCTCAATTCGACCTTTAAAAATGATAGCAGTAGTCTGTCTATAGACATATAGACTAATACTAGTTATCTGTGACTGCAATATTATGTCAAGAAATATATAATTCAGCAATTCAGGAAATGACTTGGGGGTGGAGGCAAGTCTGAGTTTTATGATAAGAGCCTAGCAAAGTCAAATACAGTGTGTGATAGTCTGGTACTCAGGAAACCTAAGTTCTTGCTTTTGCTTTTTCCCCATCAATAGTTCTGGGAATGTTAGCTTTCTCTGCACATTTACGCCTTTGCACTTACCTTGCTTTTTTTTTTTTTTTTTTTTTTTTTTTTGAGACTCCGTTGCCCAGGCTGTAGTGCAGAGGTATGATCCCTGCTCACTGCAACCGCCGCCTCCAGGATTCAAGTGATTCTCCTGCCTCAGCCTCCCGAGTAGCTGGGATTACAGGCATGCACCACCATGCACAGCTAATTTTGTATATTTAATAGAGATGGGATTTCACCATGTTAGCCAGGGTGATCTTGAACTCCCAACCTCAGGTGACCCACCTGCCTCGTCTCCCAAAGTGCTGGGATTACAGATGTGAGTCACCGCGCCCAGCCTGCACTTACCTTGTTATCCACTTTGAGTAGCAAGGTTACTGTCTCTTATTAACAAATACGGTAGAAGTCTTAAATTGTCTTTTTCCTGAATTTAGGGAGAAAGTGTTATTTGTTATTTTACCATGAAGTGTAATGTTAGCCATAGTGTTTTTGTAAATGCTGTTGATCAGGTTAAGGTAGTTCCCTTCTGTTCATAGTTTGATGGGTCTTTTTATCATGAAGAGATGTTGAACATTGTTAAATATTTTTCTGTATGAATTGATATAAGCATGTGAGTTTTTAAAAAGACAATATAATAATTACATTGATCAATTTTTGAATATTGAGCTAGCCTTGAGCAATAATTTTAAAATATTTCTTTTGCATTTAAATTATAATATAATATGTGCTTATTGTAGAACGTTCAGAAAATATAAAAATTATAAAAAATTAACTAAAAATCACCTGAAATCTCACTACCCAGTGATAATATTGTTAATACATCCACACAGTTTTTTTTTTTTTTTTTTTTTTGAGACGGAGTCTCGCTCTGTCACCCAGGCTGGAGTGCAGTGGCCGGATCTCAGCTCACTGCAAGCTCCGCCTCCCGGGTTCACGCCATTCTCCGGCCTCAGCCTCCCGAGTAGCTGGGACTACAGGCGCCCGCCACCTCGCCCGGCTAGTTTTTTTTGTATTTCTTAATAGAGACGGGGTTTCACCGTGTTAGCCAGGATGGTCTCGATCTCCTGACCTCGTGATCCGCCCGTCTCGGCCTCCCAAAGTGCTGGGATTACAGGCTTGAGCCACCGCGCCCGGCCTTCCACACAGTTTTTAAGGAATATTTATGTAATTATATTTGTATAGAGTTAGGATTAAAACCACATACATGTACAACATACATCTTCTTTTTGTTTAAGTGATGTTTTATCTTGAGGTTTTTTTTTTTTTTGATTGTTAAAATGTTCCAGGTGTGCTTTTGCTTCTGCAGTTTTGTACTGTCTTTAGTGTGAAATGTTCATCGACAATTAGGTTTTGCTTTTTGTTTTGCTTGCTATTTGTTTTTCATCATTATAAAGTTGTACTAAGCATCTTCACACATAATTTTTGCTACATTTTAAACAGATCACTTAGGATTTACTACTAGAAGCAAAGTTATGGGCCCCTAGCATATCAATATATTTAAGGTTATTGATACCAAATAACTTTTAAATAGCAGTTACAAAAGTGTTTTTGTCATTTTTCATTAAAGAACTCTATTTTTTAGACCAGCTTTAGATTCACAGCAAAACTGAGCAGAAAGTACTCATCTGCCCCGTCCCACACATGCACAACCTCTGCCACTATTGACTTCCTACACCTCAGTGATACCTTTGTTACCATCAATAAACCTACCTGGATACGTCATTATCATCCCAAATCCACAGCTTAGGTTAGGGTTCACTTTTGGTGTTGTGCATTTGACAGATTTTGGCAAATGTTATTACCTTTTTAAATATTTTTATCAAATCGATATGGCTGTCTCATATTTTAAAATTTGCAGTTTTATTTCCATTTAGGAGATTTTTATATATTCGATTGTATTTTTTATGTTTATTTACTTTGTCCGTGCTATCAAAATGCTTTTGTTACTGAATTGCAAAAAAAGCCTTTTTGTATATTAAGCTTTTCATATCTTTTCTGTTCTTATTTATGTTTTCCTCTAATTTGTTATTTAATTTTGCAGTTTGCAGTATACACATACATATTTTAAATTTTCATTTAGCCAAATATTAATTTACTAAAATTTTAAATAGTTTCAATGGCTTTTCTATTGCATTAAAATGATTTTTCTGATCATCTTGCAATCTTCAAATAAGGACAGTTTTTTTCTCTTCCCGTTCCTTTCCTTTGCAATAGGTACACACATCTTGCTTCTTATTTTTCTTTGTGCATTGGCTAAGGTTTCCAGAACTTTGTTAAAAATAACAATGATAGTGAACACATATATCTTTTTTCTATCTTTAATTATCAAGTGCCTTACCATTTAGAATGATCTTTGTCATTGGTTCCTAATTTTTCACACAATGAGAGTGTTTCTTTCTATTTCTAGGTTGCAACGTGGTTTTATCAGCAATGGCTCCTTCCTGATTTCAGTGGGAATACCACTAATTCTTGACTCTGATTACTCTCAGCACCTATGCACTAGGATGGAACCTCAAACCATTTAGTTTAGTTTTCTAAGTAAGCATGTCTTAGGATTCTTTCTGGCAGCAGCCAAAAAGAGGGACCTATTAAGAGTCCCTCTCTGGTATTTTTGTACTCTTCAGCAGTACATCTAGACCACAAAAATCAATCCAGACTTTAGTTGTTGAAAGCTCAGTATTCACGAGAAGCTCCAGAGAAAAAACTAAGTCTCCCAATTATCAGAGGCTTCTACTATTGCCACCATGTGGCAAAACTCCTGAGAACCAAATACTCCTGTTTTTCACTCTTTTCCCCTTGGATTAGGAATCCCTCAGGACCATCGCTCCAGTTTCTTGCTTTTCAGGGCCCAAATACTTCCTACCACCCCCTGGGGACTGCTGATATCAATTGTTAGAAATCCTGTGGCCAACTAAATCTCTGATTCCAATCCACTTTTTTTTTTTTTTTTAATTTTTTTAGACGTGGAGTCTCACTCTGTCGCCCAGGCTGGAGTGCAGTGGCACGATCTATCTCGGCTCACTGCAATCTCCGCCTCTTGGGTTCAAGTAATTCTCCTGCCTCAGCTTCCCAAGTAGCTGGGACTACAGGTGTATGCCACCATGCCCAGCTGATTTTTTATTTTTAGTAGAGACAGGGTTTCATCATGTTGGCCAGGCTGGTCTCCAACTCCTGACCTTAGGTGATCCACCCGCCTCGGCCTCCCAAAGTGCTGGGATTACAGGAGTGAGCCACCGTGCCTGGCCCGAATTGAAGATTCTTAAAGGAAATAGAAAAATCGGAGGTAGGGAGCAGGTAAGCCATTTGATTATCTCAAAAAGGATCACTGTACCTAGAGAGATGACTCCTTGGAATTCTGGAAATTATAGAACCTGCTTTACTGAGTAAAAGAAGTAGAGCAGAGGAGAGATCAGGGTATTATCCAATCTTTTGTCAGATGAAGGGGTTTGCTCTCTTTCTTGAAAGCCATTATGACAAAGTGGGTAACAACAAAAATCTGGGTCCTGAAAATATAAGTTTGAATCCTGATTCCAACACATTTAAAAAGAAGAAACCTCCAATTTCAAATTGGAGTTTGTGAATAGAAGCAATTTCTGTATCTCAGCTAGAAACCAGTGAGAGAAGAATAAGGTCTCTATTGAAGTCAAGACCTAGGTTCCCGAGAAATTCAGCTATTTTGCTTTATATTCTCCATGACTTTAAAGTGCTTTTAAGACTGGGTAAGATCTAATGTGATCTGTGTTTGGCACTTTCTAATGAATGTTACTCCAGGTAGAAGAGTGATGCGATGTAATTACCATATTATAGAATATATCCCGTGTCTCTCATTGTAATCCTTGTTATTTTTATAAAGTGATGGCAGCCCACAGTCAGTGGAAGGCACCATGCTAGTGGTCCACTGGGAGAGCTTCCATTCTCAGTAATCAGCCTAGAGGCCTTGGCTCAGCACCTGGGTGATGGGCCTACATCTTAAAGAGCATCAGTGGAGCTGCTTTGAGAAAGACCTATGACCACAAAGTTCCCTAGGTTAATTTTTTTTTTTTTTTAAACTGCTGAGGAGCTGCCCTTATTTGCATTGACTCTCAATGACCTACCTTCAGGCAAACGTCCGCCTGCAGTCAGAGGTGTGGTTTAAAATAGAACTGTGTATTTAATGAATAACAATTTCTATGTATGCGTTTCGGTGGTATTTCATGCAAGCATTTACAAGCATGTGGTCCTGGATTAACTAGGCTGCCGGTAGAAGACTGGCACAAGTTAGTTGGTAGATGAGATAGTGCTAATGATAACAGGACTGCTACTCAAAGCCTTGTGGACTTTCCTCCTGAAATCCCCCTTGTTCATTTCATTAACGTGATTATAGCCTTTTCATTTTTTCTTTTATCTACTCACTTGTGACTTGGATCATTAGCACATGCCCTTTGCAACAGGGGATGCTGATTTGAGGTGAGAGAGAAACAGCAGGAGAAAATGAACTTGTAAAGAAATCAGACTTCATGGTAGCCTTGCAGTTTGAAAACAGACATAGAAAAATAGAGACAATATCACAAATAAGCAAAGGTATTGTTGATTCGAAATTTTACAAATAATTGCCTGGGTGTAGGCAATTCTTAATGTAGAAAAATGTCCTTAGGGGATTGGGGAATAAAAGGAAGCCACCTGAGATATTTAAGTTTAGGAAAATAACTATTTAGCATGCACAGTGGCTACTTTTTCTGCTGTATTCTAATGTATGTAAATGTAGTTCATATTGTAACAATAATCTCATAACAGGTCCAAATGAAGGCAATATAGGTGGCACTTTGATGTTGTCTTGATTTGAAATTACACTTATGAGTGTTGACAACATACAGATAGTGCAGGGAGAGCATATTGATTTTTTTAATACTCATTTTAAAACAGAGAAAAGTGTTGTATTCCAAAGGATGTGATTAGGCTAACTATTAACATCATAAAGCTTTCTATAAGGTTTGCTTTTTATGTGTTTTGGACAAACAAATCAATATTGAATTCTATTGTTAGTCTACTATATGCTTGTATGTTTGGGCATTATTTAAATTAAATATTAAGAAAGGAGAGTGAGCTCTTGATCTTACATAACCAATTGAAAGATATTTTTTTCTAGAGCCTTTAAAATTTACTTCAACATAAGCCTTAAATATGTGCTGCTCCTTAACTTGATCATTATTTCTTTTTGTGTGTATCTGTGGTTGTAATTATGTTGCAGAAATCAGTTGACTTGGAGGTAGTAGTGATTAAAACTTGAATATTCATAGTCTTGCTAAAATATACTGATGTGATTGCTCAGTTATCAAGTGTACACTGTATGTAGAATTCTTTAGGTTGTAGAGGAATTATAAACGTTTTAGAAATCTTGATCCCTAGCCTGAAGGAAAAAGAAAGGAAGCTATCATGTATGTAGTATTTATTCTCCACGATTAGGTTATTTTTATGTTATCTGAAATAACTCATAAAACAAGCCCCTAAGGCAAGTATTAATATTATTATCCTTGTTTACAAAAGGGAATACTGAACCTCCAAAAAAGTCAGTCTTTCAAGATCATTCAACTTAGTAGGGCCAGACCAGGATTCAAACTCAGTTCTCTCTCATGTCAAAGCCTTACCTTTCCCATTAGAAAGAAATAAAGCGTATGTTTCAAGATTTTGCCATCATTACAGCTTTATAGACCAGTGTATAGGTACAGATGAGGTGCTATAGGAGTCAATCTGAGTTGTAGTTAATACAGGAACACGTTTTGGAGAGGATATTTTAAACACCTTATTCGTGTGTATTACCAGCACCCTCCTCTGCCTGACATTGTTATTTTTCTACGACGACTCTCTTCTGGCTTGTAGAATCTTTATGCCAATTTACTAACAAAGCTGAAGTATGGCCATTTCCCTGAAATCATAGATGTAAAATAGCAGTTTCTATTTCTAGCGGTCTCTGTGGAGCCACATTTTTTGATTCACATTACAGCTCTACAAAATGTGAACTTTGAAAGCAGAACATCACGAATAAAAAATAGATTGTTCACTCAAGGCAAAATGGGATAGCAACAAACTAACTCACATCTCTACTGGTCATATCCTGGTATTATTTATTACAGCTCCTTCCTTTCTTCCCAAATTACGCACATCAACAACTTTGATGAGTTTATATACTTTGTTGATTTTATGTGGATTTCTCAGAAATGCTAGTAAACCAACTTCTGGATGGTAATTCTTAATAGTTGTGTTTACGGACAAGAGTGAAAAATAAGAACCCTCACAAACAGATGAAATTAACCTGGGTAAGACTTTCCATGCAGTGGCATCTTCCATGGCAATCAGTTTCAAAATTTTGCCACTGCTATTTCAGACTGGCACTGTCTGTTGTAGATAAGAATTCAGTTCAGTATTATGAGTGGCGATGCTCTCGCTATGGAAGGCTGTGCGACTTTCCTGTATTCTTGTAATATTTGTTTCCTGTTAAATTAAATAATCTCATCTTTGGTTTATATGAAATATTGAGTTTATTAAGGCAAACGTTCGGTCCCTATTTAGGGCATGGTCTTCTGCTGGGCACAAATAAGTGGATTCTAAAGAAACAGATATTTTGCCTCCTATAGAATGATTTGGGGGTCTCTGAGCTCTTAGGCTGATTATCTACAACTGATCCATAAATCAATACTGATATTATGATCTGAGAATGGCTTTATTGTATTTTACATATTAAAACATAAGCTTGTGATTTTTTTCCTTGAAAAATAATATGCTGATTTATCTTTTTTGAATTCATGACATGGTTCCTAAGAGCATAAAATTATTTTAAAAATTCAATACTAAATGATCTCTTTTGAGTCAAATGACAAATAAGCAACAATGATTAAGCATATACCGTTTAGAACAGATGCTAGTTCAATGTGAGTACAGTAAGAAATGCTGTTTAAGCTGCTATTAGTTATAGGTGGTCCATGAAATAATTTCAAAAACTCTTAAATGCAAAGGTATATTTCTTAAAAACAAGGTATATCTGTTTGGTCTGGAGCCAGGCTACTAAACCAAGAGTTGGAAAATCTTGATTCTATTCTTGATTCAGTTACTGTCTAATCATCAAACAAGTCATTAAGACTTTGAGACATGTTCTATGGGAATGTTTACCTCCCAAATATGTGAATTAGCCAAATATTAAGAAACCAGTGCTAATGTCCTAGCATGTTTCATTTCCTGAAACTTTAATTATTAATATATCTGATGGATGGATTTCACAACGACCCTTCAAAATTACTGATAATTAGGCTCATCTGTTTCATTGGCAGCTTTTCTTGTTGTTGTTAGATAATAACTCTGCTTTTAAAACTTAATCTTTTCCATGTGACTGTATCATCTCTACTATAGCTCCAATTCATAACTTACTATTTACAATGATATCAAAGGTTCTACCCATTTTGGCTTCTCATTTTAAGCTTTCACAGAAGGTCCCTATTTGTCCTCATCTAACTTTTCCTGATTTGTCTTGTTTCTCAAAATTTGTATTTTATCTTTTCTTTTCACGTTGGGGCCCTCCTCGTATTGTTGATTTCATGTTGGGGCCCATACATGTTCTTTTCATGTTGGGGTCCTCCCCATACTCTTCATTGATGAAGAAGATATGTTCATATATCAGTTCTTCCTTTTAAGAAGGTAAGGCCCTGGAAAGAACATTTACAACTTAAATAAGATCTTATTTTATGAAATTTAAAATATTTAAAATCCAAGACAGGAAGTGAGAGACTGGGAACAAGTTTGTTTCAGAGAGAAAGAGGCAAAAATCCCGAGAAAAGAAAAGGTAAACAAAGAGTGGGGGAGGAGAAAAGGCAAAGAAGCTTTTGAAAATTTTACCCTGTCTTTATATATCAAGATGTGCCTCTTTGGCATTCCCCTCTTATCCAGGAGTCCTGTGCAGATTCTCTGCTGTGTTTTTCAACCATTCATAGGGCTAGTGAATGTGCTTAGTCATTGTATATGTTACAGAAAGTGGTAATATAGTTAATGACGTGTGTGTCATTAATCACTAGTCACAACAAAAACAAATGAAGCAGCTCATGTGTGTCTGGTCCCTATTTCTGCTCTTTTAACCTCGATAGCCTTCCTTTCTGGGCTTGGGAGGATGACGTGGGTCAGGACAGGTAGGATGCTGTTCCTGAACAAGTTCTCTGTCTAGATTCTAAGTGTCTATAATAGTGCCTGACCCATTGTAGGGATTCAAGAAGTGTTTACTGAGTGAATGGATGAATAATTCAAGGGCTGTGAGATAAACATGGAGTGATTCAAATCCTCTTAGAGGCTTAAGGAGGCAACTGTCCTAATTCTGCTCAAACTCCTAGCATGACCCTGGAAATACTAAAGTGAAATCATAGAGTGATTTCTCTCCATCTAACCTCACAATCGCATTTCTGAAAATGGCTTTATAGTTAATGTGCTATAAACAGTACAGATTTTAAGCATTCAGTTCAATACGTTTTGATAATTGTATAAACCTGTGCAACCACTATCCTGGTAACATATAAATAATTTCCATCATTCCGGAAAGTTCCCACATCCCTTTCTAGTTTGTCTTCACCCTCACATACACTCTGGATTCTTCTGTAGATTGGTTTTGCCTGTATTTGGATTACATGTAAATGCAATTTAGTTTACATTTTATATCAATAGATGTGTGGGTCCTTTCACTTTACAATGCTTTTGAGGTCTGTCTATGTTGCTGGGTATCAGGAGTAGTATTCTATTGTACGGATTTATCTCAGTTTGCTTTTCTGTCTGTTAATTGGTTGTTTTCAGGCTATGGCTATTATGAATAATATTGCCATAAACATTGAACAATATCCCCAATTCGTAACCCCTAGCAACATTCTTCTGCTCTTCATTTCTCTTATTTTCACTTTTCAAGAATGTTATATAAATTGAATTTATGTCTTTGTAACTTTTTGTAGCTCATATGTAACCTTTTGAGATTGGCTTTTTTTTTTTTTCCCCACTCAGCATGATATTCAGGAGATTCATCCAAGTTATGGGTGAATTCAATCATCTGTTTCTTTCTATTGCTGAGTAGTATTCCGTGGCATGACACAGCACAATTTGTTTAACCATTCCTCAGTTGTAGGACATCTGGGCTGATTCTAGTTTTTTGCTGTTGTAAATAACGCTGCTATGAACCATCATGTACAAGTTGTTTTGAGTGAGCATAAGTTTTTACTAATCTGGGACAAAAGCCCAATATTTAAATTTCCAGGTCAATTGCAGTTGCACTGCAAACTTAGTTTTACAAGAAACAACCAGGCTGCTTTCCAGAGTGGCTGTGCCATTCCATATTCTCACTAGCAATGTGTGGACAATCCAGTTTTCCCCATATCCTCATCAGCACTTGGTGTTATTATTTTTTGTTTCACCCATTCTAATAGGTGTGCAATGATATTGAGATTTTAATTTGCAATTTCTTGATGGACTAAGCTCAAAGTTCAGTGGTGTTGAATTACTTTTTATGTGGTTATTTGACATATATATTCTCTTTAGTGAAATGTTTGTTCATGCCTTTTGGCCACTTTCTGTTTAGATTATTTGTTCTTTTACTGTTGAGTTTTGAGAGTTCCTTATATACCCTTGATATTAGTTCTTTGTGGGTTTTTTTTTTTTTTTTTTTACAATATTTCCCCCCAGTTTTCAGCTTGCCTTTTCATTGTTTTTACAGGTCTTTCAAAGAGTAAAAGTTTTAAATTTTGATGAGGCTTAATTTATCCATTTCTCCTTTCAGGAATCATGATTTCATGACAGGTTGCCTATCCCTATACACTGAAGGTTTTATCTTATGTCTTTTCTAATTTTTTTGTTCTCGTTGTTGTTTAGAGAAAAAGTATTACTATGTTGACCAGGCTGGACTTGAATGCCTGGGTTCAAGCAGTCCTCCTCTCTCCACTTCGTGGGTAGCTGGGACTGCAGGTGCACACTATCACACTCAACTTAACAGTTTTACAGTTTTACATTTTACAGTTAAGTCTGTGACCCTTTTTGAGTTAATTTTGCACAAGATGTGAGGTTTAGATTAAGTTTCTTTTTTTTTCTTTGCCTCTGGATGTCCAATTGCTTTAACACCATTTGTCGAAAAGGCTATCCTCCTCCATTGAATTGCTTCTGCATATTTATTAAAAGTCAGTTAAGCATATTTGGTGTGGGTCTATTTCTGAGTTCTCTATTCTGTTCTGGTAATTTACATATCTATACCTCCACTAATACCACTCTGTCTTGATTATGTTGGCTATGTTATAAGCCATAATATTGAGCTGAGTGATTACTTCCATTTTATTATTATTTTTCAAGAATACATAGACTATTCTAACACCATGCCTTTTCATATACATTTCATAAGCTTGCGTATGTCTACAAAAATATAGACAAAATCCTCTTGCTAAGATTTTGATAGGAATTGCATTAAACATATAGATCAATTGGGAGAATTGGTATCTTTATTATGACTAGTCTTTCAATTCATAGACACAGTCTGTCTGTCTCTTTATATATTTAAGTCTCCTTCGATTTGCATTAGCATTTTGTAATTTTCAGCATACAGATTGTGTACATGTTTTGCTAAATGTATACCCAAGTATTTTAATTTCATTGGCATGATTGTGTGAAGGGAAATTTTTAATGCAGTTAACCTTTTCCTATCCCACTATTATATTTTATGTGTGTTGGGTGGAGGAGGTATACAACTTGTATTTTAGTTTGTAGGATGTCAGACCGATAGGAAACACATCTAGATGTGATGAAGAGAACTGCGCATCTTCCAGAATTCCAGGACATTGAGACACATTTAATAACTGGAAGAACTTTTTGGATTGTCTGTCTTGAGAAATGGGCATGTTCTACATATACGATGAGAGGTGCATGTGGATCTTTGGGTGTCGTGTCCAAAGAGGTGAACTATACCAGAAATTATCTCATAATAGTCTGTGGTTTTTTGTTGGTTTTTTTTTTTTTTAAATGTAGTAATACAATTTTTAGTTTGCAATATCACCTAATTAGTGACTTCATTTTCCGGCTTCTCTTACATTTTGGTGGGCCATGAGATTATCTCTGGTCATTGGGATAAAAGTGAATGTGATATATGGAATTTTGGAACTGTAACCTGAAAGGGAAGAAGTGTACTTGTCATATTCCCTCTTCCTTTTTACCTTCTGCCTGAAACACGAATGCAGGGTTGAGCACTGTTTGAGGACAATGATGGCAACACTGCAGAATACTGACATAGTGAGGTGGAAGGACCCTGACAGTGGGGAGCTGCTATATCCACCGAAAACTGCACTCATTTTTAATTTTTGCTTTCATTCTAACGTATAAGACTACCAACCAATACATATTATCACTATTTTGAGGCAATCATTTCTCTATGTGAATATCTTTATATGGTTGAAATTATACTCTATTTTCATTTCTGTATGCTTATTTTTACAAAACAACATATTGTGACATATTTCTTGGTCAAAAAATATACGTCTACAATTACATTGAAAAATAATGACTGGTATTCCATTAGGCACCCACTGTAATTTGGTTTCCTCATATTGGACAGTTTTTGCTATGATAGCACTGCAATGAATATTTTTCTCTATAAATCTTTGACCATCTTTCTGATTATTTCTTTAAGATAGATCACTAGGGTTGGTCGTGGAGGCTCACACCTGTAATCCTTGCACTCTGAGAGGCTGAGCCGGTGGATCACCTGATGTCAGGGGTTCGAGACCAGCCTGAGCAACATGATGAAATCCCGTCTCTACTAAAAATGCAAAAATTAGCTGAGCGTGGTGGCCTGAGCCTGTGGTACCAGCTACTCAGGAGGCTGAGACAGGAGAAGTGCTTGAACCAGGGAGGTGGAGGTTGCAGTGAGCCGAGATTGTGCTACTGAACTCCATCCTGGGTGACAGAATGAGACTCCATCTCAAACAAAACAAAACAAAACAAAAAAGATAGATCACTAGAATTAGTCATGACTATTTGAGCAAGAGTATACGGGTTTTAAAACTCACAACTTGCTTCCAGAAAGTTATACTAATTTATAGAGCCACACCACAAATGCTGCAGGAGAATGTATGTTTTCCTGCCTCCTTAAGATAATCAACATTTAAAATGTTTTGCTATTCAAATATGTGAAAATAATATTTTATTTTTGTTTCAATTTACATTTTTTTTATGACTCCTTAGGTTGAATTGGTTTTCTCACATTTATCAGACACATGAAATTCCTCTTCTATGAATTTGCTACTCATATTTATTTCTCATATTTATTTCTCATATTACTATTGATTCTTAGATATTGTTTTCATTATTTAATTTCTATGAATTCTCTACATACTGGAATACTCATTCTTTATAAAATTATGGCATATGTTTCCAATTTGATCTGTCTTTAACTTTATGATTTTTTGATAAGCCAAAGTTCTAAACATAAATCTATTTCGAATATATTGACTTGTTCCTTAGTTATTTCTTCCATTACTTTCAGGGTTAGAAAGCATTTCTTTCTTCAAAAATAAGAAATTCTTTTAAATTTTCTTATATTTAAAAATTGTTTTAGTTTTGATATTGATTTCTGAAAGCAACTTAAAATGCATTTCACTGTGTGGTATAAGGAATCTAAAGAATTCTTTCTAAATACCTAGCTCGTTTTCTGGTGACATAATTTGATTATTTCATTTTTTCTCCATTGTTTTATGATGCTTGCTTTGTCACATATCTCAATTCAATTTGGGCAGATTTAACAAAGCCCTGTGCTTTGGGTGTCTGAAACAACAAACAGTGATTTCTCACAGCGCTGGAGGCTTGAAGTCTGAGATCAGGGGCCAGGATGGTGGTGTTCTGGTAAGGACCCTCTTTCAGGTTGCAGACTGCCAACTTCTTGGATCTGCACAGTGTATGAAAAGAGAGAGAAAGCAAGCTCTCTCATAACTCTGATGAGGGCACTAATCTCATTCATGAGGCCTCTACCCTCATGGCCTCATCTAAATCCTAATGACCTCTCAATAACCCCACCTTCTACTTCATCACATAGGAATTTTGGGGGAACACAAGTGTTCAGTCCATAACATCATATATTAAAGTTTTACATAAACTAAGGCTCATAGGGACTATCTATATTGATTCATGTATTTATTCTTTAAGTGGTGGCTTTTCTTCTTTGTTGGCTCTTTTGAGTTATTTTTGAAAAGAATAAAACAGGAAAAAAAGCCAAAGAATAATATAGAAATCATCTATATTCCCACTACCTAGACTTAATGATTAACATTTTAAATATTTGTATTGGTACAGTCATTTTAGTGATTTCAGCTTTATAATATTTTATCTGGTGGGGCAACTTTCACATCAGTTGTTTCTCCTGAAAGCTTCTTATCTACTTTCACTTATTAATTCCTTAAATAAACTTTAAAACCATTGTTAAGCTGTCCCCCAAATTCATTGAGAATAAAAGGAATTCTGTTGGTTAATAAAATAATTTGCAAAGAATTGATGTTTCCAACTAGAAAAATGCATATTCTCTTCTTTTAACAGACGAATTAGATCTTCTTTATATTTCTCAATATGCTTTGTTACTTTACCCACATTATACAATGAAATGGAAAACTGAGATTTGTACCGATGTATTTTTTACTGAAGGTACAGTACTCTTTTTATAACATTACATTCTAACGTCTGGCAAAGGGCCTAAAATGTACTGATAAGAGCTAGAATACAAAGCACTGTGCCAAATGCTGTAATAGAAAAACAATATTGTATAAACTGGATTTTGCATTCAAGACACATTTTTTGGAAAACGAAAATCAAGTCTATGACACATGCAATTAATTAGAAAACAATGAAAGAGATCAGTGGAATTGTTTTGCAATAGTGGTTGCTCATGGACCTCTGTGAATTGAATGACTGAATGCAAGATGAGCTTTTGCTAAATTTTCTTTTTCTTGTTGTTGCCCACTCAGCCTCTTTTTTGGCTGCTGCACTTTTTACTGCTCATGCTTATTTTTGTTCTGGCTTTTGGATGCCCGTGGCTATGTATTCACCAATTTTAAATAAACAGTCTATATCCTCCAGCTGGATGCCCTGCTTTTTGAGAAATGTCTGTGGTTTTACTGCAACAAGTACTAATGGAACTTGGTCCAATTACATAAACTTATTAAATATTATATGAATAACGTTGCCACCACCACTGATGTATGTTGCGATTCACTCCCAACTCAACTGACAATAAATAGCCATTTCCCCAGACAGACAGGCTTTTGCAGATGACTACCTCTGTTCCTCGGCTGGCTGTTGTTCCCTCAGAAAGTGGACTTGGCTCCACAGCTGCAGAAACTACAGTATAACCAGGATGCTGATAAAAGCAAGCCTGAAGCAGGGCAGAAAGTGAATAATTGATCACGGCATGAAATTTATTCCCATCTTCAGGTGTAGGGAGGAGACATAGGCTAACATCAGGAGCAAAATTCACATGACAGTTTTTATTATTTTTATGCTGGAACTTGTATAATCAAGAGTTGTGCTCTTGAAGATAGTCAATCATCTTTGAATTTACATGACTTTCTTTTTTTTTGAGAAGCTGTCTCAGAACATGCCTTCATTGTATTATTTCACACACCTTCAGCAGAACCTCATCTTGCTTCTTTTAGGGCAGCTTTGATTTCTGGAAATAGCCAAAATTCATATGAAATGAAATCTACCAGTTAAAATTGGTTAACAAAAGAGATACCTGATTTTTGATGCTGATGGAGATGTGACTCTGAAATGATAACACTGATTTGTATTTTGATTTTGAACTGGACTTAATGACTGGGAGATAAACATAATGGCAGCCTCATTGGTTTATACAGGTTTACTGGTTTATAATTCCTGAGGTTGCTTTTTCTAAAGTCAATGTTTATTTGCAGAAATACATTCTAGATTGCCTAATTTTCTGCCAATCTGAATTCTTCTTTCAGGCCTTGTCAGGAAATTGTGGGATTAAGCAGACCTCACTAGGTCCTTCTGCTGCCAAACTCAGATTGTCTCTCGTTTAGTTTGTTTCCTGTACAAGGGGCCTGATAAAACCGTTTTATAACATGGTCTCACCGAGCTGTTGATGGAGTAGACAATCTATGAGTATTAGAATGATTGATTAATTGTTGGGCTACTTGGCTATTTTAGTGGTTTTCTTTTCTGGAAAATTTCAGCCATTTTGTCTTACTTTGTTATAGTTTGATGAAATCTAAATTAAAAGCTAGTCTCTTGGGTGACATTCTCTTTTACTTATTCATAAAGAACTCAAACCTTATAGGTGAATTTAATAAAATGTTAAAGGGCATACTCAGTTCAACTTTTAAACTTTTTTTAAAAATAAAGGCAGTCTAGATGCTGAAATTATGAAATCTAATTATTCAATGATAATAGTGGGACAAGCAAGGCCAGCTTTAAGAAGAAGAAGAGGTGGACTAGACAGAAATTAAAAAAAAAAAAAATTCTGGGCCAGGTGTGGTGGCTTACACTTGTAATCCTAGCACTTTGGGAGGCTGAGGCGGGCGGATCACCTGAGGTCAGGAGTTCAAGACCAGCCTGACCAAGATGGTGAAACCCCATCTCTACTAAAAAAACAAACAAAATTAGCCAGGCATGGTGGCAGGCACCTGTAACCCCAGCTACTTGAGAAGCTGACACAGGAGAATCACTTGAACCTGGGAGGCAGAGGTTGCAGTGAGCCAAGATTGTGCCACTGCACTCCAGCCTGGGCTACAGAGCTAGACTGTGTCTCAACTCATGATTATCTCAATAGATGCAGAAAAGGCCCTTGATAAAATTCAACACCCTTTCATGCTAAAAATGCTGAATAAACTCGGCATTGATGGAACATATCTCAAAATAATAAGAGCTATTTATGACAAACTCATAGCGAATATCATAGTGAATGGGCAAAAGCTGGAAGCATTCCCTTTGAAAACCAGCAAAAGACAAGGATGCCCTCTCTCACCACTCCTATTCAACATAGTATTGGAAGTTCTGGCCAGGGCAATCAGGCAAGAGAAATAAATAAAGGGTATTCAAATAGGAAGAAAGCAAGTCAAGTTGTCTCTGTTTGCAGATGACATGATTGTATATTTAGAAAACCCCATCGTCTCAGCCCCAAAACTCCTCAAGCTGATAAGCAAATTCAGCAAAGTCTCAGGATACAAAATTACAATGCAAAAATTACAATTACTCCTTTACACCAATAATAGAGAAACAGAGAGTCAAATCATGAGTGAATTTCCATTCACAATTGCTACAAAGAGAATAAAATACCTAGGAATAAAACTTACAATGGGTGTGAAGGACCTCTTCAAGGAGACCTACAAACCATTGCTCAAATAAATAAGAGAGGATGCAATCAAATGGAAAAAATTCCATTTTCATGGATAGGAAAAATCAGTATCGTGAAAATGGCCATACTGCCCAAAGTAATTTGTATATTCAATGCTATTCCCATCAAGCTACCATTGACTTTCCTCACAGAACAAGAAATAACTACTTTAAATTTCATATGGAATAAAAAATAAGCCCGTGTAGCCAAGAAAATCCTAAGTAAAAAGAACAAAGCTGGAGGCATCACGCTACCTGACTTTAAATTATACTACAAGGCCATGGTAACCATAAGAGCATAGTACTGATATCAAAACAGATATGTAGACCAATAGAACAGAACAGAGGCCTCAGAAACAATACCATACATCTACAACCATCTGATATTCTACAAACTTGACAAAAACAAGCAATGGGGAAAGGATTCCCTATTTAATAAATGGTGCTGGGAAAACTGGCTAGCCATATGAAGAAAACTGAAACTGGACCCCTTCCTTACACCTTATACAAAAATTAACTCAAGAAGGATTAAAGACTTAAATGTAAGACCTAAAACCTTAAAAATCCTAGAAGAAAACCTAGGCAATACTATTCAGGACATAGGCATGGGCAAAGACTTCATGACTAAAATACCAAAAGCAATTGCAACAAAAGCCAAAATTGACAAATGGGATCTAATTAAACTAAAGAGCTTCTGCACAGCAAAAGAAACTATCATCAGAGTGAACAGGCAACCTACAGAATGGGAGAAAAATTTTGCAATCTACTCATCTGACAAAGGGCTAATATCCAGAATCTACAAGGAACTTAAACAAATTTACAAGAGAAAAACAGCCCCATCAAAAAGTGGGTAAAGGTTATGAACAGACACTTCTCAAAAGAAGACATTTATGTGGCCAAAAAACACATTAAAAAAGCTCATCATCACTGATCATTAGAGAGATGCAAATCAAAACCACAATGAAATACCATCTCAGACCAATTAGAATGACAATCATTAAAAAGTTGGGAAACAACAGATGCTGGAGAGGATGTGAAGCAATAGGAAGGCTTTTACACTGTTGGTGGGAGTGTAAATTAGTTCAACCATTGTGGGAGACAGTGTCGTGATTCCTCAAGGATTTAGAACCAGAAATACCATATGACCCAGTAATCCCATTACTGGGGATGTACCCAAAGGATTATAAATCATTCTACTATAAAGACACATGCATGTGTGTGTTTATTGCAGTGCTATTTACAATAGCAAAGACTTGGATACAAGCCAAATGCCCATCAATGGTAGATTGGATAAAGAAAATGTGGTACATATACACCACAGAATACTATGCAGCCATAAAAAATGAGTTCATGTCCTTTGCAGGGACATGGATGAAGCTGGAAACCATCATTCTCAGCAAAGTAACACAGGAACAGAAAAACTAAACACCGCATGTTCTCACTCATGAGTGGGAGCTGAACAATGAGAACACATGGAAACAGGGAGGGGAACATCCCACACCATGCCTGTTGAGGGGTTTGGGGCAAGGGGAGGGAGAGTACTAGGACAAATACATAACGTATGTGGGGCTTAAAACCCATATAACGGGTTGATGAGTGCAACCAACCACCATGGCACATGTATACCTATGTAACAAACCTGCACGTTCTGCACATGTATCCCAGAACTTTAAATATATATATATATATATATATATATATATATATATATGAACAGGAATACCATTTGACCCAGCAATCTCACTACTTGTTATATATACAAAGGAATATAAGTCATTTTGTCATAAAGACACATGCATGTGTATGTTCATTGCAGCACTATTCACAATAACAAAGGTGTGGAATCAAGATAAATGCCCATCAATTATAGAATGGACAAATAAAATGTAGTACGTATACACCATGGAATACTATGCAGCCATAAAAAAGAATGAGATAATGTCCTTTGCAGGAACATGGATGGAGCTGTAGGCGATTATACTTAGCAAACTAATGCAGGAACAGAAAACCAAATACTGCATGTTCTCACTTACAAGTGGGAGTTAAATGATGAGAACACATGAACAGTATATATAGTACACAGTATATACATAGAGGGAAACAACAGCACTGTGGCTTATCTGAGAACGGAAGGTGGAGGGTGGGAGGTGGGAGAGGATCTGGATAAATAACTGATGGGTACTAAGCTTAACACCTGGGTGATGAAATAATCTGTATAACAAACCCCCATGACACAAGTTTGCCTATATAACAAACCTGCATATGTGCCTGTAAACTTAAAAAGTTTTTTTTTTAAAGAAAGCAAGGTTTTAAAGAGAAAAAAATAAAAGAATTCTGGAAGCACTACCAGGAAAGTAGTTGCCACTGCATACTGAATGTGTACTGCATGCCATACACTGTGTTTGGTACATTCTCTGTATTATCTCATTTGATTCTTGCAATTATTGTATTAGGAAGTTATTTTCCACCCTACAATAAATTAGGAAATTGAAGCGTCATGCTCAAGATGACATAATAATCAGTGGTAGAACTTGGCTTTAAACCTATGTCGTTTAAACCACAAAGTCCATTTTTTTTTCTCCTATGCTTTGCTTGACTATACATTGATTGTGACTATAAGGGACATGTCAGCCATTATGGCAGAGGAGAAAAAAAAAGGAGACTCTCATTTTATTCACTGGAACTCTTACAATTCATTTAAAACTTAGTTAAAGATGTTGAAGTGATATGAAACATAAAAATGTAATAATAGCTGGATTTGGGCCCCTGGAAATGCTGATCAATGAAAAAAGGCAGAATTGGCCTGCAACATATGTGGAATGAATTTTTATGTTAAAGAATAAAAACATTTCATAGTCATCATTTTATGTAATACAGAATGTATGAGGGAAGGTTATCTTTACGCATCATGACACTTTGATGTTCCCATTCACTATGCCATTTTGGCTTTCTGATACAACATTTACTGTATAGTCTCTCTTCCTCTGAGGGCTTTCTTCCAGATCAAAAACAGATGGAGTAGCATGGATTATTTTGGTATGTGCATTGCTTCTTCTCTGAGGCAGAAATGTTTGCTTTTTCTACAGTAAGGTCACTGGGAGACTAACTCTGCACATAGAATTTCAAATATAGCCTTTGTACTCCATTTCACTTGGCTAATTTACATATTGTTGCTTTGTCACCTGTTTGCTTTGCTGAGAACATACATTGAAGTATGGCAGAAAGTTTTCAGTTGCCCAGTGACAAAGGCTGAAATATTTACAGTATATGGGAAACTAGATCTAGATGAGGAAGCTTCCCCCCCCCACACAAGATTCTTGTCCTCTCTCTCTTTTATTTAAACAAATTTGGAAACCATCAAGAGGGTTTTGCTTCACTTGATTCTTTGTTTTGCGTCATCTCTCATGGTAATATTATTTGTTCCCTTCCTTTTCATGTTTGGGAGTTTATTTTGTAATGTCCTATCATACTTTATTGTTAAATTGCTTAATTGTCGATCTTCCCCATTAGACTGTAAACTTTCTCAGTCCTGAGAGATTTTCTTCTCATCTTTGGGGGTTTATTTTGTAATGTCCTGTCATACTTTAATACTAAATTGCTTAATTGTTGATCTTCTCCACTAGAGCATAACCTCTCTCGATCCTGTTCAAAACTGCACACTCATCACATAGCCAAATACTTGACACTCATGGGTTGTTTGTAGAATGAACAAGTGAGTGTTAATTGAGTGGTTGGCTTCAGTGATTTCCCTACAGGATCAATAACACTTTCCCCTCAATATTCAACCAGATAATTTTGTTATGAGCACATCATATTTTATTCTTTTACTATAGTAATCTGAACACTTAAATATATTTTGCAAAGAATTTACAAAGAGGCTAACATATGCTGAGAAATTGAAGCAGGAACGGCACTGCCTCGTATGCAAACACAACGATCAGCTCCTCCCCATCACACCCCTCATTGAAGAGAGATTGAATCTTCTCCAGCTTAAATATCTCTGCAGCTGCTTGCCCATGGGGACTGCAAAGCTTCCAAAGCTGAGCAGCCACAAAACCTGCAGAAAGATACTTGCCCACAGGGAACCTGAGGAGTAGTACTGACTTTGGCTGCTAATCCCACTAGAATTTATTTAGATTTTAGCATTAAAATTTGTACACTGCATGCATTCTCAGAAAGATGTGTGTTTAAGAGAAATAGATCAACATGACAAAAGTCTACTTTTTTTTTTTATTTTTTTCATTTGAATTAAAATACAACAGGCTGGGCCAGGTGATTCAGACTATAATCCCAACACTTTGGGAGGCTATGGCCTCGGCGGGAGGATAGCTTGAGTCCGGGAGTTTGAGACCAGCCTGATCAATACAGTGAGACCTCATCTCTACAAAACTAAAAAAAATTAGCCAGTCACAGCAGCAAGTACCTGTAGTCCCACCTACTCAGGAAGCTTAAGCAGGAGGATCCTTGAGCCTAGGAATTCAAGGTTGCAGTGAGCTGTGATAGTGCCACTGAACTCCAGCCTAGGCAACAGAGCGAGACCCTTTAAAAAATAAAAAAATAAAAAAATAAAAAAAAAGATCACACTGAAAACAATGTAGATTCCTAGTTGTTTAACAGATTTCCTTCATTGCAAACCTTTTTTTTTGGTAGAAAAAAAATGCAGGAAACATAATTTTTTTTTTTTAATTCTTGGTAGTAATATGAAGTATCTCTTACAGCAAAAGACTGATGTAGATGAGTTAGCTTAATTTTGGTCAAGTTTATTCCTTAATGCATTATCATGTGGCCTAACATTATACTATGGGTCCCTTAATTCGATTCTACACGTATTTATCAATCCCTTTTTTGTTTTGCTTTTTCAACATTTATTTTAGATTCAGGGGGTATACGTGCAGGTCGGTTACAAAGATATGTTGCGTGATGCTGAAGTTTGGGGTGTGATTGAACCCATTGCCCAGGTAGTGAGCGTAGTACGAAATAGGTATTTTTTCAATCCTTACCTTCTTCTCTCCCTCCTACAGTCCCCAGTATCTATTTTTCCCATCTCTATGTCCATGTGCTCCCATTTATAAGTGAGGACATGCAGTATTTGATTTTCTACTTGTATTTTAGGTCACTTAGGATAGTGGCCTCCAGCTGCTCCACGTTGCTGCAAAGGACATGATTTCATTCTTGTTTACTGCTATGTAGTATTCCATGGTGTCTAAGTACCACATTTTCTTTATCCAACTCACTGTTGATGGGATTCTGGGTAGATTCTATCTCTTTGCTATTGTGAACAGTGCTGTGACAAACATATGAGTGCATGTGTCTTTTTGGTAGAACAATTTATTTTCCTTTGGGTATAACAGGTTTTCTATGAGTATGTTATCCATATAAATACAATAAATGTGTAAATAAAACTAAAAATAAGACAGATTATTTAAGCCATATTCACAAAAAAATGAACGCAACAAATTGTGGGCAATATAATTTAACAAAATCAAAGTAGAAAACAGATTGTTTTATGGAAATCTTTCCTTTTTTTTCCTTCTTTTATTCAGTGCTTGTAATTGCTATCTTTCTTTCAAAGTCTCTGACTGAGTCAATGAGCTGCCAACCCTATGTGCCTGAGATACTTGGAAGATAACTCAATGTTAACATTTCAGAGTTTGTACCATTCATTTCCTTAGGGAAATGATTGTTCTCGTGTTGCCAACTCCATTGGTGATCTTTTGTTCCTAGGAATTTTTGAAAAGGAAGTCCTCAGAGTTTTTATTTTTTCAATTAACTTGAAAAGGATAAGTTTTCCTGGTGTATTATAATAGTAGCCTCCTAAAGACTTCTTAGGAGAATGAAGTCATCAGAAATAAAAGTGATAGGAAACATTTCCCTTTCTTCACTTAAAGGACAAAACAAAGCAAAACAAAATGAAAAATAACAGAAGCTTATTATTCTGAGAAAATTGAAGGAAGCTAAAAATAGTAAAACTTCAGCTTACTAATATCACTTGGCCTTTGTAATTTCCAGTAATTTAACATATTTGCGAGATAAAATGATTCAGAGATTAAAAGATTGGAACGTAGTAACTTTGTATAGATATTCATAGCAATTACAAAGTTTTGGGGACACATATTTAGGTGCTCCCTATAATAAGTCAGACTCAATTAATTGGCTTGTGCTTTAAGACTGTCTCATTCTGTTCTTTTGTCTATCACTGCTGGGTTCAGCTGGGTCTGATCAAATAGAAATATAAGGTCTTAGTCCTGTGAGTACACAGCTAGCTAGCCCAAGTTAGATAGAATGACTAGGACTGTGAACATGAGACTAATGACTAATGTGGCCATACAATGACTCCTTCAGGCTGAATTGAGAATGAGTTTGGTTGGAAGAGAATGACTGTAGAAATAAGATGAAAGAGTAAAGCTAGCTTAACCATTAATAAATTAAACAAGGTTGAGGGAGATCCTACTTATATATTGCGATTTGAAGTCTATTGAATTTTTGTGGGAACCATTAGTTGGAACTTCTTTTAGCCTGTGGTACTGAAACATTCTGAGGCAATGTAACAGGACCGGTAAGTTTTGATGGTGTGACTGAGATCTGAATTAGAGGGTACTATTAGAAAAGGCAGACCTGACTGGGGTATCATGGTGAAAGGCAGTTGGCAGCACATGAACACAATGGCCTAGCAGGTGGATTTGCAAAAGGTCAGGTACGATTAAATGGAATCAGACATGCTAATTTGAGAGGAGCAGGTAATAGCTTTGTTTAGAAAACTTTTCGATGAGTCAATTTTAGTTTTGCATTTTAGACTCTGCAAACTCTTGAGAACCAATCTCAGTTTCAACACATGTGTTACATGCTCCTTTGAACAAGTAATGCTTTAGTTTGGCATATATTGTCCTTAAAAAAATTGGTATAATTGCCTATTTTATCATAGGCTAAAACTAAATTATTCTTTTAAAATAGTGCCTTCAAAATGTATCCTGTAAAATAAAAACAAAATCAGATAGTTTTAACAAGTTTATATTGACATTTAGAGAATTTGTTTTGGCAACCAGGTCAATTTTCTTTTTAGTTACATATTTTGTTCCTCTTTAAGATCTGCTGGTATTAGAATTCCAAGGAGTCCTAGCCCCATGAAGCACTAATTTGCCAGATCCATTTCTCATCAGCTTGTCTTGTGCAGGATTCTGGAGCTTTTAAACCAATACTGAGACACCAATAGATCTCTCTCCCTCTCTTCCCCACCCTTTTTCTTTCTCTTTCTCTCTTTAATTCTTTTTTTTTTTCTTTTTTGAGATGGAGTCTCACTCTGTCTCCCAGGCTGGAGTGCAGTGGCAGGATCTCTGCTCACTGCAACCTCCACCTCCCAGGTTCACGAGATTCTTCTGCCTCAGCCTCCCATGTAGCTAGGTGTCAACATGCCTGGATAATTTTTGTATTTTTAGTAGAGACAGGGTTTCACCATATTGGCCGGGCTGGTCTCGAGCTCCTGACCTCATGATCTGCCCACCTTGGCCTCGCAAACTGCTGGGATTACAGGCATGAGCCATCGGGCCCAGCTTCTCTCTTCAATTCTTAATCAATAGATCCACAGATCTGGTGCTGAGTATAAGTTACACAGGAAATACTTGTTTCTTTTTGTTTTCTAACAGATTACTTGTAATACAGAAATAGGTGGTGTATTTTTCATCCAGTCGTCCGGCTTTATCCTTGGAAACTCATTCTTTTATTGTACACTATACAAGCATTGATTGAGCATCTACAAAACAATAGACATTGTGCTTGGCATAGGGTGAACAGATGTAAACAGTCCTCTCTATGCTCATATAGTTAAGTGGGGGATAGAGACAGTAAGCTAGAAATGAATTCTGTGTGGTAAGTGCTATGCCAGATGCCTGCACAGGGAAGGGCCTCATAATTTAGCCAAGGGAAGAATATTACAAAATAAAGAGGTCATGATTAAGCTGAGTTCTTAAAAATGGGGGTGATTAAGGTGGAGAAGGCTAGGCAGCATTTTTAGATCAACAGTAGAGTGTCAGCAAAGGAATAGAGTTGGGTGACATGAAGGAAGATCTTTATATGTGCCTGAAGCATTGGTGGAGCATGGGGGTATGGAAAGATGAAATAGGAAGGAGTCATTATTACATTGGCCTTGCAGGCCACACAAAAGAATGTGGACTTTAACTTAAAGGCAAGGGTGCTTTGTAGATGGGCACTGAAGCATTTTAAGTAGGTGAATGAGAAGATATTTACATTTAAGAAAGGTCACTCAGGGTAACTTTAATTGGGATGTGTTGCTTGGGATGAAGGAAACTTCTTTTGAAAAGACCTGTCAGAAGATGTGCGGTAATCTAGCTGAGATGTGAAGTTTTTGAGCCAAGGTACTAACAATGAATTGCAGCTAAAGAGGTGTGAGAGTTACTCAGGAGGAAGATTCTATAGGACTTGGTGGCTGATGACATTGTGGGGAGAAAATCTGAGAGACGGTGGAGTTAAAAATTATTTCCAGGCTTCTGGCTTGGGTAACTAGTGGTGCCATTTACTAAGACAAAAATAAGAAAGGAAAGGATTTAGAGTGCAAAATTATGCGTGTGTTGAATTTGAAGGTCTGTGGAGCGTAACTGAAGATGTCCAAGAGGCAATTTATGTGGAGCTCAGAAGAGACAAGTGAGCTGGAAAGAGATGGGGGACCCCAGCAGAGAGGAGCTATTTATGACCATCGGTGCGATGGAGACACTGGAAGAGTGGAGGAAAGTTGACAGCATTAACATCCATATGAACATTGTTACCTATTGTGTGATCATTCTCTAGAAATGGCGCCTTGGTGGCATGTGTGAATATTTTGAGACCCTTAGAATAACAAACAAGCAAACATCTAGCTGATATTTAAATTAGTTCTTTCAAGTTCATTATGCCTATGTGCCCTTACTTTGGTTTCTATTATTTTCTGCAACGATGGGACCAGCTACTCTGTACTTTTCTAGTAGTAACAAAGCACATAGGCTGGGCGCAGTGGCTCACGCCTGTAATCCCAGCACTTTGGGAGGCCGAGGCGAGCAGATCACGAGGTCAGGAGATCGAGACCATCCTGGTTAACATGGTGAAACCCCGTCTCTACTAAAAATACAAAAAATTAGCCTGGCGTGTGGTGGGCGCCTGTAATACCAGCTGCTCGGGAGGCTGAGGCAGGAGAAAGGCGTGAACCCAGGAGGCAGAGCTTGCAGTGAGCCGAGATAGGGCCACTGCACTCCAGCCTGGGCGACAGAGCAAGACTCTCTCAAAAAAACAAAACAAAACAAAACAAAACAAAACAAAAAGCACATATTACCGAATTAACTTAATGATTCTCTTCACTGCTAATGGACATCTGCTTTTAAAATTTACTTGTCTTTAATGATTATTGTTGTTCCTTTTACTTAAATGTCCGATGTATAGTTTTGCTGCCCCTAGTAAAATGTGAGCATTGTGCCCATGTTCATTGCAGCATGATTTACAATATCCAAGACATTGGAAGAAATCTAAATGTCTGTCACAGGATGAATAAAAAAGAAATATATATTATATTTCTTATATTATATGTAATCATATATTTTTATGGAAATATAATGCATGTATTTCTTATATACATATAATACATATGTTATATTTTTCTTATGCACATACACACAAAATGGAAAATTATTCTACCTTTAAAAAGTAGGAAATCCTGCCATTTGCCACAACACGAATGAAAATGGAAGACATTATATTAAGTGAAGTAAACCAGACACAGAAAGACAAATACTACACGATCTCATTTATATGCAGATTTTAAAATAGTCAACTTACAAGAGCAGACAGTGAAATGGTGGTTACCAGTGGCTGTGGGGAGGGGTAAATAGGTGATGTTGGTCAAAGAGTGCAATGCTTCCATTACATAGGATGAATACATCCTGGGATCTAATGTACAGCACTGTGGCTGTGGTTAATACTGTGTTGTATGCTTGAAAACTGCCAAGAGGTTCATCTTAAGTCTTCTCACTCCACAAACAAAGAAAAAATGTTAACTATGTGAGGTGATTGATAGATAAATTAATTAGATTGATTATGATGATATCACAATGTCTACGTAATGCATATCTCAAAACATGAAGTTGAATACCTTAAATACATACAATTTTTATCTGTCAATAATGATCTCAATAAAGTTGCTAAAAGAATGTGAGCACTGTAGCTTAATAAAGATTGAAGTCAGCGCCTAATGTAATTGAAGGCTTTGTTCCTAACAACAAATATTTGTTGAGTGCCTACATTTTCTTTTTTTTTTTTTTTTTTTTTTTTTTTGAGACGGAGTCTGGCTCTGTCGCCCAGGCTGGAGTGCAGTGGCGCGATCTCCGCTCACTGCAAGCTCCGCCTCCCGGGTTCACGCCATTCTCCTGCCTCAGCCTCCCGAGTAGCTGGGACTACAGGCGCCCACAACCGCGCCCGGCTAATTTTTTGTATTTTTAGTAGAGACGGGGTTTCACCGTGGTCTCGATCTCCTGACCTTGTGATCCGCCCGCCTCGGCCTCCCAAAGTGCTGGGATTACAGGTGTGAGCCACCGCGCCCGGCCTGAGTGCCTACATTTTCTAGACACTTTCCAGGACTCAGGAATTCAAAAGGGCAAACCTTCAGTCTTCACACAGAGGCAGCGACGAGAAAGCTGTGACTTTCAGTAATAGACAGCAGAAAAGGAGACAATGGGAAAACATGCAATGGGCTGGAGGTGAGGAAGAACATGTACATTCAGCTAGAGGTGAAGGAAGAACATGATATTACACATTTCTTCCATTGTGTTAGTTGCAACTTTTCTTGTTTTGCCATCTGTACATTCTTCTACAACTTCAGGCAGTAATTGTGTCAACCCCTTTTTATCACAGTGCCTTTTGCATCTGCCTTTTACTGTTACTTGTTTTCCCCAGAGCCCCCATCCAGTGACCCATTTTCCTATGTCTGTGAGAAAGCAGTGTCCCTTTAGCTCATGCTACATGACACTGCAGCATTTGACCTCTCCAGGCAGCATCTAAGTACCTCATGTAATTTGCTATTTACATGTGTCCAGTTCTACACTTTGAAAATATGGATAAAAAGAGGCATAAACTTCCTTTAAGACCACTTTCATCAGAATGGCATATGTGTGCTTTCCTTCTTGGATAAGCATGATCTTAATTTAAGTCGCTATTAGTAAGGCAAGGGCTTTGATTAATTTCCCTGTTTGTAACGGTACATATGCACAGTTCTCTACATAAATTTGCCTTCTTTTCACTTCGGACCAAAAGTGGTTGTTCATCTTTGGGCTGGGCAGCTGAGTGTAGTGATCTGGGAACTTTAGCAGTATCAATCCAAATGTTGCACGATGATGTATGCCCAACATCACCGTATCTCTCCTCTGGACATGCAGTGTGCTGCGTGGTTCTTCTCCATTCTTGCTGATTTTACCACTCCTTGGGGGCAGAGAAGATCTTCTTATTCTTGTCCTTTTATTCCAATATAAAGCCAAGTCAATTTGGCATAATAGGTAGAGCATCTACTATGTGTAAGATACTGTGCCAAATGCCAGACATAATATCCAAAAAAGATTGCAGTCGCTTTAAGAGAGGCTTATAAGTTCATGGGAGATACAGCTATTCACATCAGCGATGAAAGGGAAAGCATTTTGAGATGTTGCTTTGTTTTTTTTATTGGATTCTTGCTGGGAACCTATTCAATTTTACCCAGTGGAAAGAACTGAGTCCATTTCACACTTTCATTGTAGGGAGGCCTCTTGGCCACTCTTTTTTTTTTTTGAGATGGAGTTTTGCTCTTGATGCCCAGGCTGGAGTGGAGTGCAAAGGCTCAATCTCAGCTCACTGCAAATTCCGCCTCCGGGTTCAACCAATTCTCTTGCCTCAGCCTCCTGAGTAGCTGGGATTACAGGCACCCCACACCACGTCCAGCTAATTTTTTGTATTTTTAGTAGAGACAGGGTTTCACTATGTTGGCCAGGCTGGTCTTGAACTCCTGACCTCAGGCGATCCACCCACCTCAGCCTCCCAAAGTGCTGGGATTACAGACATGTTGGCCTCTCTTTTTAAAATTGCAGTCACCTGTCCATATATACTCTCTGTCCCCTTTCCCTGATGAACATTTCTTTTTAGTATTTATTATCATCGAACACAGTATATATTGTACTTATTTTTCTTTTATCTTTTATCTGTCTTCTGTGTTGTGAAGACAAGTTTTACTCATTGCTATATCCCCAGTGCCTCAGTAAATATTTGCTTAGTGAATGAATGAATGATTAAATGCCTATACCCGTTCTTTCAATGAATACCTAGTGTGTGTAATGCTGTTGGTACAAACGGATAAAATGTTCTAAATAAAGTAAAAATAAAATAATCCTGCCCTCATGTACATTTGGTGGGAGAGATTGAGATTAATTAAGTAGTCTCATAAATATGTAATTACGAACCCTATTTTGTATCTTGTCCCCACAAGTAATCAACTATGAATGACTTGCCTTTGCACTGTGAAATCTACATTGTCTAAATCTGTCTCTTCATTTGCCAAGTAGAGAGACTTATCATTACTAGATTTGTAAAAAGACAGTAAAATTTGGCATTTCTTGACAATGTTTAAGAATGATACAACATTATTCTGCCCTCTTTCAGTCGGTCTTGTATCTGGAAAAGTTAATTTGACAAAGAAAGTTTATATCCTACATATATCATAGTGTATTCTTACCTGTTCAGAGTAATTATTCAGTGGGATGCTACCCAGATTAAAGAGCTTAGAATGTGTGTGACTCCAAATATATTCTGAATTGTTTTCAGGGCAGTCTTTTATTTCAACAAATAAAGTTTGGGAACTTTTAGTGTTGTAACAAGAATATCAGATTTTTTAATATGAATTTTGAATATTCTAAGCCCATTGAGTTTTATTGGTTTTGTAAGCAAACTGCAACCAAACCTGAACTTCTGGTTTCAAAATACACATACTTTGTTCAAAAAGTATCTTCAATGCTTTATTATTTTAAAGGTGAACATAACATTTTTAACTAAAGATTGAGTTTTTGGATCTGATAGAATATTACTTTTGAAAGATTATTTTAAAAGTGTATTTTGGGAGGTTGAGGCGGGAGGATCAATTGAGTTTAGGAGTTAAAGGCTGCAGTGAGCTATGATTGTTGCAGTGAGCTATGATTGTGCCACTGTACTACAGCCTGGGCAAAAAAGTGAGACCCTGTCTCAAAAAAAAAAAAAAAAAAAAAAATTTTAAGTGTATTACAATCAGCAACTGCTCAAGTTCCTCTCACATTCATTTGACCAAAAAAATAAAAATTAGTTGTTTGAAATTTTTATCCATGATTAACCTCAACACTGTAATGCTACTTCTTGTTCAATCTCTATAATAAGCAATCTTCCAAGTAATAGTTAGTAAATAAAGTTGTCATATATACTGACGGTAATAACTACACTATCACTGCCCATAGACCCCCCTGCTCCGAATTTTAGGATTGCAGAATTAACGTAGCACATGGCTTTCTTTTTAAACTCTAAATACATACCAGCTGCAGTCTTTTAAAGTCTCATATCATTTTGTTAGCACAATGGCTGCCTACGTGAGCAAAAACATGGGAACTGCATTCTAATGCCGTTGACAAGATTTTTTATTTTCATGATTACTTCTCTGCCTTTTTTTTTATTTTGCCTGCAGGCAAAGGTTGGCATACATGTCAAGAGAATGTTCTCCAGCTGGGGCCTGCAGTACAGAGAATTGTATATACCAGAGGGCTCACGGGACCCTAGGCAGATTATTATGGTAATATTGGAGGCTGTTGTCCTCTCCCTCCCACAGCTGGGCCGCCTCTCTCATTGTAAGTATTGAAGCAATATGTTTTGCAAATTATACGTTGGGAACAACAGGGACCCAGTAAAGTGAGGAAAAAGAGAAACATTGCAAAATGTTGTCTTTAATATTATATTTTTTTTGTTCATCAAGCAAAATAAATTAAAGCTTTAATTTTTTTTAATTAAATGAGGATCATATATTGAAAAAAGAGCTATATGAGTAAAAACTTAATATTGATTTTATAGAGTGAGAGTTTTAAGAAAATATTGTTACAGAGAAACTAGACAGTAGCCTGATTCAAAAGAATCATGGTAAGATTACATAATAGCCTTTATTATGGATTTCAAAAATCCTTTTGAGTCCAATGAAGCTGGGTTAGCAAAAATTGCACAAAAAATATCATTTTAATTAGTGCTAATGTGATCTCGTCATGGTCCAGCTGTTTCACACAGGATGAAAATGCGTTACTTTATTAGATATGCATCTTAGAAAAAAAGTCACTTCTGATTTCAAACATTTGTTATTGAAGTACATTTTAATACAATAGTAGAGCAACATGATTGATTTATCGAAATGAAGCATTAGTGAAATTCAGGCAAAAAAAGGCTTAAAAGCCTTCTTAATTGAGGAAGAAATGTTTTCTTTCCCTCTCGCCTTCCTTTCTGGGAATATTAATAACAAAACAAGAGTCATATTTCTATTATGGATTTTGAAGACATCATGTAAGAAAGACAGAGTTAAAATGACAATAATTTATAAATTAAAACTTCTCCCTTATTGTCTACAAAGTTTCCCTCCAAATTTAAAGTTTTAGGCTAATTTTAACAAATACTGTGCTGTTTCAGTTTACAATAATGAATTTAAATTTATTCATCAGCAAACATTTCCATGTCTCTCTTGATAGAGTACACAACTCATTCTCTTGGATTCAGCCTTCATTATTTCAGCCAGTCTTAAACTTCTCCATTCAGATGTGAAATTCTGTACCCTAGAAAAAGAGCTGTATTATGATTTATAAACTTAGTATGGCTCAAATCTTTCCCTGAAATTCTTATTTGATTTAGCAAGATTGAGCCATCTTCCATGAGACAATATTAAGTACGGTACATTTATTTGTAATGCGTCTTCTATTCTTTCGCCACAAACCTATAAAACAGCTCACCATGTGCAATCCTGTGCCAGACTAATATATTTATCTGTTCTATTTATTTGAGATCATGCCAATATATTTTAGTTTGCTATTGATAGGGATGGTCACATACAATTTACTTCCCTCAGCTAGATATTCATTTAGGAGAAATTCAGTAAATAAAAGGCTGGTAGGAAGTGATATTCAGCATAAATGCCAGCCTCTATGATCTTTTGCTGAATTATAGCTATCATTTGGAAGTGGTAGTAGAGGGAGGTGGGGAAGCCAGCAATTTTCTATTGTTTTTCAGCATTGTTTCTCATTATTCCAATCACTGTCTCAGTGCGTAGTCAAAAAAATAACTAGAACTTCACTTGACTGATGCTATCAGGGAACTTACTTGTCTGTTTCAAGGCTCCACTTGCTATCAGGGAACTTACTTGTCTGTTTCAAGGCTCCACTGTGTGGTACAGGACAGATCTATTTTACCATTCTTTTAGCTCTTGTCACATGGACTCAAGCAAGTTTACTCCTTTGAAAATCTGAGATACTGAAACATAAAGCAACTTTTGATGATTTAAAACAGAGATTTTCCTCAAAGATTTCTTCCTGTGCTTTCCTGGTGTGGGATAGGCTTTGCAGGTAAAGCAATTTTTTTAATGAGCCTGTTTAAGCTGTTATGTAACCAATCCCTTTGAATGGGGGCCAAGAAAAATACATTATTTTTCCACAGATAATGTCACACTATAGTGAATGGTGGTAATTAACAAGTTCTCTTGTGATCTTATCGGTGAGAGGATGTAAGCACCGTGAAGCCATGAGAAAGAAAGAGGTAGAAGCTTACTTTCTTAATTCTTTGGTCATACTTATTCCTGTATTGCACACCCAGCACTAACAATGTGTGGGTGAAATAATATTCCACATTAGAAATATTGCTCTTATTTTTACTTCAAATTTTCAGTTATATTGATGCATGCTTTATTGGGTGGTATTTTTCATGTATTGAAAATATGGTACTACTGGCCTTCAAGCCAAAGAAAATAAAGACCAGTATTGGCTACAGACTATTTCTCTGTCTTTCTGACACTACTTAGAGATATGTATGAATAAAAATGGGTCCAGATTGAAGTTTGGACTTCTATCATACAAAAGATGAGAATCCCATAATGCCAAGACACTATCCAAAGCTCAGTGAGCTATGGAGAAGGTTATGTTCACTCCCAGTACTAGCAAAAGAAACCAGTGGCTTTGTATGTTGCCCAGCAAACACTCGGTGACTTCAGGACTAGCATGGCACTTTTGGGGAGATGTGTGAAATTCAGTATGCTGAACTCCTGTCAGTACATCTTTACTGAATGAATGCCTACTATGCCCAAAAGTGCAGGGCTAGGCATTATAGGGGTTCAGATGAAACTGAAGATATGGTTTCTGGCCTCTGAGGAGTTTATGATGTTGTTAAGGAGACAAATACTCAAGAAGGATAAAGTGTAGGCTAAAAATGGACAGGTTTTGAGTGAATGGCACAGGCATTAAGGGCTGCAGGACACCAGAGTGGTTACCACAAGCGGGAATATCTGGTTAGGTTTCAGGTAGAAGAGCTGGATAGGAAAGTCCACTTCTGGAGAAGAGTGAATGATGACAGTCAAGGGGCTGAAGTGAAGGATATGATGGGGCATTTTAGGGAAGTTCCTCAGCGTCAAATGAATCCCTATCCAGTTGGTAACTTAGCGGGCAACTTAGTGACATGTTCTAGTGGGCACATTCCCCCAGAACATCATTTCTGTGGGAATATTGAAAGATACAGATAGACTGAAGGCTGATTTTCCAAGCCTAGGAAATTAATAACTCATTTGTATTTTAAAGTCTTGTGACAAGGTTTTCTATCTATGGCCAAATTCTTCTGGAAGAATGCACTTAGCTCCATGCAGGCAGATTTACCTGGCAAAACTGGACATTGTCTCCATCATTTATTGAATGCAATTTCCTTTGACCAAAGTAAAACCTGTCTTTCTTTTCTTTTCTTTTTTTTTGGACAGAGTCTCACTCTGTTACCCAGGCTGGAGGGCAGTGGTGTGATATTTGCTCACTGCAAGCTCCGCCTCCCGGGTTCAGGCGGATTTCCTGCCTCAGCCTGCCGAGTAGCTGGGTCTACAGGCACCTGCCACCACACCTGGCTAATGTTTTGTATTTTTTAGTAGAAACGGGGTTTCACCGTGTTAGCCAGGATGGTCTCCATCTCCTGACCTTGTGATCCGCCCTCCTCGGCCTCCCAAAGTGCTGGGATTAGAGGCGTGAACCACCGAGCCCAGCCAGTAAGAATTTTTCTTAATGAACACTGGTGATGCGAGGCACAATAGATCCTTTCACAGTCCAAGAAAAATTGAAGAATGCCAAAGCAGTCCAGACAAACACAAAAGAAGTACCAACAAAACTCTGCCAATACTTCTTGCAAACAAGGGCTTTACCTAATTGTTTTTGAAAACCTGAAAATGTAGTTAAGTACTGAGAACTTCTTTCCAGCGACTGGTTCTGTGGCCTTCCTTTTAAAACTTCATTGATTTCTTTTTTAAGCTTTCTCCAAAGTTAACTTTTCTGCATTCCTTTTATTCCAAAGCATGCCCGCGGGAAAAAAAGTATAATAATCTGGGTAGCTTCTTTTTATAAAAATTTAAATAGTATATATTTAAGGTGTACAACATGATGTATTAATATACTTATAGGTGGTGAAATGGTTACTATATTCAAAGCAACGAGCATGTCTATCATCTGACATAGTTACCCTTTTTTGTGTGCTTTTTAGGGCCAAGAGCCCCTACAAAATCTACTCTCTTAGCAAAAATCTCAAAAACAATACAATATTATCAAAGTCCTCATATTGTCCATTAGATCTCTAGACTTATTCCTCCTACATATCTGCAACTTTGAATTCTTTGACCTAGATCTCCCAATTTCCAACTCGCCTACTCTGCCTACTTCCTCCTGGTAACCAAAATTACATGCTTTTTTTCTATGTAATTAACTTTTATTTTACCTTTTTAGATTCAACATATAAGTGAAACAGATCATGAAGTATTTATCTTTCTGTGTCTGGTTTATTTCACTTAGCATAATGTCCTCCAGGTTCATCCACAGCTGTGGCCAATAGTAAGAATTTTTTTTTAAAGACCAGATAATATCTCATTGTCCATATACAGTCATGTGTTGCTTGACAACTGTGATACCTTCTAAAGTGCATTATCAAGTGATGTTGTTGTTGTACAAACATTGCACAGTGTACTTACACAAATCTAGAGGGCTAGCGTACTACACACCTAGGCTATATGGTATAGCCTATTGCTCCTAGGCTGTAAACCTGTACTGCATGTTACTGTATTGAGTGTTGTAGGCAATTGTCACATAATGGTAAGGATTTGTGTATCTAAGCATACCCAAACATAGAAAGGTACAGTAAAAATATGGCATAAAAGATAAAAAACACACTTGCATAGGGCACTTACCTTGAATGAAGCTTGCAGGACTGGAAGTTGCTTTGGCTGAGTCAGTGAATGGTGACTGAATGTGAAGGCCT